>NW_006400007.1:204669-211278 GCF_000299155.1 Elephantulus edwardii
GCCATCTGAATGTCGTCTTCGGTGAAGTGCCTGTTCATATCCTGTGCCCATTTTTCTATTGGATTATTTACCTTTATCTTGTTGTGGTGAGCATTTATTAATAATTTCTAACTCCAATTAATGCATGCTTTTGTAAATCATCTTTATGAATGACCTTACAGTAAATAACAACTGTTCTTCAGTTCACCTTTCTCTATTTCCATTCCAATCTACCCCTCCTTCAGAAGCACCATCTTTGAACTCTATTCTTTTTTTTCTTAAGTGCATTTTCCCCCACTGTTTTTTAATATCAGTGATACTATTTTAGTACTTCTGCTGCTCACAGACACTGTTGTTACCACACCAATCTTATTATCTAATTTTTTAAAATTTGTTATTTCTTTTTTAAATTTTTTAAAATTTTATTATTCTTTGTATGTGTACCATCAAATCGGATCTGACTGGTGTGGGAGGAGACTGCCCTTCCTTCTCCAGCAGAGCACCTGGTGGATTCTAACCGTTTACCTCTGGGATTGCAGTACAGCTTCTTGCCACTAGGCCACCAGAGCTCCCTTAAAATTTATTATTAATGTCAATGAAAATTTACAGAGACCTTGGATTTCCATTCATTCATTGTTGCACTTTTCTCCCCTCCCAACTCTCCCCCCACCCCAATACACTACCTTCTTAGAAAAGTAAAAGAAAAATTCTTTCATTGTTTTACAATCCCTCCCCACAGGTCCACTCCACCATGCTGTCTTCGCTCTGGACTCCTGTCATGACAAAAATACCTAATCACATATCCCTTTTAAACAGTTTTCTCCCTCATCTGTTTCAATGCAGTATACATTATTGAATCCATCTTTCTCAGTCTTTCCCCAATCCTGAGGTCAGTCCTATTTTACAACAGTGGCATCATGCAGTATTTGTCCTTTTGTGACTGAGATACTTCACTCAGCATAATGTCCTCCAGGGTCACCCATTTTGAATAATATTGCATGAGTTCCTTGTTTTCCAATGCAGTGTAGTATTCCGTTGTGTGAATATACCAGAGCTTCTCTATCCATTCGTTTGTTGATGGGCACTTAGGTTGTTTCCAACTCTTTGCTATTGTGAACAAAGCTGCGCTAAACGTGGGTGTGCATATATCTGCTTGGATGTCAGTTGTAGTCTCTTTGGGGTATATTCCCAGTAGTGAAATTGCTGGGTCAAATGGTATCTCTATTTGCAACTTTTTGAGAAAGTGCCATACCACCTTCCACAGTGGTTGCACCAATTACTTAATTTTTATAACTCTAAATTTATTTCGTGCCTTTTAAAGTACTTTTCTATGTTCTTAGATGAATGACTGAAGAAGTTCTGGTGGTCTGGAGATATCGAGGGTTTCTGTATGCACATGCATACAGCAAGCTCAGATGAATGTGAGTGTGAGCATTTATGAAATATGTGCACCTCAGCACAGAGTTTTTCAAGCCTGACACTATAACAACAAGCCTGACACTGTAACAACATTTTGGACTAGGTAATTTTTTTGTTGCTGAGGACATTGTTGGATATTTAGCAACATATTGACCTCTGCCTAGTAAATGCCATTAAGAACGCCCATCCCAGTAGGAACAAAAATGTCTCTAGATATTATAAAAATCTACTCAGGGGCAAAATCACCTCTGAGAACCAGGTAAGGACTACTGGTTTAACAGTAGTAGCACATTGGGAGTTACTGAGGGGTAGCAATACTTTCTGATACTAAAGAATAGAGATAATTTCATGGACTCCTTGGCTAGTGTCTTCTGCTACTGCTTTTTGGGCTACTCAGTTTCATATTTTCATACTTTTAATGGAATAGTCTACTATGTTATGGTGACTCATGTTAGAGACTCCACTGCTCTTAGAGGGTCTTCTTAACTATAATCATGACAGAAACAGATCACTAGGCCTTTCTTCTCAGTAAGCCCAAACCTTTCACTTTTGGATTAGTACCCAGTCATAAACTGCTTGCATTATATGGGTTCTTTAGTTCACCTCATCTTTTTTTAAGAAATAAAATGTGAATAATAGTTGAATAATGAGATGAGCTTTTTTTTATCCTTCTATTTTTTAATGCAATATATAAAAATATGTTTACACATATATATCTACATATATGTTTTTACAGAATATTCTTCCTATTTATTTTTCCCCCATTCATTCCTTGTTGCACATTTTCTTCCCTGCCCACCCTACCCCCCCAGTTTGTTTTTCTTTTTGAAAAGAAAAAAAAATTCTTTCATTGTTACACACCCCCGCCCCCTAAATTCACAGTCCACATTTCTTTTTCTGGATTCTTGTCATGAAAATAATACCTAATCATATATTCCTTTTAAACAGTTCTCTCCCTCATCTGTTTCAATGCAGTATACATTATTCATCCTCTCTTTTCTTAGGTTCTCCCCAACCCTGATGCCAGTCTCGGTTTACAACAGTGGCATTATGCATTATTTGTCCTTTTGTTCCTGAGATCTTTCACTCACTATATTGTCTTCCAGAGTCACCCATTTTGTATAATAGTTCATGAGTTCCTCGTTTTTCAATGCCATATAGTATTCCACTGTTTGAATATACCACAGCTTCTCTATCCATTTGTTTGTTGATGGGCATGCGGGTTGTTTCTAACTCTTTGTTATTGTGAACAAAGCAGCATGGATGTGCATATATCTGCTTGGGTGGCAGTTCTGGTTTCTTTAGGGTATATTCCCAGTAGTGGAATTGCTGGGTCAAATGGTATTTCTATTTCTAGCCTTTTGAGAAAGTGCCATACTGCCTTCTATAATGGTTGCACCATTTTATACTTCCACCACAGTGAATAAGGGTTCCAGTTTCTCCACAACCTCACCAGCATTTGTTGTTTGCTGCTCTGTTGAATTTTGCTATTCTTACTGGGGTAAGTAAGTTAGTTGTTTTGATTTGAGTCAGGGATTTTGAACACTTGTTCATGTGTTTGTTGGCCATCTGAATGTCTTCTTTGGTGAAGTGTCTATTCATATCCTGTGCCTATTTTTCATTGGATTGCTTACCTTTATCTTGTTGTGGTGGAGATGAACTTTTAAAAAAATAAAACAAACCATATAAACAGTGTTACTGTATTTTTTTAAATTGTGATTTGAGTGTCGGTTTACAAAGTAATTTTATTTTTCATTTAACCACTCATTTTGTTTTATAGCATTAATTAGAATATCCACAGTGTAACTGCACTAACTCACTGCCTCATTTCCATTAATCCCTCTATCCTACTCCTACATGGTTGGTTATTCTAAGGAGTGAGCCCTTCCTGTTATTAGCCACATTATAGGCCTGCCCATAATTGTTTGGCTTCGTGAGCTCTGATGGCATAGTGGGTAGGGAGTTGTACTGGTAACCCAAATAACTTGTCTTTTTGCCATTTCAAATCAATCCATGTGAGAAAGGTGAGCAGTATGTAACTACTGTATGAATTACAGCCTTGGAAATCCACTTGGAAAGTCCAGCATGAGTAGTTTCCAACCACATGGCGATAAATCAGGTTTTTATTAGCTGGGTGGAAGTTGAACCCCAGGAGTGGATTTTGCTGCAGGTTTGAAGGGTGATTAAAGGTCATATAGCTCAAGGGTTTCAACGGCTTATATTAGACTGGTTAACCAGTCTTTTAAAATGTTTTTTAGTTTTGGTTCACCTTTCTCCCTTTAATATCCAGAATCTTTTCATGTGATTCCTTTTTTAGAAAAAGTGGTCATTGGTGATAGTCAGACATTGTCTATATTTCTCCTGGTCTCAAGATCAGGGAAGTTGAGTTCCAGTGGCCATTAGTTCTGTGGAATAATCCTTTCTGTGTATCTTTTCTTTCCTTCACTCTTCTTTGGTTTGGACAAGAAGAGACCAACAATTGTACTTTAGATGGCTTCTGGCAAACGTTTTAAGAGTAGGATGCAGAACATTCTCTTTGTGGATTTTCATGCTTATTGACCTTGATGTCTCTGGAGACTCTAGTCTCATAGTTCTAAGACTAGCAACTCATTCCTTCAGGGTATTTGGCTATGATTAAGAAATTTACATAACATGTAATTTATCTGACCAGGGATTAATCTCTAAAATTTATTGAAAACTCCAGCACTTTAATAAGAATGTTGGCTTTACGGCTGTATGATGTTGTTGCTGACTCTATTGTGTTGTTGTATGCAGTTGAGTTGGAATCAACTCATAGCTGACCTTCCAGTAGGTTTTCAGAGGTTGTGAACTGCATGAACAGAGTGCCCATCTTCCTGCTGTGGAGTAGCTGCTAGATTTATACCATTTACCATTTGCCTTTGAGTTGGGAGTACAACTCCCTACCCATTAGGCCACCAGAGCTTCTTGGCACTACTGTACATATGGATATATTTACAGCATTTGCTTATAGGAATATAGAAATAGCATCTATCAAATTTAAGGATAGAGCAGTGTTTAGGGCTCTTGTATATTTTGTCGCTATGAGTCTCAAGCAACTCGACGGCACATAACAATGACAACAACAACTATGATTGCTAGATCAAAATGTCATCAGTTTTATCTTAACTTGGATACACAATCAAGACCCTTAATGCCAGCAGTCAGGATATCAAAAGATATTTTAATTCCGACAATCTGCTGTTAAGGACCTCTCTAAAGTGCTAAAGAGCAACAATGTCAGTTTAAAAATGATGGTGCACCTGATCCAAGACATGGTCTTCTTAGTTACTTGGTATGTATCTGAAAGTTGGACATTAACTGAGAATGACAGAAGAATTGATGCTTTTGAGTTGTGGTTGGAGAAAAGACTGTATATCCCATGGACTTCCAAAAGAACAAACAAATATGGCTAGGAGAAAGTGCATCCAGGTTGCTCCTTAAAGGTGGTGATGGTGCATGTTATTAGAAGCGGTCAGTCCTTCAAAAAAGACATCAGGCTTGGAAAGGTTGAGGACCAGTGAAAGAGAAGGTGGCCCTCAACGAGATATATTGACATGATGATTATTACAATGGGCTGAAGTATATCAAAGAGGATGAAAATGATGGCACAAGATAGGGCAGGGTTCAGATCTGTTGTTTATAGGTTTGCTATTAATTGTAGTCTGTTCAGTGGCACCTAATAACAACAACATTTCCAATATTTTAAGGAACATATTTCAGCTAACAGATGCTGCCCTGGATGTACTCACCAAGTTGTGCCTAGAAATCTGGAGAACAACCACTTGGCCAACTGGCTGGAAAAACCTATACTTGGACCAAGAGGCAGTCGTCAGAACAGAGCAAGGAAACACTGCATGGTTCAAAATTGGGAAGGGCGTGCGCCAGGGGTGTGTCCTGTCTCCATACCTTTTCAACCTGTGTGCAGAACAGATTATCCGGGAGGCTGGGCTCTATGAGGAGAAATGTGGGGTCAAGATTGGTGGACAATTTATCAACAATCTGCTGTATGCAGATGACACAACCCTGCTTGCGGAAACTGAGGAGGACCTGAAGCACTTGCTGCAGAGGGTCAAAGACTGCAGCCTCCAATATGGATTGAGGCTCAATGTCAAGAAGACAAAGATTCTCACCACTGGACCAATTGGCAGCATCAGGATGGATGGTGAAGAGATTGAGATTGTACCCAGCTTTAGTTCGCTTGGCTCCACAGTCAACACTCTTGGCAGCAGTAGCCAGGAAATTAAAAGATGTATTGTGATGGGAAAGTCTGCTGATAGGGACCTCTCCAAAGTACTGAAGAGCAATGGTGTCTCTTTGGAGACTAAGGTGCGTCTGATACAGGCCATGGTCTTTGCCATCACTTGTTATGCATCACAGAGTTGGACAATGACTAAGGAGGATAGAAGGAGAATTGCTGCCTTTGAGCTTTGGTGCTGGAGAAGAGTATTGAGGGTACCATGGACTGCTAGGAAAACAAACAGATTTATCATGGAAAGGGTCAAACCGGGTGGCTCCTTGGAGGCAAGGATTCTGAGGCTCTGTCTAACATACTTTGGACATGTTGTAAGGAGGGACCAGTCCTTGAAGAGGAACATCATGCTTGGTAGGGTGGAGGGACAGCGCAGGAGGGGAAGGCCCTCTATGAGGTGGATTGATTTAGTGACTGGGGCAATTGGGATGGGTGTATCAGAGATGGTGCACTTGGCACAGGACAGAGTGGAGTTTAGGGGTGTTATACATAGGGTCGCTAAGAGTCGCAAGCAACTTGACGGCACATAACAACAACACCACTTTCTATAGTGGTTACACCATTTTATAAGATCACTAACAGTATTGAAGTTCCTTTCTCCTCACATCCTCAGCAACACTTGTGTCCTGCCTTATTGGACTTTGCAGTTGTTGCTAGAGTAAGATGATACCTCATTGTTGTGTCAGTTTGCATCTCTTCAATAGCTAGTGATCTTGGAGCATCTTTTCATGTGTTCGTTCACCATCTGAATGCCTCCTTTGGTGAAGTGCCATTTCATGTTCTCTTCTCATAATTTGGATTGTGTTGTTTGGGTTTTTCCTTGTTGAATTGCTTGAGTTTTCTATAAATTTTAGAGATTAATCTCTAGTAAGATATGTCATTGCCAATTATTTTTTTCCAGATTTATAGGTCTTACTTATTTTAAAAAATATTTTTTAATT
>NW_006400007.1:211378-212462 GCF_000299155.1 Elephantulus edwardii
ATAATAATTTTAAAAAAAGTAATTTGTTGTACACAGGGTCACTATGAGTCATCCTTGATGGTATTAACAGCAACAATGAATCAGTTCAGGTTTAATATTTGTTTTATTTATAGAATTTCTATTTATTTTTCGTTTCTGTTTTTTTTCCCACAGGCATCTCTTATTTTATCCCCATATTATGAGAATATTTTCTTTTATATTATTGAGTATAATTATATCACTCCAAACCCAGACTCACTGCTGTTGAGTTGATTTCGTTTCATAATGGCACTCCTTCAGATTTGAGAGGATGGAAATCTTTATGGGAAGAAACTGCCCATCTTATTTCCATGGAGCACCTAGTGGACCTAAAACAGTGACATTTTGATTAGCAGCCCAATGTGTAACACACTAGATCTATGACTCCTTGTAGTTGCAATTGTTGTTGTTGTTATGTGCCATAACTGCTTTAAAATTTTCTGCTAATCCCAACAATTCAATCATTTTAGGATTAGTCTTTCATTCATTCCCCTCATTCTTTAATATGTCTCATTTTATTGTGTCTTCTTGTGCCTATACATTTTGGGTTATATCCTTGATATTGTGAATTACATGTTGTAGAAGATTCTGATATAGTCTCTGAAGAATATTATTTGTTTTAGTAGGCAGTTGAGTCTGCACTTGAACTCCAAACTCGTTCCCTTTAGTAGTTTTATAGCCAGAGAAACAGCTATATAATTCTTTGAAATTTAGCTAGACTGTTTAATTCTTAGTTCTGTTTCCAATCATCAGCCAATAATTTGGGCAATGTGTGTATGTAAAATTCTATGACTATATCCTTTCTTTCACATCTCCTTTACTTTCTAACTACAGTAATTATCACTTTTACTTTCTAACTACAGTAATTATCACTAGTCCTTCAAGATAATAAAAGAGGATTTAGAGTATGAGTTTTGGCTGACCTGTTTAGCAAAGAGTAGGACAAGCCCTTAGAAAAAAAGAAACAAGAACTTCAGCAGGGCTACACCTTTCTTCCTCTTAAGAGTAGACTTCTTTCTGATTTCTCTTTGCTTTTGTTGCTTGGTATTTGTTTTTGTATAGTATT
>NW_006400007.1:221308-233960 GCF_000299155.1 Elephantulus edwardii
ATTTTATTTTATTATTTTTGTGTGTGTGTACCGTCAAATCAGATCTGACTGGCACAGGAGGAGATTGTCCCTCTTTTCCCAGCAGAGCATCTGGTGGATTTGAACTGTGTGCATCTGACATTGCAGTGCAGCTTCTTGCCACTAGACCACCAGAGAGCCCTAGAAAAATTTATTTTAATGAAAGTTTACAGAGACTTTGGATTTCCAGTCATTCATTATTGCACACTTTCTTCCCTACCCCCTGCCCCCCCAGTTCACTTTTCTCTTTGAAAAGTGGAAAAAATTCTTTCATTGTTATACAGTCCTCTTGCCCCCCCAAGTACACTCCACTACGCAGCTTTCATTCTGAACTCTTGTCATGACAAAAATACCTAATCATATATTTCTCCTAAACAGTTCTCTCCATCATCTGTTTCAATGCACTATACATTATTTACCCCCTCTTAGTTTTTCCCAACCCCAATGTCAGTCCCATTTTACAACAGTGGCACTATGCAGTGTTTGTCCTTTTGTGACTGAAATATTTCACTCAGCATAATGTCCTCTGGGGTCACCCATTTTGTATAATAGTTCATGAATTCCTTGTTTTTCAGTACAGCGTAATATTTCATTGTGTGAATATACCAGAGATTCTCTATCCATTCATTTCTTGATGGGCACTTGGGTTGTTTCTAACTCTTTGCTATTGTGAACAAAGCAGCAGTAAACATGGGTGTGCATTTATCTGCTTGGGTAACAGTTCTGGTTTCCTTAGGGTATTTTCCCAGTAGTAGAATTGCTGAGTCAAATTTTTGAGAGAAAGTGCCATACTGCCTTCCAGAGTGGTTGCACCATTTTAAATGCCCACCAGCAGTGAATTAGGGTTACAGTTTCTCCACAACCTTACCAGCATTTGTTGTTTGGTGTTATGCTAAATTTTGCTATTCGTACTTGGGTGAGATGATATCTCATAGTTGTTTTGTTGCCTTACTTTTTGGATGCACATAAGAATTTAATTTTTAGAAGATATCAATAATTTAATTTCTCTTTTGCTGATTGTGTATTTTATATTTGTTTGTTTGATCATCCTATTTTTAAAATTTTATTAATTTTAATTAACATTTACAGATATTTTGAATTTTCATTCATTCATTGTTGCACATTTCTCCCTGCCCACCCCTCCCTCCCAGTTCGTTCCTCTCTTTGAAAAGTAAAAGAAAAATTCTTTCATTGGTATACAATCCTCCTGCACCCCACCCCCTCGCCCCGAGTACACTCCACTATGCAACCTTAATTCTGGACTCTTGTGATAACTATAACACCCTATCATATATCACTTTTAAATTGTTCTCTTCCTCATGTGTTTCAATGTAGTATACATAATTTATCCCGTTTTTCTCAGTCTTACCCCAACCCTGAAGTCAGTCCCATTCTACAATAGTGGTACTATTCAGTATTTGTCCTTTTGTGACTGAAATATTTCACGCAGCATCATGTCCTCCAGGGTCACCCATTTTGAATAATATAGTATGAGTTCCTTATTTTCGAATGCAGCGTAGTATTCCATTGTGTGAATATACCAGAGTTTCTCTAGCCATTCATTTGTTGATGGGCACTTAGGTTGTTTCCAGCTCCTTGCTATTGTGAACAAAGCCGAAATAAACATGGTTGTGCATGATTATTTTTTTTATGCCATAAATGTTTGTTGCTACGTGCTGTTGGGTTGCTTGGGTCTCATAGAGACCCTATATACAACAGCTCTCTACTCTCTTTTGAGCCAATCTTATTGTCTCCGATATTCCCCCACAACCCCAATCACTGAGTCAGTTCGTCTCATTTAAGGTCTTCCTCTCTTGTGCTGTCCCTTCAGCCTTCCATGCATGATGTCCCTCTCTGAGGACTGGTTTCTCCTTGCAGCATGCCCAAAGTATGTCACATGAAGCTTCAGAATCCTTGCTTCCAAGGGGAAGCTTGGTTTCACCCTCTCCAGGATGAACTTGTTTGTTCTCCAAGCAGTCCATGTCAGTACCCTTCTCCAGCACCACAACTCAAAGACGTCATTTCTACTATCATCCTTAGTCCAAGTCTATGATGCATAACAAGTAATTGCAAAGACGATGGCCTGGATCAGGTGCTCCTAAAGAGTTCTGGTGATATAGTCTAAAGTGAATTGCTCTCCTAGGGCCACGTGTCTCAGTAGTTTGAGTCCTCCAGCAGCTTTTTAGAGGAAGATAGGTACTCTTCCTATTAAAATGTACAGCTTTCCTAGTGGCAAGAAGCTGCGCTGCAATCCCAGAGGTACGCAGTTTGATCCACCAGATGCTCTTCTGGAGAAGGAGGGGCCATTTCCTCCTGTGTCAGTCAAATCCAATTTGACAGTACACACACACACACACACACACACACACACAATTAAAAGAAAAAATTTACAGCATTGGAAACCCAATGGAGGGTCAATATGAAGCAGAATGGATTTGACAGTAGTGAGTTTTTTGACGTTTGCCCAGATTTTTTTCTTTGGTGATATGTATAGTTTTACATTTACCCCTGGGTCCTTGATATCCATGAGTAAATTTTGGTATATGATGTATATGCAGTATGGATCTTGTTTCATTTTTCTGCAAATTGATGTCTCATTTTGCCAGCCCCTTTTGTTAAAGAAACTGGGGTGTTTTTCCCCCTCTCTTTAATGGATTTCATCTCTTAGTCAAAGATTACCTATCCATTATTGAATACCATCAGGTCAGAACCTCCCATAGCTGACCCTCCAGTGGGTTCATAGGCAGAGTGCTTCTTAGAAGCAAGGATGACAAAGCTTCATCTTTCATACTTTGGACATGTAAAATAGGTGAGGCTATTCCTTGGAAAGGGACATCTTGCTTGAAAAGATGGAGGGCTAGTGAGGAGAGAAAGACCCCAACAAGATGGACCGACACTTACTTCATCAGTGGGCTTTGATGTCTCAGAGATGGTGAGGATGGCACAGGATAGGGCATGTTTCATGTTGGCTGTTCACAGGGTCGGTATGAGTTGTACTCAACTCGACAGCACATAACAACAACAACAACAGTAACAAAAATTGAAAGGGAAGAGATTGCCTATCCTTCTTCTGTTGAGCAGCTGGTGGATTTGAACTGCATCCCTTTGAGGTTGCAGCGCAGTTTCCATAGGTGGATAGATATTCTTTTGGACTCTCAGATCTGTTTCATTTATCTATGTATCTGTTGCTGTTTTGTTTATATGTCTGTATAGTAGGTTTTGAGACTGGAAAGTATAAGGCCTCCTACTTTGTTTATCTTCTTCAGTAGTGCTTTGTTTTTCTAGGGTCTCTCATCTTTTCATATAAAATTGATTAATTTACCAACTTGGTTTTCACAATATTGAGTCTTTGTGAGCAGGATATGTTCTTCCATTTATGTAAATCTTGTTTGGTTTCGTATAGTAGTGGTTTTTATTGGTTTTTTGTTATGATTTAAGTGAATCACAAATAGTGGCTTGTCATTTAATAATTTATATATTTTTTTGTTTTGTAGCATTAATTATGATGCCCACAATGTATTTGTGATTTTCCTACTTCCTTGCTGTAATTCTCATTTCCATTAATCCTTCTGTCTTACCCCTTGGTGCCTTTAAGCCTTCCTGTTTAAACAAATGCTGCTCTTTTTTTACCATATATGATTGATTTTTCTAAGAAATGAGAATCCCGCAGATGTTATTGATCACCATAGAGGCTCATCTGTTGTTTGGCTAAAACTTAAGCCACAGTTTCAAGTTCTAAGGGAGACTACAGGGGTTCCACTATAGTGGGTTTTTTATAGTTTCCTCTGTATGAGTCTTTTGTATCTCTGTTTAGGTTTATTTCTAAGTATTTAATTTTTGGCGTGGCTATTCTGAATGGTATTATTTTCCTTTTCAGTGTTTTGTTTTTTTTTTGGTTTCTTCTTTGTTATTGTAGAGAGTCCAGCTGATTTTGTATGTTGCTCTTGTACCCTGCTACTTTGCTAAATCTTTCACTTAGATCCAGTAATTTTCTTGTTGAATCATTGAGATTTTCTATATACAGGATTGTATTAACTGCAGAGATCATTTTACATCTTCTTTGCTGATTTATCTTACTTTATTTCCTTATTGTTCCATTTTGTTGTTATGTTATTGAATTGGAGCCAAGTCATAGCTCACCTCCAGTGGTTTTCAGAGCAGTAACTCAATTGTATGGGAGAAGATTGCCCATCCTTCTGCAGAGCATCAGGTGGATTTGAACAGTGAAGCTTCTTACTACTAGGCCACCAGAGCTTCCTGTTGTTCTAGGACTTCCAATACAATATTGAGAACGCCCCTCTCATTGCCTTCAAGTTAGAACTGACTCATACCTGACCCTTCAGCAGGTTGTAAATTGCACAAGAAATCTTTCTCCTCCTCATCTTTCTCCTGAGGAGATATTTCTCTTTTTCATCTTTTCCCCATGATTTGAACTCTCTACCTTTGGATTGGCAGCACAACTTCTGTAGGCCACCAGAGCTCCCCTCCCTTACAATATTGAATAATAGGTGGCAAAGGGCATTTTTGCCTGTCTCCTATTAGCAAGGGAAATGCTTTCAATCTCTCTCCATTGAGACTAATATTGGCTACTGTTTTGTATTACTCTCTTAATTGTGTTGAGAGGGAGCTCTGGTGGCCTACTGGCAAGAAGCTGCACTGCAATCTCAGAGGTACGCAGTTCAAATCCACCAGATGCTGTGCTTGAGAAGGAGGGACAATCTCCTCCTGTACCAGTTAGATCTGATTTGAACACACACACACACACACACACACACACACACACACACACACACACACAATTATGTTGAGGATTTTTCCTTCTGTTCCTATTTTATTGAACGTTTTTATCAGAAAAAGGTTTTGAATTTTGTTCAAATATATGGTCTGCATTAGTTGCTGTGATCGTGTAGTTCTTTTCCTTTGTTTTATTTGTGTAATTAAGAACATTATTTTTCTTATGTTGAATCACCCTTTTTTTAATACCTGTTACAAATCCTAACATATCTAGTGTTTTAAATGTCAGTAGTTTTTTTTTTCATTGTGATTTTTAAAATAATTGGCTTGGGAAAGTGCTTTTTTATGATTTTATCACAGTGATATTTATTATAAAGTATTTTAAAAGTATAACTATTTTTATATGGCTAAAAATAATATACAAAACAGATGTTAGAACCCACTTCCACTAATAATAGAATTTGCCTTATTTAATATTTTTTCTTCATCTTACCAAAACATTTTCAATAATTGTTTTTGTCAGTAAATCTTCAGGGAATTGCCTGTGTAAGTTCTCAGTATTTTCATATACTCTTTGGAAAGAATGGAGGAAGGAAAAATGAGAGGATGGCATTAGAAATATAAATAGTTTTGATTTTAAATGTTGTAGTTCAGTGAGGATTCATTGTTACTATAATAAATTTGATTGGACTTTTAAAGATAGGCTCTCTACCTTTCACAGTTTCCAACTATTATAATTAAATATCCTAATAAATTCTAGATACATAGGCAATTCCACGGTTAGGAATATCTGGTTTATATACAGCACTTCTCTGTTTTTTAAGATTAAGTAAATTTATACTCAATTTTAACCAACCTCTGTTATTTGTGTCGAGGGGTCTCTGTTCAGCAACTCTGTATACAACTGAAAAACAATACTGGGTCTGACACCATCACAATTATTGCTTGCTTGACTATTGTAATAGTGACCTAGTCTATCTATCTCACTGAGGGTCTTTTTCACTGGCCCTTTGCTTTACTCAACATGATGTCTTTCTTCAGGGATTGGTCTTTTCTTATTCAAGGACTAATTCAAAGTATATGAGATAAAATTGTGTCATTCTTGATAGTTTCTTAATAGTATTTTAGCTATATTTATTCTTTTTTTCCTTTTTTTTTTATTTGAATGCAGTTTTACAAAGCACGTTGTTCCTGGCTGTAGTTCCAAGGCAAATTTGTTCATTCTTCTGGAAGTCCATCATATACTTAATATTCTTTTCCAACATTGGTCTCCAGCTTTTACATACATAGGAGGTAGTTGAAAATATAGCTTGGGTCATATACACGTTTAGTCCTCAAAGTAACATTTTTAACTTTTATAATTTTAAAGAGGTCTTTGCACACCCATGTTTATGGTGGTATTATTCACAATAGCGAAGAGGTAGAAACAGCCCAAGTACCTATCAACAGTCAAATAAATAGGGAAAAAAATTTTTTACACAATGAAATATTATGCAGCACTGAAAAACAGTGAACTTGTAAAACACTGTTCAGCATGGATGCATCTGGAAGACATTATACTAAGTGATATATCTCAGTTACAAAAGGGCAAATCCTGCATAAGATAACTGTTATAAAACTATGGTGGACTCAGTGGGAAGAGGTGATGGTGTGGAGAGGAAGGAGAACAGGAAAAGAATGTATAGATAATGAATGAACCCTACATGGGAATAGGTAAAAGGAAGGACTAGCTGAAAAGAATGGATGATTAGACATTATATTTATGACCGTTAACAATATGGAACAAGACATACATTACAAAGTTAATTGGGGGAAGGAGAGAGAAGAAAATGTGAACTGATGAATGGTGAAAATCCAACCTTTCTGTAAACTTACACTAAAATCACAGTTGAAAAAAGATGACAGGAAGGCCCATTGCTACCCTTGATGTGTTGTGAAGTGAGGCTCCTGAGCCAAGACAACGTTTGAGATACTATTATAATGGATAAGTTAATGTGGAAGTCCATGGAAGGTAGTTTTGGCAGGAACATTGTTTGCAGGGAAAGTAAATATGTGTTCAAAGTGTCTATTCCAGCAACAATTTAAATGCTGTCTTATCCTTGAGAGAGAGGAGGAAAAATCTTAATAGCAGATTTACCCAAGGCAATATGTTGTTTGATTTCCTGACTATTGCTTTTGTGGGTCTTGATTTTGTAGCTAAGTAAAATGAAATCCTTAGCACTTCAGTATTTTCTCTATCATGATGTTCTTTATTGGTCCATACTTGTTCATAATTGTGAGACTATTGTTTTTCTTATGTTGAGGTGTAAGCTGTACTTAAGTCTGTAGTCTTTGAGCTTCATCAGTAAGTGCTTCATATCTACTTTTCTTTGAGCATGCAGTTGTGACATCTGGAGTATTACCAGTTAGTAATGAGTCGCCCTTGAATCTGAGGCTGTGTTCTTCATGTAATCCAGTTGCTCGGATTATTTGTTCAAAGTACAGATTAAATAAATACGGTGAAAGGATACAACTCTGATAAAACCATTTTCCTGATTTTAAACCATACAGTGTCCCCTTTTTCTGTTTCAATGACTGCCTTTGTCTATGTGCAGTTTCTGCGTGAGCACAATTGTTATGGCATTCCCACTCAGTCTCTGTACAGTGTTATCTATGATTTATTATGATTCATATAAATTGTGTCTTTTCGTAGTCAATAAAACACAGGTGAATGTCTTTTTAGTGTTCTTTCAGCCAAGATCCATCTCTCTTCACCAGCGGTATCTCTGGTTCCATGTCCTCTTCTGAAACCTGCTTGCATTTCTGGAAGTTCTCTTTTGAACTTAAGAGTTACTGATGTAACTCTTTTGAATTATCTTCAGCAAACTTTTACTTACATGTGATATTAATGATATTTGATAATTCAACTTTCTGTTGGATTACCTTTCTTTAAAATTAGCCAAAATATGGTTTCTTCCAGTTAGTTCTTCCAAATTTCTTGGCATGGACAAGGAAATGCTTCCAGTCTTTACTCAACGAATTCTTATAATAATCACCTTTGTTTGCTTTATGTATAGATTTTAAAATAGCTGAAAAAGTTCAGGTCTTTTCCCCCCCTATTAATTTTGTTGTTATTTTTCTAGAATGGTGCCTTTATTTTCATATTCTTTGAGAAAGGATATCGTAGTGCACAGCTTTCCGAGAGGCTGTTGCGTGCTCCATTTGCAATAGAAAAAAAAAATCAAAGCCAAAATTTAGGTTGAGACATTTTTTTTCCTTTGGTTTGTTTCAAAGCTTCTAAGTGCTAAAGGTAATGATTTTTGGCTGCAGTAGTTCATGTGTCAAGCTTTGGAGTTTAAAAAAATATTACTTACTAACCATGAATAAGTATTATTAGGAAAATCATAGAGGTTGGCACTTTTCCATAAGAAAGATGCATTTCATCTAATAATATTCTGTGGTGTCAAAAAGTGTGAAATACTTTTTAAGCAAGATAATAAATAGGAGTCAGTTTTCTTATATCTTTGGAACTCAGAATTTTTTGGCAAGGAAAACTAAGAAGCATGGGATGTCTTCCCTTACACAGTGCCCTAAGCACTTTTTTACTTTTGATAAAGTCACTCATACGAATTCAAGAAAACATAGGCTAGCTTTTCAAATGTTCTGCTCTAATGTTGTTAGATTCTGTTAAGTCTAGGATATCTAAGATACTACTAGTACCCCAAAGAACTGAAAACAGGATTTAAACAGATAGGCCAAACAATGTTTATGGTTGAATTAATCACAATGGGCCAAAAGGTAGAAATTACCCGTGCTTATCAACAGATCAGCGAGTTCTTATGTCCTAGTGGTAAGGACTTGCTTTACAAGATAGGAGATTCAAATCCAGCAAATGCTCTTGGGGAGAAAGATGGATAAGCTCATCCCATGTGATTTATAATCTCTAAAAACATACTGGAGGGTCAGCTATGAGTCGCTTCTGACTTGCTGGCAGATAAAAACAGCAGATCAATGAATATATAAAATATAGAAATATTGCTTAGCCATAAAGAGAAAAAAAAAGTCCTGATATGTGCTATGGCATGGATAAACTTTGAAAGCATTATGTTGTGTGAAATAAGCCCAAGGACAACTATTATGTAATCCCATTTAAATATCTAGAATAGATAAATACACAAAGATCAAAGTTTATCAATGGTTAACAGGGGCTGGTAGGAGAGAATAATGGGGTAGAGGGGTGTTATAAAGTGTACAAATTTTTCTATTTAAGGCATAGACATAGTACAGAGTTTATAAAGGTGATAAAAATATTTGGACCTATGTCACCTTCATGATCATTGAAACTGAGGAGGAACTGAAGCACTTGCTGCAGAAGGTCTAGGACGGTAGCCTCAATATGGATTGATTGAAGCTCAACATCAAGAAGGCAAAGATTCTAACTGCTGGGCCAATTGGCAGCACCATGATAGATGGGGAAGAGATTGAGGTTGTTATCAATTACCTCTTGCTTGGCTTCATAATCAACACTCTTGGCACCAGCAGTTAGGAAATAAAAAGACAAATTGCACTGGGAAAATCTGCTGTCAGGGACCTCTCCAGAGTACTGAGAAGCAGTGATGGCAGTCTAGAGACTAAGGTGCACCTCATCTAGTCCATGCTATGCATCAGAGAACTGGACAATGATTAAGGATGACAGAAGAAGATTTGAGTTGTGGTGCTGGAGGAGAGTCTTGAACATACTATGGACCACCAAGAAAACAAATAAGAGAGGAGTCTTGGAGTGGGTGAAACCAAGTTTCTGCTAGGAGGCAAGGATCTTAAAGCTCCATCTCATGTACTTTGGGCACATGGCCAGGAGGGAACAGTCCTTGGAGGAGGACATCACACTTGGAAGGGTGGAGGGACAGTGCAGGAGAGGAAGACCTGGGGTGAGATGGATTGACTCAGTGACTGGAGAAATGGGATTACGTCTGTTGGAGATGGTATCAGAGCTAAGGTACATACGGTTCCTGTGAGTCACAGGTGACTGGATGGCACATAACAACAACATATATTTGAATAATAGTCATATTATTCTTTCTTGTAATAGGTCTTTCTTGTATGGGTAATGGATAATATCCTATCACTCAGGATGGAACTTGAAATTGACTTTTTGACTATGAATGCAACACTGTTCTTTTTGTTTTTCATTTTCAGCATAGTATACCACATGATTAAATGACTTATAGTTGCCAAAGCTGGTCCATCTCACCTTACTAGTGCCTAGTATGTTGATGTTGATGCATCCTGTGTTTTTTTTTTACAATTTCAAGTTTTCCAACATTCAAGTTATGTACATTCCATGTTCTATTTATTAAATGATGTTTGTCACTGTTTTCCTCCATTTCAATTAACTTCCAATCTGGGATCTACCACTACACTACTTTAAATATATGCATTCCTCTAGTATTCATAGAGTTTTCAAAGGTCTGTTATTTAAGAAGTCGATGGCCAGTCCTCCTTCCCAGTCTGTCTTAATCTGGGAGCTCTACTAAAACCTGTGCACCATCGGTAACCTTTAGGGCACATGAAACACCAGTGGCATTGCTTTCAGTATTACAGTAACCCACACATTATCTCAATATAGCAAACTGACAGACAAGTTCTGTACCAATTAGAATAATCTTCTCAGACACAACAAATCGACAAATTAGTAACTCTAATTGCAAATCAGTCTGCACATCAGGCCAGAGGGCTGCAGGCTAAGAGCCCAGCCAACTTATAATCGCAAAGGCCCACCAACCAGAAATGATGTCAGTTTGTGGACTGAGGTGCATCTGATTCAGCGTGGTTTTTCCAGTCACTTGCTATGCATCTGAGAGCTGGACGATGAATAGGGATGACAGAAAAATTGATGCCTTTGAGTTGTGCTATTGGAGAACATTGATTATCTTATGGACTGCCAAAAGAAAAATAAATAGGCCTTGGAGAGGGTACAGCCGAAGTGCTCTTTGGAGGCAAGGATGATGAGACTTTGCCTCACATACTTAGGCCATGTTGCTAGGAGGTGCTATTCCTTGGAGAAGGACATGAAGGGTGGAGGGTGAATGAAGGAGAGGAAGACCTTGGTGACTGCTGCAGTGGGCACTTGTGTGTCAGGAAATGTGAGGATGACACAGGATAGGACAGGATTAAACTCTCCTGTTTATAGGGTCACTATGAGTTGTACTCTACTCGACGGCACCTAACAACAACAACAACAGCAACAACTGTGTTTTCTACTGTTTGGTACCATTGAGTTGATTCATATAGCACCCCTATATGACATATTATAATTGCCCCATGGTTGGTTTGGTTTTTGTTGTGGGGTTTTTTTTTTTGGTGTTTTTTGGGTTGGTTTTTTTTTTTAATCTTTATAGGAGTTATTGGTTGGGTTCAGATCTCCACTGTTTCAATCAGTCTTCAGGCCCAACCTTTTTGTTACCAGGGCTCCTTTTAACAGTAATAACAATAATAACTTGTAGCAACAAGAGATGAAAAGTATTTTTCTATCACTGTTTATAATATATAATATTCATTATTTTTGTCAGGTTTTTCCATATGTTCATTCCTTTTGACCCCGTAGAAAACCTAAGCTCTTTTATGTGGGGAACTGCCTTCTACTTGCTTATATACCTATATCCTCTCTTTGTCAAACTTCAAGCCCATATACATCCCAAGTTCATAAAAAAATATTTTTTATCTTAGCTAATAGTTACAATGAAATCTTTCTAGCCTCTTCCTCATGACTATCTCATGTTTTGGAAGTTCTCATTGTCACAGGAAAATTGTATGCATATTTGAAAAAAAAGCACAATTAAAATTTACTTAGTAAGATTTCCATATTTATGGAAAGATCCTAAGATGTCTTTCTAGAGCATTTGCTTTTGATTTATCCAGATTGTTCCCTGTCCCAATGAAAACAGATATAGGAGACTCTATTGTAATTAGCTAATTGTATAATTCTTGCCAGGATAGTAGAGGTTGTTCATTGTGAACACAGTCTGCTGCCAACAGCTGAGTTGGAACATTGTGTTTATTTGTGAGCAGGCTTCAATATGAAAAATTTGGTTTAAAGATTAAATGGTGAAATAGTTTCTATTGATAAGCCTGATGAAGTAATTGAATTTTAAAGAAAAAATACCAATGCTATAGGGAAGCACTTAGATTAAAAGCACTGAATGTCATAATGAGCATTGTAGAAATTGAAAAATCCTGTCTGTATTTTAGCTAATACAACTTATAGCTTTCCTTTTGCCAGTTTGAGCAGTAGACAGATGTAGTGGAGGCATCCTTGCTAAGTGTGATAAGCAACAGATTGGAAGACATAGTAGAACTGGATGTACAGAACCAGGGAGTCCATTTCCATGTATATTATGGATAAGGAACTTTGATAAGCATCTACTTTGGAGAGAGGTCAAGGTGAATGTAAGAATAAGAGATTGTCTCACAAATAACTTAAAATCCAGCAGGGAAAATAAATCACTAAATAATTGATGGACAATGGAATCAATTAAATGTGAAACATTGCTAGTAATGTGCTGTAGATCATAGGAAAGAAAATGAATATTGATTCGAGAATCCAAAAAGTGTAATTAAGAATATGGCATTTAAGTTGGTTTTAGAAAGCAATAGTATTTGTTTTAGCTGGAAGATGATAGAAAAAGGAGAGTGCATATCTAGTTGTAAAGACCAGTAAATAGAGATATGTGTGGCTAAAAAGCCCCAATTTTGTGGAAGGGTAAAGCATAGTGTGAAGTCAAACTATGTGAATGCTTAACTTATATTCTGCACAATTAACAAGAGTTTATATCATATTTTTACTTCCATATTTCACACTTAAAGCAAAAACTGTGGGAAGTAATGCTTCTCTTTCTCTCTCTCTGTGTGTGTATATATATAT
>NW_006400007.1:234277-244165 GCF_000299155.1 Elephantulus edwardii
GCTCCACGCTCAACACTCTTGGCACCAGCAGCCAGGAAATCAAAAAACATATTGCGATGGAAAAGTCTGCTGTTAGGGACCTCTCTAAAGTACTCAATAGCAACGGCGTCTCTCTGGAGATTAAGGTGCGCCTGATACAGGCCATGGTCTTTGCAATCACTTGGTATGCATCAGAGAGTTGGACAATGACTAGGGAGGACAGAAGGAGAATGGATGCCTTTGAGCTGTGGAGCTGGAGAAGAGTGTTGCATGTACCATGGACTGCCAAGAAAACAAACAAATTCATCCGAGCTACTCCTTGGAGGCAAGGATTATGGGGCTTCATCTGACATACTTTGGGCACGTTGCAAGGAGGAACAGGTCCTTGGAGAGGAACATCGTGGAGGGATGGTGCAAGAGGGGAAGATCCTCTATGAGGTGGATTGATTCAGTGACTGGGGTAATTGGAATGGGTGTGTCAGATGCAGTGCAATTGGCACAGGATAGAGCAGGGTTTAGGGCTGTTGTACATAGGGTTGCTATGAGTCGCAAATTACTTGACGGCACATAAAACAGCAACAACAACAATAATCCACTGGAAGGTTAGCTATGTGTCAATTTTAGTGTTGAAACAATGAATTGAGTTGAAAACCTTCTTTAACAGATTGTTTCATGGCTGCTGCATAAGCAGTGCACCACCTTCTTCCAAAGTAGTCATTCATTCACATAAACTATTCATTCACATAAATGGATTTATTTTTTCTCCTGTAAAAGACCAGATGACAAATATTTTACGACACAGGGTCTCTTCAAATCCTGTTGTTATACCATAAAAACAACCTTGGACAATATATAAATGAATGATGTCACCATATTCCAGTAATACTTTATCAACATAAACAGGCATTGGATCAGATTTGGACCACAGTGCACAGTTTGCTAAACCATTATAAGACCATGATTCAGTGGTATAGATGAGAGGGTTGGGGTTGGAACATCAAGGGTGACCACACAAGATACATCTGGAATCCCATGTTCATTGGGATCATGTTCATGGGCAATTACATGGAGCAAGTGCCCCCAGCCTGGACAGCTCATAATCTGTTGTGTTGGCCTGTAGCATGGCTATGGGCGCCCTGCTTCCACAATATGAGGTCAAAGGGCACCGGAAAGTGCAGCAGACTCTGTCCCCGGGCAACCACCTCTACACCATCATCCAGAATTGGCCACACTACCTGCCAGCCGGCTGGTCCCTCACTCCTTGAAATCTCGCATACTACCAACTCCTCCACCAATAAAGATGCAGCTTTAAAAAAAAAAGTATACCTGAAGTTGTACAGTTCTGTGGCACAGTTGTTTGAAGGAATAAATTATATGAGCCTTAAAAATTGTCTGATATTTACAAGACATATTTTTAGTTTAGCACATGTGTATTACTCAGTGATAGAAATGCATTCTTTTTTTTTCCTTTTCATTGAATTATTGGATAAACCACATAATAATAATAATAATGTTAATATTACAAATAATAAATCTTGGAGAGGAAGTGGTGAGAAAGTAACTCTTAATATTGTTGGTGGGATTGTAAAATGGTACAGCCACTCTGGAAGGCAGTTTGGTGCTTCCTCAAAAAGCTGAACATAGAAATTCCATATGTTCCATCTATTCCACTACTTGGAATATACCATGAGAAAATGAGAACTGAGGCACACATGGAGACTTGTAAACCAGTATTCATAGTGTTACTCACCATCGCAAGAACATGGAAACAGCCCAAATGTCCAACCACTAATGAAACTATGGTACATTCACACAAAGGAATACCACACAGCATGCAGGAGCAATGATTTTGTAAATTATTACCTAACTTGGGAGGGACTGGAAAAGATGCTGAGTGAACTCACTCAGTCCCACAGGACAAATATTGTATAAAACCATTATTGTAGAATGAGTACAGGAGGAGGAGGAGGGTGGAAGCAAAGAGATGAGGATGTGTAGGATTGATAATGTGTAGGATTAATCAATTTGATGGGTGGGAGTTGGGTGAGGAAAATTGGAAGAATCTGATTGGGAAAATAATGTATTAATTTGATGGGTGGGAGTTGGGTGAGGGAAATTGGAAGAATCTGATTGGGAAAATAATGTATTCAAATTTTGTAAATAAACTAGTATAGTAGTAAAATAAATAAAACCCTCCTGTATGCAATTAAAAAAAAGAAACAGAATTGTTAAATTAGATTTTTTTTTTAAATAATTAGGGGTCCCAAATCAATGTCTGTCTGTCTTCAGAGCAAGAGGAAATATGTGTCTGCTTCTGCTTCTGTTTTTGGTTTAACTGGTATTTATGATTTTAATAGTCTCAGGTGTTTATGATTTTGTTAAACTGGAGGAAGAGGGTCATAGTTAGACAATTTCTAGTATCCTATGTCTTGATCATTTATTAGGATCAAGTGTTACCTAATAATAAAAGTAGATATTTATGTTTCTGGTGCTGTAGCCCCTAGGCATTTGTGAACTTTCTCTTTCATTGTGATAATTCATATTTTAAACAGATTGACCATGACTAGAAGATGTGGAAACTTATATAATAGTTTCTTTTCGAGAATACTTTGTGCTCTCTCTTTTTTTTAACCTAGTGAGGAAATTCTAATCATAATAAGTTTAAACGGTTGGCTGGTAATTAAAACTAGGACATCAGATAGGTCTACCATACTGCTGGGATTTACTGGAGAGCATATGGGTTGTGATTGATTCTGTTGTTAAAGGTCTGTGGGAACTGAAGGCTGTCAAAGTCAGTTGCCCCACTCAATCCTCTGTGTCACATAAAATAGTGAGGTAGAACAGTGTTGTGAAAAAAGTATGTCAGGAGAGCTGAGATCTGATTTTTATTGCTCTTCCTGTATTACCTAGGGCAAAGCATTTAACCCTTCTGAGTCTGTTTTTTTCTGAATGAGAATATCTTATGCAGGTCAAAGCATTATTGCAAGGATCAGATAATACAGTGAATTAATATTAATAATTTAAAAATGTAAAATATAAAAATAAGATATTATTTCTGTCCCTCAAGGAGAATTGTATTTCATTTAAGAGAGGCTCGATGACATATTCTTGTCATGTAAGCATTTCTCATAAGTTCAAAGAATAGAAGGGTACAAAAGGAATTGTAAAATTAATGGGGAAATAATCTTGTGGGTACTTGCATGAAAAACAGACTCCCTTGAAATTCTGGGCACAAAAGTGGTTTCTCTGGATTGTAATTATGCTATTCTCAGAAAGACTTAAGTGAAAGGGAAAAGACTTCATTTAGAGATTGGGTATGTTTTTATATAAAAATGCAACAGAAACGAGTAGTGGAGAATGGTTCTCATGCATCCTTTGGCATTTGAAAATAACATTGCTGCTGATGTCTGAATTACCTCTTGTTTGAATCTTAACATTCTTCTTGTGAAGTTGTTAGATTTTGTAAATTTTTTAGTTATAGAAAAAATCTATAGGTTAAATATAGATTAGATTAGACATAAACAAGGTATGAATTTTCATTTTCTACAGGTTTATAGACTATATAGAATATATAGAATACTACATGTGGTTTTCAAACATATTATAGTTGGAGAAGAGGATTTGATGGGAAATATTTAGATTAAAATATCAATGTAGGATAGAAAATAAATAGCAGTTTCCAGTCAATAAATGTATTTGTACATCACTAAAAATCCCTCCTTTTTTTTTCCTGTGGGAAAAAGCTGAAGGTTGTCCTAAATATAGCAGTCTTAATCTTGGTGACCTAGCATGGGCACAGATCCAGTTTGAGAAACTGCTAATCAGCTCTACATGCTGCAGAATGAAACTTATTTTTGTAATGATGAGTACCCAAATAGTCTGATAAAAATCAGTGAAGTTAGACATCTACCCCTAATATAATGACTGTTATTTATATTAAAAGAATTAGTTCAGTTTTGAAAAGAGGACTAATTTAAAAATATTTATTGTATTTTTCTTAATGAATTTAGGTTGACCTAGGTCCTGATAAATGTTGTTTTATGTAAATTCCAGTGTTTTCTTCTTGGTGTCATATGTAGTGTAACTGCAGAAAAATGGAATTCTTTTTTGTTCCTGTCGATTACCATTGAGTCAGATCCGACTAGCACAGGAGATTGCCCCTCCTTCTCCAGTGGAGCACCTATTGGATTTGAACTGCATGCCTTAGGATTGCAGTACAGCTTCTTGCCACTAGGCCACTAGAGCTCCCTTGAGAAGAAATTATTTTAAAACATCTCAATGTACTCCAGTTCAGACAAAGGTTGACAGTTTTAAAAAGCTTTGTCTTGGCATTGCTACTTCTCCAGCAAACGATGGAAAGATGCAATATTTTCCCATTTTCTACTTTACATAGATTATAGCATAGTTCTGTATTTAAGACACAGAAATGCTTTCCATTTTAGTGGCCCTTGATTTTTTTTTCTTTTCAGATTTATTCAGAACAAATGAAAACTGCTTTGATGTCTCATAAAAGAAATTTAGCTGGACAGATCCAGCTGTTGTATTTATAAATAGCCACAGATGTCTGTAGCAATAAAGGATTTACTCAGGTTGTTATAGCAACTAAAATTCAGCAGAACCTCAAAGATAAACTGTATTGAGGGAGGAGAGTACATTAAATGCACATTTAATCCAATTATGCAATAAAAATTGTTTACTCTCTATCAGTTTAAGTTGCAAAAGAGAAATTAGTTTCAACTTGTCAGTGTAACCTTACATCAAAGTACAAATACTCTTATTTTTGTCCATAGATATTTTCTCTTTGTCCATAGATATTTTAGACACTTTTAAAGAGGTTTCCTTATAAAGAATGAATTGTGTTGACCCATTTAAGCTTACGTTCTTTGATCTTCCTTGTAATGAGTTGAATGCTTATTTAAATCTGTATCAGGGTTGAGCATGCATTTTGTCTTTGCTGCATTGGGTTTTATGTCCAGGATCTTATACTAATGGTTTATTTTTAAAGGTTATTGAAATATATTTTTCAAATATCTGAAACACAGTAGCTATGGATGTAGGACAAAGAACCCCCTTAATTTCTCAAAATAATACATTTACAATTAAAAAAAAGTCAAATAATATCCTCTAAAGCTTGTAACTACATCATGCTAGGAAATATTGTTGAGTACTTTTGAGTTAGAACCTACTCATATCTGATCCTCCGGGGGGTTTCCAGAGGCAGTAAATTGCACAGGAGATTGCTCATCTTTCTCCTTAAAACTAGCTGGTGGATGCAAACCTTTGCGATGGCAGTGCATTTCTTTACCACTGAACCAACAGAGCTTCCTTAAGAAAGGGAAAGGTCAGTGAAAGTCAGGAGACTCTCAACAAGATGTATTGACACAGTCACTACCACAATGGGCTTGAACACAGCATGTTATGAGGATGATTCAGGATAGGGGGTTGCTATGATTTGGAGTCAACTTGACAGAACCGAAAAACCCACATAATAGAAAAGAGTAGGCTTTTACTCTGATGGAAAGTCTTTATTCTTGTCCATGCTTAGGTTCTCTTCAGAGATAACTTTAATTCATTAGATTATTTTTTTTTAGAGTGTACTCTGTGTTTCTGAAGAGTATGTTCCTATTGCTTTTTCTTGATTTTTCAATTTTAGACATTAATTCTTTGTTTTCTACTCAGGAAGATAACAATTTAATAGTCTACACAACCCTTGATACCACTTCCTTGTCTACCATAATCGCAATATTATCATACCATGATTTTTGAATTATGTAAATATTGCAGCTGAGTCATCATGTGTTATAGTTTTTTTCTTATATAACTTTTTATTTTTCCTATGGTTAATAATGATCTATTTTTAATTTACTTATATAAACTTACCAATAAAACAATATAGCCTTTCTTGGTATAGTTCAACACACAGATAAATTTTTAAAAAAAAATTATTGTGTACTCTCTAAATCTACTGTAAAGCTGCCCTTCTGGAACTCTGGCATAATTTTGGGCATTAACATTGCCTCTTTATTTTGTTGGGGACTTGGATTTTTTATTCTCTTTCTTTTTTATTCTTATACCTTCTTTTTCCCATGTTAAAAACCAAAGACTCATTTGTGTCAAGTCAGTTTTGACTCAGAGAGTCCGTATGGTACAAAGTAGAGCTACACCAGAGGGTTTCCAAGGCGCTGTTCTTTACAGAAGCTTGCAGCCATATTCTCCCCAGTGGAGCGTCTGGTAGGCTTGAACCACTTTGGGTTAGGACGTGAGCACTTAACCATTGTGCCACCAGGGCCTCTTATTTCTGGGGTTACATTTCTCATTTTGCTGGACCACATTCTTTAATAACTTTTCAATGAAAAGTTCAGGGTATCATGTTTTTGTTTTATTTTGAGGCTTTATAAGCCTGAAAATATCATCATTTTATGCTCACTTGATTAATAATTTATATATACAGTTTTATGTTTAAGAAATAGTTCTCCCACAGAATTTTGAAGACATGGCTCTTTTGTTCCTTAGTTTCTTTTGTTAATACTGAGAAGGGTGGTGATACTCTAATGCTTAGTTCTCTTTGTAAAGGACTTGGTGGTGTTTTCTAAAAACATTTAGATTTTACTTTTGTTGCCATGTTAAAAAACTCTTCAGTTAAGCTTAGATCCCAAAGAATATCTCCTCTCTTTTGTAAATTTTATAGTTTATATTTAGTTCTGTGATCCATTTAGAGTTATTTTGTATAACCTGTGAGGTTATGGTTGAGGTTCCTTTTCTTTCTCTATTTGATTTATGGATGTCCTGTTGTTTCAAAACTATTTGTTAAAAAACAAAAACAAGACAACTCTTCTTTTTTAAAAAACTTGCTTGTAAACATTTTTAAAAGAATTAATGTATATGAACTTTGTAAGTAAACCAGTATACAATAAAAATTTTATTAAAAAATAAAATAAAAATAATAAAAGCATCCCGGAGGTGCATGGTTCAAATTCACCAGATGCTCTCCTGGAGAAGGAGGGACAGTCTCCTCCTGTACCAGTCAGATCCGATTTGATAGTACATGCACACAAAAAAATAATAAAATTATTAAAAAAAGATAAAAGCAGTATTGAGATAGTTTTTAAAAAATTACTTGTCTAGACTTGTATGAGGAAGCTCTGGTGGCCCAGTGGCAAGAAGCTCCTCTGCAATCTCAAAGGCACAAGGTTCAAATCAACCAGCTGCTTTGCGGGAGAAAGATGGGCAGTCTCCTCCCATGTGGTTAACTACCTCTAAAAACCTGCCAGAGGTTAGTTATAGGTTGGTTCTGACTCGATGGTACACAGCAACAATAACAACAACAACACTTGCATGGAATTTTTTTTTGTGTGCTCCATTCTGTTCTCTTGATCTTTGTGTCCATACTTCACCAAAACAGCTGTGTCAATTGTTGTTAAGTACCATGCTATTTTAATTGTTATTTGAGGCCATTGTAGCTGTTGTGTTAATCTGTATCATTCAGAGGTTTCCTTGTTTTAGCTGACCCTTTACTTTAACAACCATGATATCCTTTTTAACTACTAATCTTTCCTGTTGATGTGTTCAGGGGTCATGCCATCTCACTTCTTTTTATTTCAGTGTTGTTTATTGAGGAGTGAATGAGAGACTACTGCCAGACATACCAACACCTCACATTCAAGGGCTAGAAGCTAGAAGCTTTTCATATTCAGTCACTGCTTAAGCCTTTAGGGAAAAAGAACTGAAGGTGACATCAAAGATGAGATCTTCATGTTTACTGTAAGTTCAGTTTTGGTTTCCCCCCCCACCAACTTTTGGACCTACATCCTCACTTCTAAGGAGTTTATGTGTTCATTCTTCTGGCAGTATTCTTCGCCAGTACTACCACTGAATACATTTGTGGTTCTTCTATCTTCCTGTTTAATTTGTTCAGCATATGAGGTTATCAAAAAGGCCATGGCTTGGGTCAGGTGCCTGAAATGACATCTTTGCTTTTTAAGAATTTTTAAGAGATTTTTTACCATAGATTTGTTCAGTGTAGTTTGTTACTTGATTTCTTGACTGATGCTTCCATGGGTATTGGTTTTTTTGATCCAAGAAGAAGGAAATCCTTGACAACTTTAATTTCAGCACTATTAATCATGATATTTATTTTCAGTTATGTTAAAATGTAATACATACTGAAGACTCTAATCTTCCATCCTTTTCAGTAAATGTTTCAAGTTCTCTTTCAGTAAGCAAGATTGTGTATTATTACAGGTTGCTGGTGAATCTTCCTCCAGTACTGATGTAGTATTCTTCAGATAGTCTGTGTTCTCTGATTTTGTGTTTGAAGAACTGATTGAAGAAGGAACTCTAAAAGTAACTCTAGAACAACTTTGCTTCACATTTTTCTCCAGTTCTAAACTATGTAGTATCCTTTATTTCTGTTCCTCTTGATCCATATACTCATTCCACATGGGCACAAATAAATATTCTGAAATGTCCATTCTTCATACTATTATTCATAATTTGTTATGATCACACAATCGGATGTCTTCACATAGTCAGTAAAACACAGGTAAACCTCTTTTCTGGTAGTCTCTGCTTTTGGCCAAGATCCACAGGACATCAGCAGTCTTGCATTTCATATCCACTCTGAGTTCAGCTTAAATTTCTCACAGTTAAGTGTAATTTGTTAATGTGCAACTGCCATTTAAAAACTCATTTTACTATTATTTTAAGCAAAATTTTTTTATGATATTAAGGATATTGTTTGATAATAATATTTGATCACCTTTCTTTGGAATGGACATACATACATAAGAATACCATCTTTTGTATTTCTTTTTTAAAACTTTCCCTCCCTATATTTCTTTCTTTCTTATTATGATTTGAATGAAAGTTTACAAATTGTTTTTTCATTCACTCATCTATACAAATTTACCCTCCCTCCCTTCCTTCCTTCCTTGATGCATATCCTATTCCAGATTGTTAATTGCATTGTTCTCTTAATGTCTGATTGCCCATTCTTTTCAGATTGACCTTGCTTTTACTATTCCAGTGCAGTGCTCCTTACCTCTCTATTCTTTTTCTGCTCTCTTTGCCCTCCTCAGTAAAAAAGTTCTCTTTTTATAACAATGGTATTATACAGTATTTATTCTTTTGTAACTGAGGTTTTTTTCCTTCAACATGGCATCCTCTAGACTCATCCATGTTTCGTAGTGTCTCATGAGTTTTTAGTGCTACCTAATATTCCATTGTGTGAATGTAACACAGTTACATTGCTTTTTTAATGGGCACTTTAACTGCTTCTGTCTTTTAGCTGTTGTAAATAATAATAATGCAGTAAATATGAGAGCCTATATATCTAGATCTATATATCTGTGTCATATCTATCTCTCTTTTCTTTGAGATATATTCCTAGTAGTGGGGCAGCTGGATCAAATGGTATTTCTATTTTCATTCTTCTTAGGAAGCACCAAACTGCCTACCCTAGTGAGTGTATGATTTTATACTCCCATCAGCAGTGCATGGGAGTTTTAATCTCTCTACATCTTTACCACCATTTGTTGTTTGCTGTCCTGTTGAACTTTGTTGTTGTTGCTGAAGTGAGATGATACCTCACTGTTGTTTTGATTTGTAGCTTGCTAATAGTTCGTGATCTTGAGCATTTCTTCGTGAATTTATTGACTATGTGGATATCCTCTTTGGTGAAGAGTCTTTTCTTATCTTCCTTTTATAATTGGTTGTTTATGTTTTACCTGTTGAGGTGCTGGAGTATTCTGTAGATTTTAGATATGAGTTTTTATCAGACATGTCATTAACATATATTTTTCCCCCCATCTGTGGGCTCCTGTTTTACCTTGTGGAGAAGTTCTTTCTAATGCACACAAGGACTTTAGGTTTAGAAAATCTATGAAGGCCGCTGCCGCCATTTTACCACAA
>NW_006400007.1:247429-273935 GCF_000299155.1 Elephantulus edwardii
GCATAGGGTCGCTATGAGTTGCAAACAACTTGAGGGCACATAACAACAGCAACAGTATTTTCCTTATGAATCAGGGTGAAATCGCTCTCAGGGAGGAGTGATAGAGAATGGCAAAGGACACACTGACAAAGGAGATTAACTAGAACTGGTTTTGACAAACACTGTGGCAATGGGACAATTAAAACAAATTTTCAAGGAGGAAAAAAAAAGAAAATCTAGTATCTATTTTTTTCTCTCCTGGTTTTGGGTTCTTGGTTTTGTCTATCCATACCTTGAATTAGGGTGTCTAAATTTGTTCCTATCTTTTCTCTAATGATCATTTTAGATTTTAGTTTTACTTCTAGATGCTTGATCCATTTTAAATTCATTTTTGGGTATAGTGTGAACTGTAGATTTTGTTTCTATTTTCTGCAGACAGATGTCCAGTTTTGCCAGCACCATTTGTTAAAGAGACTTAATGGATTTTGCCACTTTGTTAAAGATCAGTTAACTGTAGGTGGATGGGTTGATTTCTGGGTTCTCAACTTTCATTGATCTATGTGTCTGTGACACTTAAATGATTTAATCATTGAAATTTTTTGAAGCATCTCAATAAATATTCCATAAATTCATAGAACTTTGCTTTTGGCCCTAGCCTCAGTGCAGCTTAAACTTCTTAATACAGTGTTCTTTATCTTTTGCTGCTTTATGAAATGATTTAATATTGACCAATATTTTTTGGTACAGTGACTGCATATCCCCCCAGCTTCTTTTCGTTCTTCCTGCATCATTCAGGTTTTTACCATAGAATCCTTAATTATTGTGATTTGAAGTTTAAATTTTCTCTTCAGTTTCAGTTTGAGCAACACTTTTCCTGTCTGATTTCCTAATCCCAACTCTTTGTAATTTTATCATAATACTATGCCTTGTCTCCTGGAGCTGGCCTTTGAAATCTAATATTTAACTCTTCTTATAATTTCTTTAACTGCTCTTTATTTAAGAACAAGTTTCAGTGTCTTTCTTGATGTATTACTGGTTCTGCTATTAAAAATGTGACTTCCCTAGACCATTGTCTTTAATCTGATCCAACTGTGTCAACTCTGCCTGCCCTGCAAACATATTGGTCTGCCTACATCATCAAAAACTACATGAGCCATTTCTTCATCATGCAAATAGGACGTGTCAGTCTAGCCACAGTGGGTTTGGCAAGTTTTACCATTAATTACAGATTAAGTGGCAGAAAATGAGGGTCTCACCAGCGGGAGAGACCAACACAGACAACAAGTTTGCTGGAAGATGAGTTTTCTGAACTAAGAGATTGTATGCTGTGGATTGAGGTGGGAACAAGAGGTAATGTAGTGCTGATGAAGATGTTTTACTTAGTCTGAGAAGCATTTGTCTGGATTGAAAAGCAAAGTTATATTGATTTGATTTGATTTGGGACTGCTCTAGCTTATTTGAATGTACTGACTTGAGGCTGTTGTTCCTGTGCAATTTACAGCCTCTTAAAATGCACTGGAGGGTCAGTAATGATTTGGTTCTGGCTTGACAGCACATAACAACAGCAATTTATTCATTGCAAAATTCTTTTTTCTAAAGAAGTGTAAGTGATGACTATATACAGAGACATGATGAAATAAACAGAAAATCACATTGACTCCCTCTGTGGAAAGAAGCAGTGGAAAAGCAAGGCCAAGAGTAGAGGAATAGAGTGTCATTTGGTTCACGCCAAAGCTAAAGAAAATGAAAATACAAGAGTCATAATATGACTTTGAGTTTATCCCGGCTGAATTTTAAAAACACCTCAAATACAGATTTCATGCATTGAACACTAATGACTGAAGACCAGACAAGTTGGGAGATGACATTATCTGTGAAGAGAGCAAAAGGTCATTAAGAAGACAGGGGAAAAAAGACTAAAATGATGTCAGAAGAGACTCTGCAACTTGGTACATATAAATGACTAGCCTTTCTCTTCAAATATAGTACCTAGTCGACTAGGTTTTCTGGTCTCTGGGTAAATAAGATGATGGTTTATATCTACAGTTAGTCTGTAGTTTCTTCTTTTAGTCTTTGGTTTCTTTCTTTTTCATGTACTTTGTATAAGTGGAGACCAATAGTTGTATCTCAAAAACTTGCAAGTTTTTAAGACTCTAGATACTACTAACAAAGGATATTCTTTGCTCATTTCTTGGTTGAATTCTTTGTCTTCTCTGCCAGAGATGAGGATTTGAATTGTTGAAGCTTCTGGGATGATTGGCTTAATGTCCTTAGTATTTTTATATTAAGGAGTAGCCTTTCTTTCTTTCTTTCTTTCTTTCTTTCTTTCTTTCTTTCTTTCTTTCTTTCTTTCTTTCTTTCTTTCTTTCTTTCTTTCTTTCTCTCTCTCTCTCTCTTTCTTTCTTTTTCTTTCTTATTAATATAATGCAATTATTCTACTTTTATGATTTCTAAAAAGATTCTTAAACAGTTTTTAAAAAATAAAAAAACTTACATTTTATCCATAGGGAAAATAATCCCTGCTTTATAATTTTGAAATTGTAGTTAAGTAAGTTAAGAATCATAATAGCTTTGGATTAAAAACAAAATTCCTCAGTAAAGACAGATTTCCTTTAGTGAAGTATTTCTAATATAATGTTTATCCATGACTCATATAAAATTTCATACGTTATAAAAATATCTTCAGTATGATTTTATTCCCATTGTTATTTTTAAGATTTTGATATTCATCAGTGAGAGTAATAGCTACATAGTTGATATGATAGTCAACAGTAGTACAAAAGTATTCAAAGTTAAACGTTGTGATGATTAATGTTAGGTGTCAGTGTGGCTAGACCGTTATTTTTAGTGGTGTGACAGATATTATGTAATCATCCTAAATTTTGTGAACTGATGTGAGCAGTTTATTAGTTGAAAGGAGAGCTTCCTTGAGTGTGTAGCCTATATGGAGTATATAGTTATGTGCTAGAAAAGCTCACTCATTCTTTTGTCTTTATCTTGCATTAAGTTTGACATACTCTGACCAACATTTTTTGGTATGTGAGCTAGCACTAGCACCCTGCCTCTTGGCCTGAAAAGTAGGATTTGTCGGTACCTGCAATTTGTAGCCTGATTCCTGACCCACAGATTGGGACTTGCTACCCCCAACAATTGTGTGAACCACTTGCTTGAAACCAATATCTTTGTGTCTATTTATGTGTTTGCTCCACTAATTTTGCCTCTCTAGAGAACCCAGCTTTAGACAGATGGACTTATGAATGATGGAACCATAGTCATATTTTTTTATTTTAATCACATTTTTTAGTCTGCTTGAATACTCAATAATTCAGTGGCATTTTACTGTGCATGTTTGTCATGTCAGGAAAAAACTGGGCCAGAGGTGGGTGAGTAAACAAATGGTTAGAAAATTACATTAACAGTGTACTTTCCAAAGAATAGAGTATCAGTTACAGGTTTACAGTTCATTATCCACAAAGCCAAAGGCTCTGAACATAAAATTTTCAATACAAAGTAATTTTAGAATTTAATAAGATACATTTTAGTATATTCTTTAGCAAATACTTAACTCTTTATGAAAACATGAATATGCATTTCTTTATAGTATGCTTACCTGTATAATTGCAAAATTAGGAGAAAGGCCTGACCATTTTACTTAAACTCATATTTGAAGTTATACAATTCTTATTCCTCACTTGAAAACTATAAAGAGATCCCGTCATAGTGGGTGCCAGTTTCCCTCATTCAATTCAGCTTTCAGTCCATTCATATCACTAAAGATGGTCACATATTAAGTTTTACATAGTTGAAAAAGAAATGGGAACAGTTTTAGTGGGTTTTCTCCCTCATTATGAATATTGCAATGACTTTAAATTTAGGCAAGGTATATTTCTACGTTTTCAGTCACCTTTCTGGGAAATGAACTCTTTCTCCCTGCTTTAAACAGAGAATCCAAAAATATGTATCAAATATGTAAAGGCAATATAAAAGAGTGGCACACTATTTACTTAAAATGGGCTACTTCAGCATGTTGATGAGGAACACCTTCAGACTAATGCTTTTTCTGGATAGTTATTCTAAAGCAGTGTATAGATTTTGGCAAATGTCTTGAAATGCTTCAACCACACAGAGACTTTAAAGGCTTTCCAATTTAATTTAAATTGCTTTTAATTTCCTGTTGATGACACTAAATATTATTGTTGTTGTTAAGTGCTGTTGAGTCTTTGAGTCAAATCACCTCACAGCTGACACTCCAGCAAGTTTTCAGAGGCTGTCAAAATTGACATCTTTATTCCGTAGAGCTGCTGGTGGATTCAGACCTCCTGTCTTTGAGCTGGCAATACAACTCCTTACCACTAGGCCACAAGAATTTCCTCTAGACATTATAATTCTACAAAAGAAAAAATAAAACTCACAATGTGGCTTGAAGAGTATTTGTTAGATTTACCTGTAGAATCCTCTAAAATATAGGATATTCAGATTCATATTCAGGATACAGAAACACTGTAGATAAGTTGTAGTGTCCAATCCTTTTTCACAAGCTTTGTAAAATTTCCTATTTTAAATTGTTGTTGTTGTTTATTGCCTTTGAGTCGAACATGACTCATATCAACTCTATGAAAAAAAAAGGCCTGAAGCATTTCTACAACTATCGACATTTTTCTAAGTTCATAGAATTTCCAGAGGCATGTTGCTTAGAAAGTGGATGTCATATTTAAAAGAACTATTGTTGTTGTTGTTGCTATGTGCTGTCGAGTCATTTGCGACTCATAGCTACCCTATGTACAACAGCCCTAAACTGTGCTCTATCCTGTGCCAATCGCATTGCCTCTGACACACCATCCTAATTACCCCAGTCACTGAATCAATCCACCTCATAGAGGGTCTTCCCCTCCTGCGCTGTCCCTCCACTCTACCCAGCATGATGTCCCTCTCCAAGGACCTGTCTCTCCTTGCAACATGTCCAAATATGTCAGACGAAGCCCCAGAATCCTTGCCTCCAAGGAGTAGCCTGGTTTAACCCTCTCCAGGATGAATTTGTTTTTCTTGGTAGTCCATGGTACTTTCAATGCTCTTCTCCAGCACCACAGCTCAAAGGCGTCAATTCTCCTTCTGTGCTCCCTAGTCATTGTCCAGCTCTCTGATGCATACCAAGTGATTGCAAATACCATGGCCTGTATCAGGCGCACCTTCATCTCCAAAGAGACACCGTTGCTCTTGAGTCCTTTAGAGAGGTCCCTAACAGCAGACTTTCCCATCGCAATACGTTTTTTGATTTCCTGGCTGCTGGTGCCAAGAGTGTTGACTGTGGAGCGAGCAAACTGAAGCTGTGAACAATCTCAATCTCTTCGCCATCCATCCTGATGCTACCGATTGGTCCAGTGGTGAGAATTTTTGTCTTCTTGACATTGAGCCTCAGTCCATACTGAAGGCTGCAGTCCTTGACCCTCTGCAGTAAGTGCATGAGGTCCTCCTCAGTTTCAGCAAGCAGGGTTGTGTCATCTGCATAACGCAGATTGTTGATAGATCTTCCACCAATCCTAATGCCACGCGTGTCCTCATAGAGCCCAGCCTCTTGGATAATGTGCTCTGCATACAGGTTGAAAAGGTATGGAGATAGATACTATATTTAAAATAAATATATTGGACCAGTTCTTAACTTTATATGAGTAGATTTTTTTTCTTAGTATTTTTCTTTCAAGTCTTTGAAATATTCTAACTTGAAATATCTTAATATAGGGCAACATCTTATTAAATGAAATGATCTATGCACTTAATCGTAAAGTATTAGAATTACCAAAAATTTTATTAAAAACATTAAGAATATCAATAATGGAGAAAATGGTATGAAAATATATGAGTAGGAAAATAATGAAGCAAGGCATAATGTTTAGCATTAGAATATAGTATCTTTTTTATTAATTTTACTGAGACTTTGGATTTCCATTCATTCATTGTGGCACGTTTCTCCCTGCCCACCCCTCCCCCTTAGTACACTCTTCTCTTTGAAAAGTAAAAGAAAAATTCTCTCATTGTTTTACAGTCCCTCCCCCCAGATCCAATCTACTATGCGGGCTTCATCTGGACTCCTGTCATGATAATAATACCTAATCACATATCCCTTTTAAATGGTTTTCTCCCTCATCTGTTTCAATGTGGTATACATTATTTATCCCATCTTTCTCAGTCTCCGCTCAACCCCAATGTTAGTCCTGTTTACAGCAGTGGCACTATGCAGTATCTCACCCCAGTAAGAAGAACAAAATTTAATAGAACAGCAAGCAACAAATGCTGGTGAGGTTGTGGAGAAACTGGAACCCTTATTCACTGTTGGTGGAAGTGTAAAATGGTACAACCACGATGGAAGGAGGTGTGGCACTTTCTCAAAAAATTGCAAATAGAGATACCATTTAACCCAGCAATTCCACTACTTGGAATATACCCCAAAGAGACCATAACTGCCACCCAAGCAGATATATGCACAACCATGTTTGTCGCGGCTTTGTTCACAATAGCAAGGAGTTGGAAATAACCTAAGTGCCCACCAACAAATGAATGGATAGAGAAGCAGCGGTATATTCACACAATGGAATACTGTGCTCCATTGACAACCAGGGAATTCATGAAAAAGTATTCAAAATGGGTGACCCTGGAAGACATTATGCTGAGTGATATATCTCAGTCACAAAAGAACAAATACTGCATAGAATATAGTATATGTTAAGACCTTCAGTGCTTTTATGACATAAAGATTTGCTTTTATTGTAGGTAAAATGGAGTCAGAACCAACCCATAGCTGACCCTTCGGCAGGTTTTCAGAGGTAGTAAATCACACTAGAGGAGATTTAATCTGTGTATCTTTAGGTTGGCAGCACAATTCCTTATCACTCAGCCACCAGAGCTGTTGGTAGGTGTCATGAAATTGATTCTGACTCAGTGACTCTGTGCCAGCAGATCGAAGCCTTGCCTGATCCTGCACTATCCTCACAATCTCCACTGTGCTTAATTAAGTCACTGTGTCAGTTCATCTTATAGCAAGTTTTGCTCTCCTTTATGGACAATTATCTCCTTCCAAGGACTGGCCCCTTCTAACAGTATGCCTAAAGTATATAAGAAGAACATACTTTAAAATATAATAGCTATTTAAAAACTACTGGTTCAGTTCTACCTTACTTCTTTCAGGCACTCATTCTGAAAATATTTATGAAGTATCTACTCATGTGTCATGCCTTGTTAGGTGTTGAAGAATGAACAAAAGTCATGGTCCCTACTCTGATATAATTTCATATTCTAGTAAAAGAGACACATTATTTTTTTTTGTTTTTTTTTCTATAATTATATTTTATTAATTTTCATAAACATTTACAGAGATTTTGGGCTTCCACTCATTCATTGTTGCACTATTCTCTCTACCCTCCTCCCAGTTTGTTCTTGTCCAAATGCCACAGTGCTTGTCAAAGCCAGTTCTGATTAATCTTCTTTGTCAGTGTATCCTTTGCCATTCCCTATCACTCCTCCCTGAGAGAGACTTCACCCTGAGTCATAAGGAAAAGGGCACGGCGTATTCTCTTAGCTACTTCCTGCTGAAAAGGGACGCTGTGGGTTTCAGGGTGAAGATCTTCTCTCACTACTCTAAAGGGCCCCTTTGGCAGTAGGAAACACATAGACTATTATGGAGATTGATTTTGGAATTCAGATGCACTCTTATTGATTGTGCTTGGCTGTACATGTACATATCCTTGAAGATGTATCATGGGGGTGTTGCAACCTAGAAGACACAAATTTGACTAACAAGTTATAAGTACATGAGAAGAGACACATTATTGACATATGGGGAAAGTTAGACAATTTTTACTAATTATAAAGTGTTTTGAGCAAAGTGAAGCAAAGTAATAAAGAATAACTAGAAGTAGAGAAGGTGGTCCTGGTGGCGTGTAGTCCATAGGAAGTTGTGCTGCTAACCCACAGGTGATGCACTGCTAGCAGTTTGAATCTACCAGTGGCTCTTTGGGAGAAATTTTATCAATCTACTCCGTTATGATTTATTAGCCTCTGAAAATCCACTGGAGTGACCATTTATCTATGAGTTGGTTCTGACGTGACCCCAATGAGAGCGTGTATTCAGAAAAGAAACCCTGGAGGCACAATGTACCTGACAGTTAAAACGTTGGCAGTCTGACTCAGCATTTCCACTCCAGAAAGAGTAACCTGCTCCCATGAAGATTACATTGTACAAAACCATATGGATTAGTTGTCCGTTGTCCAGTGAGGTTTGCGTTGAAATCTACTCACTGGGATCTAACAGCAATGACGTTTTAACTTAGGAAACAAAGTAGATAGATGTTTCTGTGAAGACAGATAGCACTTTAGGAGGCAAGATGTGACTATTTTGGAGAACACCATTTTAGGCTGAAGGAACAGAAAGTACAAAGACAATTTACTTAGTGTGTTTTAACGAGCATTTTAATTACCATCCAGTTTTTCACTCAGTCCACCAATTCTAAATAAGTTTGATTTCTTCTAAAGGTAAACTTAATTAACTCTCTACTTTTTTGGTACCTAACATACAAACAAAATCCTTCCTAACATTATCCAAAAACAGCTGGAACAAGTACATTAACAGAGAACTACCAAAAATACAAGCTAGGTTTAGAAGAGGTCATGGCACTAAAGACATTATCACCAATGTCAGATGGATTTTAGCAGAAAGCAGAGAGTACCAGAAGAATATCTATCAGTGTCTCATTGACTATGCAAAGACATATGACTGTGTGGATCACAACAATTTGTGGCTAACTTTGAAGAGAACGGACATCCTAGAACACTTGACTGTGCTCATGCAAAACCTATACTTGCACCAAGAAGCAGTCCTTAGAACAGAGCAAGGAAACACTATATAGTTCAAAATCAGGAAGGGAGTGTGACAGGGATGCATCTTATTTCCATACCTTTTCTATCTATGTACAGGACAGATCATTCAGGAGGATGGGCTTTATGAGGAAGAATATGGCATCAGGATTGGAGAAAGACTTATCAACAACTTGTGATATGCAGATGACACAACCTTGCTTACTGAAACTGAGGAGGACTTCAAGCGCTTGCTGCATAAGAACTGTAATATTCAATATGGATTGAAGTTCAACATCAAGAAGACAAAGATTCTCACCACTGAACCAATTGGCAGCACCATGACAAATGGAGAAGAGATTTGGGTTGTTAACAGTTACAGCTTGCTTGGCTCCACAATCAACAATCTTGGCACCAGCAGTCAGGAAATCAAAAGACTAATTGCACTGGCAATGTCTGCTGTCAGGGACTTCTCCAGAGTTCTGAGGAGCAACAGCGTCAGTCTAGAGACTAAGGTGCACCTGATCCATGCCCTAGTCTTCAAATTATGTGCAGTGCATCACAGAACTGGACAATGATTAAGAATGACAGAAGAAGAATTTAATTGTGGTGCTGGAGAAGAGTCTTGAACATACCATGGACTGCCAAGAAAACAAGTAAGTCTGTCTTGGAGAGCGTGAAACTGAGTTTCTCCTTGGAGGCTAGAATTTTGAAGCTCCTTCTTACATACTTTGGTGACATGGCCAGGAGGAACTAGTCCTTTGAGAAGGACATCATACTTCGAAGGGTGGAGGGACAGTGCAGGAGAGGAAGACCCTGGGTGAGATGGATTAATACAGTAACTGGGGCAGTGAGGGTTGGTGCGTTGGAGTCAGGAGACTGGCTCAGGATAGGACAGGGTTCAGAGCCATTGTACATAAGGTTTCTATGAGTTGCAGGTGACTTGATGGTACATAACAACAGCCCACTATATATATTTGTACTAACTTCAACTTGGATATATATGACTAGAAAGTTCTTTTATTTAAATCTTAATCCCAAAGCATTATTTCTTAAAAATGTTACGAAGCTCCAAAGAAAAGTTTCCAGATTTCTTTTACTTCTTACTTCACAGCATCTTACCCTTTACCCATAAATGACTAGCCTTTCTCTCCCAACTTTTAAGTGCCAGGTCCAAATTCTAGCATTATATGTGACCAACTTATTTTCCAATAATTTAACTTGTCTTATTGAAGTTTTTTTTCTTGTATTTATCTCACATTCATACCTTAATATGGTGTATGGAAAGTCTGTGGATTTTTGTTGTACCCTGACTCTGTAACTTATTAATTGCATGACTGAATAAATTATTCAAACAATCATTTCCTCAGAGGCAAGTCCAAATAGAAGCTGGAGGGGAAAAAAATTAAAACAAGTTCATGAGAGGCAAAACATGACCTTGAATATATCTCCTTTGTGTTTAGAAACCATCTCAAGAATAAATTTGATACATTGAGCACTAATGATAACTTCTAGGATGAAGTTAAGAACGTTGTACATAAAGAAAACAAAAATCCTTTAAAAGACAGGCAAGAGAGGGAGGGAAGGAGGAAAGGAAGAAGGGAGTCAGGAAGGAGGGAGGGGGGAGAGGGAGGAAAGGAAGGAAGGAAAGATGGAAGGAAGGACCAGAGTTGATGAGAGAAGAGACTCAAACTTGCTCTTCAGCATAAAGAAGCTAAAACAAAAGATAAAAAATGATGAAATAAGATAATTGAACTGAAAATGTAAAAGGGCAGCTCAAGAAGACAAAGTATTGCAATGTTTTATTTTCAAAGTCTTAAAGTTAGAAAACCAAAGGGAAAACCCCTCATCATTTCTCAAGCTGAAAGGGTTGGGGAGTGGGTGGAATTAAGCCTTGAGGTGCAAAACTTAAGAATTCTGTGGACAAAATATGAAATGGTACAGGAAGCATCAAAGATAGAAAGGAAAACATAAAGTCACTTTACAAAAAACAACAACAACAAAAAAAACCAAAAAAAACCCAACCCCAACAACTAGTAGATGTTCAGCTGTTTCAGGAGATAGGATGTGATTAAGAACCAGTAGTTCTCAAATAAGTCCAAGCTGTCCTGAAGACATGGCTTAGGAATTGATGGAAAACCAATTGAGATGTTTCAACAAACAGATTCAGTGCTGAATGTACCAACTCATTTATGCCAAGAAATCTGGAAGATGGCTTCTTGGAGTGGAAGAGATCCATCTTGTGTCCATTCTAAACAGAGTGGATGAAGAAAGTATAAGACATTACCAGTAATATCACATGCAAGGACAGTCTTGCTGAAGATAATTTTTTAAATAACTGGGGCAGTACTTTAACAGGAAATTTCCAGAAATTCAAGCTGGATTCAGAAGAGGAAGAGGTTGTAGAACAAGGGACATAATTTCTGGCATTAGATGGATCTTACCTAAAATCAGAATATATCAGAAAGTTGCTTACCTGTGTTTCATTCTCTATTCAGAGACATTTGACTATGTGGATTACAACAATTTATAGGTAACATTGCAAATGGAAATTCCAGGACACGTAATTGTGCTCAGGGAGCTCTGGTGGCATAGTCTGTAGGGAGTTGGCAATGCTAGTCTAAAGGGAGTGCCTCTTTGGCTGTTCAAATTCACCAGTGCCTCCATGGAAGGAAGATGGACAGTCACTTTCCGTGGGATTTCCAGGCTACAGAAACATGCTGGAGGGTCAGCTATGAGTAAGTTCTGACTCGGCAGCACTGAGTTTTAATTTTTAATGGTGCTTATGTGAAATCTGTATATTGACCCAAAAAATGCAGTCAGTAGATGGAAAAAGAGATACAACATGGTTTAAATCCATGCAAAGTGTATTTCAGAATTATATCCTTCTATCATATTAAGCAAATAATGATAAACAAGTAGTCCAAGAAGATGAACTATTTGAAGAAGAACCCAGCATCAGATTCAGAAGGGGAGACTCATTAAAACCTATAATATGCAGATGACAAAACCTTGCTTGCTGGAAATGAAGAAACTTGAAACACTTGAAACTCAAAGACTGTGTTACCTTCGTTATGTGTTATACCTTAACATAAAAGAAATAAAATTCTCCAAACTGGACCAACAATGGCATCCTGAGAAACTGAGAAAATATTGACATGTCAAGGATTTAATACTACTTGGATAACTACTTCTAAGAACTAAAGAACAATGCTGTCACTTTAAGGACTAAGGTATGCCTGATGCAAGCCATTTTCAGTTGCTTATTGGGTATGTAAAAGCTGCACAGTGAATAAGGAAGACCAAGAAAAGAATCTATGTGTTTTAATTGTGGTTTGGTGAAGAATATTGCACATGCTGTGGGTTGTCATAAAAACAAACATCTGTCTTGGGAGAAATATGTTCTTTAACCTTCAGGTGACCCTTCAGGTGACCCTTCAGGTTTTCAGAGACTATAAATAACATGGGAGGAGATTGCCCATTTTTCTCCCAAGGAGCAGCTGGTGAATTTGAACTTCTTGCCTTTGGATTGCAGCACAAGTCCTTACCACTAAGCCACAAGAACTCCCTAGGGATTAAGAGTTATTATTTAGAAGTGTTTAGCACAGCAGCTAGAATATAGTCCAGAACTATGAATTTACTTCTTTTTTTACTCTGACCTTTCCCTCCATTTATCCTACTTCCATTTAGTAGTCCTACTTAATTGATCTTTCTGACCCCCATTTTTTCCTCTTTGAGTCTGTTCTATTTAATATTTAAAGTATCATAGTTTTTATGTGGAGTTCTGAGCATGTAGTTACTCTCCTGAAAGATCTTCATTAATTTTCCGTTTTCACTTGTGGTGGCGGTATTGTTGATTGCCATCAAGTTGAGCATGACTCTTAGTGACCCTGTGAACAAAAGACCTGAAGCCTTTCTATAATTATCATCATTTATCAAAGTTTATAGAGTTTCCAGAGGCATGTTGTTTAGGAAGTAGAGGTATTAATACAGCATTCAAGCCATGCACATACAAGTATTAAATGGTGTCTATTATTGTTTGTTCTCATTTCAACTGACTTCTAATCTGGGCTCTACCACTACACTGCTGTGATTATCATTCTTCCTTTATTGTTCATAGAGTTTTCAAAGGCCTATTATTTAGGAAGTAGATGACCCATTCTTCTTCCTAGTCGGTCTTAATCAGGTAGCTCCACCAAAACCTATCCACCATGGGTAACCCTTATGGCATTCAACATACCAGTGGCACAGCTTTCAGTATCACAGCAACCCCAAATTATCTCAGTACAGCAAACTGACAGACAAGTACTGTACCACTTAGAACAATGTTCTCACCAAACACAATTAAAACAAGACATGAGTGTCACAGGCCTGAGGGCCCAACCAACTTTTAAATACAAAGGCCTGCCCACCAGGACCTGATTGCTTAAACAAGAGACTTCTAGCCCACAGCTGATTATTAACAAAATCACAATGGCCAGTCAGCTTACACTTGATTGTTAACAAAATAAAAAATGCCCAAACAGTTTACACCTGACTTTCAAGTAAATAAAAAACAAGAACTGTTAACAGCTTTATCTTGCTTGGATCCACAATTAACATCCTTAGTACCAGCTGTCAGAAAATAAGGTGACACATTACACTGGGGAAATCTGCAATTGGAGACCTTTCCAAATTATTGAGGAGTAATGATGTCAGTTTGAGGACTGAGGTGCATCTGATTCAGGCCATAGTCTTTTTGATCACTTGCTGTGCATCTGAGAGCTGGACAGTGAGTAAGAATGGCAGAATTGATACCTTTGAACTGTGGTGTTGGAAGAGAGCACTGAACATCCCAGGGACAGCCAAGAGAATGAATAGATATGTCTTGGAGAGATGCTGCCAGAGTGCTCTTTGGAGGCAAGGATGATGAGGCTTTGCCGCACATACTTTGGGCATGTTGCTAGGAGGGGCTGTTCCTTGGAGAGGGACATGATGCTGGTAAGGGTGCAGGGTAGGTGAAGGAGAGGAAGACCCTCAACCAGGTAGACTGACACAGTGTCTACCACAATGAGCTCTTGTGTGTCAGGAAGTGTGAGGATGACACAGGATAGAACAGGGTTTAGATCTTTTGTTCATAGGATCACTATGAGTTGAACTTGACTCAGCGGCACCTAACAACAACAATAATAGTGTTCTAAATGCAAGGAATGCTGTGGTTTCTGAATGAAATTATAATTTGATCCTTTCTTGCCAAGGTTATAAAGAAGTCCAGTCTAACATTTTCTCCTTTCCTAGGGTCGTAAAAATACTTAATTTTGTCATCAGTTTTTTTACCTGGTGAGTACTTGTCTTCTTCCACTTATTTGGCATTATAGTTCTAGCTGAAACAAGATTATTTTAGGGTTCCTTTCATAAGCAACATAACTATGCAGTGGAAGAGAAAGGAGTTATGATACTGATACCTCTTGTCAAATTGGGCTATTGAAAATCCTTCCTTTGGTAGCCCACACTAGTACGGATGTAGCCATTTTCATGTAAAACCTTGGTATTTTGCAATGATTCAGAGGTGTCCTTTTCATTGAATCTTTCTAAAATACATTGCCTTCATACAGATTGTAGGCAAAAAAAGAGGACTCAACAGTAGAGTCAATTCCATTAACACATTATTGTTGATGATTGCGTCTGAGTCGAGCAAGACTCACAGCGACCCTGTGAACAAAAGGCCTGAAGCCTCTCTACAACTGTCGACATTTATCAAAGTTCATTGAGTTTCTGGAGGCATGTTATTTAGGAAGTGGATCCTAATAAGTGTTGTAATGACCTTCCTAGGCTGCATGTGAACTGTCTGTTAAAACTTACATAAGCTATTTTTCACTTAACTGTTAATTCAGAGCTCACCCTCCAGTGGGTTTTTATAGACTGTAAATCACATGAGGAGAGATTATCCATCTTTGTGGATTTGAACTGTCTGCCTTTGGATTGGTAGCATAACTCTTTATCCGCTAGGCCACCAAAAGGAAAAAAATATTTATTTTCAAACTGATTAGGTTGCTATAAAGCCCAGGACTTGTACATTGCTTGTTTTTAACAGTTTCTTATCCAGTATGAAAATATATACCTTGATATTCCTATTGTTACATCAGTGAACACATTGTTCTCAGTATTTTACGGTTTTTTTATCCAATGTTGTTTTTATCAATTTTGTTCTGAACCAACCAAGATCATCCTTCAGTCTAGCTGTTTTTCTGGTTGCCCATAAGCCCACCTGAACCAGTTTACTTCTTTAGGTAGATACACAGTTTTACATTGCTTGGAAAAGAAATTTTGTATTTTCTATTACTCTTTGCTATTTTAGGCTCTAATTGATATAGTTTCTGTCTTTTTTTAACTTGACTGTATTTGGAAGCAGGAGTGGCAGCCACTTCCTAAACAACATGCCTCTGGAAACTCTATGAACTTTGAGAAAATATGATAGTTATAGAAAGGCCTTTTGTTCATAGGGTTGCTATGAATCATGCTCTGCTCGATGGCAATCAACAACCATGTTTGAAAATAATATCACAAGGAAAGATGGTGGTATATTTAAAAACAGAATAAAACAGTAATGCTGATGGTTAAAGTACACTGATAGTGTTCTTTACTGTCTACTATCAATCTATGACTGGGTCAGCAGAAAATGCCAAAGATGGTTGACTCCTAAATTTTACAGTAGTTTTAATATTGTCATGAAAATAAATGAAGACCACACAAGTGAAAACAGAAACTGTTTACTTAGAGCTTGTTGTAGTAATGAAGTCAGCCACTATCACTTGTGTTTGGCAGAGACTCAAAGGGAAGTGGGGAAAATAAAAAGGAAGCCTTCAACTGATCTCTGATTGTTAAATGATATTCATGAAGAAGTTAGAGGTTTGCTAATTTGAAGCGAGACATCTTTAGGTGATTGGTTTTCGGGCCAATTTCCGATTGCTTTTGAGTTGAGCACACATGGCAGGTGATGTGGAGAAGTTGGCAGTCCCTGGATGACAATTTGGCAGCTTTTATGGCATTTACTGTTCAATGAACTAAGAGACAGAACAGAACTGAGAAACAGTATTAAATCACTTGATTGAGATGTCCCTTGAAACCGTAAACCTAAACCTCCAAACCAAGAAAACAAATTTTGTGCAGTATTTGGTTTGTACATGAGCAGCCTCAACCACTTTTTTTTGGAGATGGGCTGCAAATATTTATACCATGATGACATTTGTGAATTCAGCATTTTGCAAGTGTACAGCTTCCCCTGACATCTTCTTTAAATTAAAAGTTGCTGTTGAGTTAATTCCTACTCGTATGACCCCATGTAGCAGAATTGAGCTGTCTGCTCCATAGGGTTTCCTAGACTGCAGTCCTTACAAGCTATTGGATGGGTTTTTGAACTGCCTACTTTTTGGTTAGCAGCTGAGTGCTTAGCAGTAAAAATACCAAGGTTCCTTGAGACCCAAATATATTATTTTAATTAGTAAAGAACTATTTTAGAACAAATTGTCAGTGACAGACTTGTGCCAGCAGTGGAGATTGTGGAAGCAAGCAAGCTGAAATTGTAAACAACCTCAACCTCTTCTCCATCTAGCATGGTGCTGCCATTTGGCCCAGTGGTGAGAATCTTCATTTTCTTGATGTTGAGTTTCAACCATATTATAGACTTCAGTCCTTGACCTTCTGCAGCAGATAGATGCTTCAGGCTCTCCTCAGTTTGAGCAAGCAAGGTTGTGTCGTCTGCATAACATATATTATTGGAGAGTTTTCCTCCAATCCTGATGCCACATTACTCCTTAGAGAGTACAGCCTCTTGAATGATCTGTTCTGCATATAGATACTATTAATATACCTTAACTTTAAAAAGCCCACAGCACTTTACTGCTAAATAATGGTAACCATCATCTGCACCTTCAGTGAGAAAGGATCTTTCTGCTGATAGAAGGTTATGCCTTGATGATGGTGAGTGATGACTGATCAGGGTGCTAGTTGTTGGAAGGTTGGGCAGGGGTGGCTGTGGCAATTTCTTAAAATAAGATGGCAGAGAAATTTGCCACTCTTCTTTTTACTTGAACACTCAGAGACCATTGTAGGGTGGTTAATTGGTCTAATTTCAATATTTCCTGTCTCGGAATAGAGAGACCCTAGAAGGAAAAAAAAAAGGAAACAACTAGTCTGTAGCGCAGAAATAACATGGAATTTTTATTGATTAATCTTACTGCATTGTCTAATAAGGGAAACAGATAAAACAATAGTATTAATTAAAATAGTAACATCAAAGATTTTTCCTCAGTTAAAATGAAAAAGTTTGAAATACTGTTGAGAAAACCCAAAATGTGACAGTCGCATGGAGTGAGTACACTCTGTTGGAACAATGGCGCTGGTAGACTTGCTCAAGGCAGGATTACCACAAACCTTCAATCTATTAAAACAAACAGACAAACAAACAAAAACAACCAAAGACCACAGTTTATCTGCAGAACATATCAAAGGGAAGGCTGGTAAAATGAAGTATACTTGTATGTGTCAGTGTTTCACGTATTGCCACTGGGAGACTGATGATAGTAGGGCAAAGTTCAGTTGTCTGAAATGATAATCAATTTTCCAAATATAAATTGCCTTGATTTTATAAATGCTCATATTTTAAATAAAAGCTGAAGGCTCAGAACATAATTAAATAGAATACTTGTATCTTGTTTTAAACACTTCTGTGATTCATCGACAATCACAGTTGACTGAACAATGAACTATATTTAGTACCTTATTTGAAAGGTACTGTAATTAAGTCTGTTTTAGTTCTAATCATTACTAGCACTGTGGATAATATAGGAAAGGGAAAAAGTGCAATTCATCAAAGGAGAGACCCAGGAGATGGGATGCAGCCAGTTTGAATCATAGTAGAAAACCCCAAGGATGTTTGCACATCTGCACTAATATTAATGAGAGGTCTGGTACAAAGACTTCATCTGAAGAGAGCATAACTTCATATATCTTCAAAGGATTAAAAGGTTTTTATTTTTATGTTGCCTGGATGTTATGTCTTGTACACTAACTGCATGATAAACACTATAATTTGTGAATTTAAATGCATTATGAATATTCATTTTTATTTTGCTTCAAATTTTCTTTTCTTTTTCACCCTTAAGGAAACATTAAACATGTTGTTCATTCAGTAGTCAGTAGGTTTGTAGTTTGTAGCATGTTCGTCTCCAAGAGTAAATAGGGAGCGCTGGTGGCCTAATGATAAAAAGCTGTTCTGCAATCCCAAAGGCATGTGGTTTGAATCCACTAGCGCTCTATGGGAGAAAGATGGAGACCTTTATTCTTTAATTATTTGATCCCTTCAGCTGTTCCATGGGAGAAAGATGGAAAATTTCCTTCCTTGGGATTGACCGTTTTGGAAACTGAAAGGAAGGTTAGTTTTGAGCCAGCCCCAACTCAACAAGAGTGAGTTGAGTTGTTCAGACACAAAAATGTAAAATCATAGACAATTTAGTAACTTCAGAGTGTTATTTTGAAATCCTCTCTAATGATGATAGTGGTTCTTTTTTAGTGTTTTCACAGAATATTAAAATAACTAGCAAGCTAAAAGTATTTCTAATCAGGCTAAGGCTTCCTCCTGTAATAAAGGGAATTAAACTTTAGACTCTTATTTATAGTATAGTAAATCAGAACATATAGTTAAGTAGAAGACTGAAGATAATAAAGACATTGTAATTATTGGAAAAGTAGCTAAAGAACTTGTAAAATTAATATTATAATTAATATCCTTATTCCTGGTTTCAGGAAGTTCATTAACATATGACTAGTTACTATTTCTAAAATCTGTGATATTTAAAAATTTATTATATGGTAAGGGAGCTCTGGTGGCGAGAAGCTCCACCACAATCCTGAAAGCACGCGGCTCAGGGCCACCAGCTGCTCATGGGGAAAAGGAAGGACAGTCTTCTCCAGTGTGACTAACTAACTGCCTCTGGAAACCTGCAAGAGGTTCAGTTATGGGTTGATTACGACTCGATGGTACACAACAACATGGTATTTTAACTTAATATGACATTTTAAATAGATAGAACATGTTTTCTTTAAAAATGTTCATTTTATATTGAAACTGTTTGCATAACCAACACCTGTAGCATTGGCTTCACAGCTCAACGGCATCAATTCTTCTGTCATACGTATTCATTGTCTAGCTGTCAGATGCATAGCAAGTGATTGAAAAGACCATGGCCTAAATCTGTCACACCTTAGTCCTCAAACTGATGTCATTGTCCCTCAGTCATTTGTAGAGGTCCCTGACTGCAGACTTTCCCAGTGGCAGTATGGTTTCCTGCTGGTATAACAAAGGTGTTGGTTTAAAAACACTTTTTAAAAAATGTTTATTATAAATATAGTAGTTATAGGAAGTAAAATGAAAATGAAAAAGAATAAGAATTTATTTTAAAGATTTTGTATTAAATACTGATAATTAAAAGTAGATTTAATTATAAGAGATAATGATAGTGTGAATTATACAATTAGGAGATTTGTCAGACATCTGATAAAGACTTCTGGAAGCATAGAAAGAACTTTAGAAACTCATTATTTGTAATTTTTGTGTCAAAACTCCCAGCTTTCTTTTGTTTAGTACAGTACTATTTTTAGGGAGTAACACATCACTTGATGAGGAAAGATTTTTCTTTCAGTGGTAGTTAGAATATGATAAGGGAATAATTTGTAATAAAATTTGATGTGTGCGCATTATCTCAGTCAAACTGTTCTTTAAAAATAAAAGCTTAAAATAGTTGTCACTCCTGGTTAAGTAAATTCTCCCCCAAATTAAGAAAAGTAAGAGTCATTTTGAATTCTCCCAGCTAGGAAGGAAAAAAAGAAGTGGTCATAAAATGTAAGTGATCGTTTGAAAACTAAGGATGTTTCATGAACATATTTGTTGTTTCATGAATTTTAAAATCAGTTTGTTGTTGTTAGACACCTTTCAGTTGACTGTGCCTCATAGTGACCCTTTGATCCTATGCCATCCTCACAGTTTCTGCCATGCTTCAGCCCAGTCAGTCCATCTCATTGAGAATGGTCTTCTCTACCTTTCCCAGCATGAGGTCTTTTTCCAAAGACTTGGCCCTTTTAAAAGAAAGAGAGTCTAGGAAATGGTTATTCCAATTTGGTTGTTCAAATTTGGGAAGCAAAAGGAAGAATATTGGTTAATATATTTCATTTTTTCAGTAATTCAGTTGAATATTGTTACAAGGGGGGGAGCAAATTAATGAATTCGGCATTAACAAATCAGAGATGCCAGACTTCAATAATTTTATTTTCTTTATCATGTCACATATTTTCTCTCTTTCTTCTTTAATATTCTTATTAACAATGATAGTAAGATGTTTCTGAAATACTCCATACGTCATTTGCTTTGTTGGAATTTACAACTAGATTTTGGAATAACTTTATAGTACTCAGTTTACTCATTGTACACTGTGTTTAGTGGAGAATTTTAATTATTTTTTAAATTTTTTTAAATTGTATTATTTTTATGTTGTAAAATGTGTATAAAATATTTTGTGTTGTAAAGAATTAGAAACACATTTAAAAAATATACATATTATTCTAAGTATTAACTTGTAGTGCTTTATTAATCTCCATATAATTATAGAACAAGATTCAAGTCTTTTGTTTAGTAGGGTCACTATGAGTCATGCTTGACTCCATGGCACTTACCAAGCGTGACCATGTAGTCAGAATCTAAAATGAGAATATTTTTATTTATTTTTTATTATACTAGTTTATGTACAACATTCAAATGCATTGTTTTTCACACAAGTTCCTTCCCACAAAATTGGACTATTATTTAGGAAAAAAGTTATACCTTCAAACAGATTGACACTTAAAAATATTTAGGCTTCAGCTTTATACTTTTGCAACTTCAACTTTATACCTCAACTTTATAGCACACATTTCTGAATTCTTGGAATTGAATGGAAGGTAAGAATCTTATTAATGAAGAAAATCAGGAATATGAGGATTCCTGTAGAATTTTACACTAAAGAAGTGTAAATGCAAGAAATTTACCAGAACAGAGCATTGAGAGTCTCTCAACAGTCTTCCAGGGGAAGATCTGGTGATATCTCCTGAACATGTTCTCTTTTGGCTAGAATCATAGACATTTTAAAAATAAAAGTGTAAGTAAAGGAAAAAATTAACTTTCTCATTGTCTCTTTTGGTTTCTTTAAGTTGATAATATTCTGTCCCTGTGATACCTAAATTTCTGAAGTACCTCATTTCTGAAGGGAGTTACGCTGCTAACCCAGGGGCAGTGAGTGCTTCTGTGGCAGTTTGAATCCACCAGTGGTTCCAAGGGACAAAGATGTACCATCTCTTCTCTTATAAATGAAATTATCTTATAAATGAGATTTATAACTTTGGAATTGAAATGTCAATAGAGAGTCAACTGTGCATCAGTTCTGACTTGGAAGCAAGAGTAAGGGCAATGAGAGGAATGGAGGGGGAGAGAGAGATACATTTTATTGGTTTTTTTTTTACATTTTTTTGTTTTAGATGCATTGAAAATAATGGAAATGTTCTTAGCAAGTAGAATGGCACACATATAAAACACTCATTGTTTAATCTCGTGATTTTAAAATCCTAATTGTCCTTTCATTAATTAATTAATTAGTCATTAATCTTTCCCACCATACCAATTATTCTCTGGGTCTCAATCAATTATATTGTTTTCTTTGCTCTATTATAGATTACTCAAATATAATATACAGAAATATTTTCACTGCCAAAAGGTTTAAGAATAAAAGAATACAAACAAAACCCAAAATATTTCATTTTGCCTTTCCTCTGCCACCTCACTCCCCTCTCCAAAAAATTACTTATTTGATATTTTTTACTCTAGTTGTTTTTCTCTATATATTTACATACTCTTCATCTGTATTGAAATGTTTTGGGATTACACTCTTTGAATTTTCAGTAACTTGCATCATTTTCATTTGATTAAATTCCTATTATTAATACCATATTCCTTTTACCCACTTCATAGTGTCCCACAGAGGTTTACTTAATCCTAATAAGTCCTTGTTAAGGCACCTTGTATCAGGAAAGTAGCAGCAACAATAGAAAGCCATCGAGAAGGAGAGAAACTCAATAAAATAAGTTGACACAGTAGGCGTACCAGTGGACTTGAACATAGCAACAATTTTGAAGACAGTATAGGACAACTTCTAGCCTCCTTCACTGTGAGGAAATAAATGCCTGTTCTTTAAAGCCTGGTAATACCTCTACTACAGTAGCACCTGCTAGCTAAAGATATCCTATTAGTCAAATGTTAATCTCCCTAGATTAATTCTTGAGATATGTTACCATTCTTATTTTCTATCTCATGTTTAGTTTTACTTTCACAGGGAAATTTCTTAACCTCTTGAGTGCTTTCTTCCAGCAATCATTTTAAATACGTAATAGCTCTTTCGATATCTAATGTAATCTTTTATATTGAGGGATTTCTTCATATATCTCGTGATCCTTGGTGATCTGTATAGACTTAAGTGAGGATAACAGATTAAAGCTCTTTGGGAATAAGAAGTTTATTATAGGTAAACCTCATTTTTAGAGAGCTCTGGGAGGGTCGACACTTGACCATGTCACCATTAGAAGGACTTTTTTTTTCTTTTCTGGAAATGTTGTATCTCTCCGGAAACTCTGAGCAAATGTTCTGGGGGTCTATTTATTTTCACTCTGTAATCTCAGATCTAACTTTATTGTCCTTCTCAGTGTCTCTCATTCCATTTCAATTTCTCTAGAGAATCAGTTTCTGTTCTCCCAGAGTTTTAGGGGCTTGTGCACTTAGCAGCTGTTTTTATGTGTAGGAGTCAAGAGGAAGGATCACCTGCTGACATACATAGTTTTTTGTCTGCCTTACAGGACGTACCACAAAAGTTAAAGTAGTAAAGAAAAGTATTTTTTATTTGGTTTATTATGTAAAGAGAAAAAAAAAGTTGGTAAACTGGAGAACTTGTGATCAGAACAATTTCTTCCTGAGTCCAAAAGGTGATAAACTCAACTTTTTGAAAGAAATAATTTCTATATAATCTTTAAAAAAGTTAAATCTTCACTTTTTCCTGAATTGCTAAAATTACTGAGTCATACTGTGCAAAATCAACCATTGGTAAAGTCTACTTTGTTATCAGATTTCAGTGACAGTTGGTCAGAGAATACTGATACAAGATTTTAGTAGCAGTGGTCAAGGAGGTTTATCTTTTAAACAAAAGGTGCCAACTTCGAGATAGTCTTTATTAATATGTAATTCTCAGGGGAGCTCTGGTGGCCTAGTGGCAAAAAGCTGCACTACAGTCCCAAAGGTGTGCGGTTCGAATCCACCAGATGCTCCTCTGGAGAAGGAGGGGTAATATCCTCCTGTGCCAGTCGGATCTGATTCAACGGTTCACAACAAGCGGGGCGGGGTGTGTGTGTGAATAGACAATTCTAATAATTTTATTTTTAATAATTTTAATGAACATTTACAGAGAATTTGGATTTCCATTCATTCATTGCTGCACTTCTCTACCTGCCCAGCCCTCTCCCCCACCCCCTAATTCTAATAATTTTATAGTCAGGGAGGTTTATTCTTGATGCAGCAAAAAGAATGTCAGCTTTTAGAAGGTGAATTGGAGTAGCCTGTGGTAATGGAAATAGCCCTTGTATCTTTTTTTTTTTGGGTCCAAGGAGGCTAGACTTGGACAAGTTCTGTAATTTTTGTTTCTTTGTTTGGATATTAATTAACTTTTTCTTCCTGAAAAGAGGTCAGTATTTCCTTGAGTAATTCTGACAGTGTTACGGCTGGTTTGGTAGGTTGAAAGCTCAGAGAAAGCAGAGGGGATTTAAGATAACTCCTGCACTTGTGTTAGGGCTCAAAATACAGTCAACTTTCAACTGCTGGCTGTAGCTTTCTGCAAATCATCTGTTATTTGGCTTTGGGCTCTTTAAGCCTATTCTGCTATTTTCTTTTTCTCCACTGATTGAACCTTCCACAGGTTCTGTGGAGGAAGAAATGGCACCCTTTCCACTAGTGTTCTTTGCAATTCCCTAAGTATATAGCCTCTCTCTCCGTCAGAAATTTGATTCCACTGCTCCATTTGCCTTTCATTTCTCAAAAATGCCATTGAAATCTCTTCAGCTACTTCATACATAGTTCTACTGTTGCTCTTTCTTTGTTCTGAGGATTTAAACCATTATACATTTTTGCTGCCATCTTCTGAAGAACACACACAGCTCAATTTATTCTGTTGAGTTGGAATCGACTCCTAACTGATCGTTCAGCAAGTATTCAAGAGGCTGTAAATCGTCCAGGCTGTGCCCTGGAAAGTACTACATCCATTCTCCAACAGAAGTATGGACTGCTCCCCTCGGATGGACCCTGCTTGTGAAACTTGGGAGGAGAGAGGCCCAAGGACTGGTGTGGACACTATGTGTCTGTCATCATTTGGTTTGTCCTCAGGTGTTTGGCAAGGCCTCATTTGTAGAGGCTGCTGGGGCTTCATTACTAGCCTGATCTATTTGAGCAACACATCTCTGAACATGGTAGACCAGTCACCAGAAGCTACTGGTTTAGCCTTACACTTGGGGAAAAGTATGTATTTATGATCTTTTATTTCATTCAAAAACAGGAAAAAAGGATTAAAGGGAGAGGCATTTTTTTTTAGGTTTTTAGCAGATTTAAGTTATTTCAAGAAAACTTAAAATCTAGTGACAGCTATATAGTCTTCGTGGGTGTGGCTTTTAAGGTGACCAAAGACATGGATGGGCTTAGATTGCTGAAGCTAGGACCAGGTTAAGGTAAAGACGTAGAGCACAGGCCAGGCATCATTTCCTCCGAACCAGGAGGGCTAGTTGTACACTGTACTTGTCTGCCAGGGAGAGTCACTCTTTCTTGGGTTAATGGTAGGGAGTCGGCTCAGTTGGCAGACGGGGGGAGCAGGGTGAGGACACGAAATTAAAAAATTGTGAAAATTAAAAAAAAAAAAAAGAGGCTGTAAATCACATGGGAGGAGCAACTCTGACCACTAGGCCACCAGAGCTCACTGTTAATAAATGCCCTGCCTAGTCTGCCCCTTCTGCCTCCTCTCCTCCCTTTTTAAAACCAGGAGTTAAAGATTAATGTTATTTTAAAAATATTTTATAATTGCTTTTAGCTCTACTTCTTAATTATTTAATAGGTTTAAAAACTTTAGCATACCTGACAAAAGTAGGCCGATCTTCTTAATATAGATGTAGAGCTGGCTACCACAACCACACCCTCATCCTTATAACAAACAGATGGTGGTAAACAAGCTCAGCTCATGGGATGCAGTGGAAGGAGTTTGATTTCCCACACCCAGCATATTTTCCTTTAATTACAGTTAATTCGCCGGATCTCTTTTCCCATTGTGTTTGGAACAAACTTTGCTCAACTATAATTCTATTTCCTTTTCTTTCCTTTTTTCCCCCTTACAAGCTCTTGTTATGCCATTCATTTAGGACTTCTCTGGTACACAAGAAAGAAAAGGTAGCCTTTTGGCATATATCAAACAAAATGTGGTAAAACCATAGAATAAATATTGTTCAGGAATAAAGAAAGGATTAAAAAAAATGAAGAAAGGATAAACTATCATTACATGTTTTAATATGCATGAAGCTCAGAAACATCATGCTAGGTGAAAGATCCTGTATTCAAGAGATCACATATTTTATGACTACTTATAGGAAATGTCTAGAAAAGACATTTCTAAAGAAACAGAAAGCAAGTTAGATTTTTCATAGGACTGGGGCTGTGAAGAGGAATGGCCAGTCAAAACAATTTTATTTTTAATTATTCAAGTGTGCTTTTTGAAAAAGTTTTTAATTGTATTTTGCATGAAAATTTACAGATCAGTTTGATGTATCATTCAACCATACTTTGTTTTATGACCTTGATGACTATCCTCAACACTCTTCCCACAATCTCTCTGTAGTTCTTGTTTCCATTTATCCTTCTATCCTCTCCCTTCCTGCTCTCTCAGCTCTATCCCTGGGCCACTGCTGCCCTTTTTATCTTGTATGATTGATTATGCTAAGGACTGGTACCTTCCTGTGTACTTAACTCTCTTTATAGATATGTCTACTGTTTGATTGAAAGTTGTGGCAAAGCGGAGGGACACTTTTAAGGAAATGCTGTTAAATTAAGTTTCAACACAGTTTGCAGAGTTCTGTGAATTTACTAAAAATCATTGAGTTCTACATTCAAAACAGATGATTTTTTTGTATGTAAACCACACTTCAATAAAACTGAGTTTTTCACAGAACATAATAGGACCTTAACTAACACTACACATCTTATTACTTCTAAATGAGTCATAACCCTAACTACAAAATTTAAGATGATAAATGGTAGAAAAAAATAAAGGAGAAAGAATTTGGGACCTTGAATTAAAGAGTTCTTGACACAACACCAAAAGTATAATCCTTAAAAGAAAAATCTGAGTAGTTGCTATATGAAAAAAAAAAAGAGGAGTGAAGGACAAATCCAAAGATTTTGGCTCAATAGCAAAGAGTAGGCTTAAAGGGAAAAATAAAAAGGTTGGTTTTACTAATGACAATGAAAACACCACTTGCCAAAACCTCTGGGAAGCAGCCAAAGCAGTAATCAGAGGTCAACTTATAGCAATAAGCAAACACATCA
>NW_006400007.1:276773-286059 GCF_000299155.1 Elephantulus edwardii
AAAAATAAAAAAAGACAAAGCCAAAAAAGAAAAGGTTGGTTTTAGATACATAAATATTGTGGTGCACATCTAAGTAGAAATGTATTTGTGGTTAGATAGAAGAACTTGAAGCTCAGGAGAGAGGTATGACTGGAAATGTAAAATTTAAGCATTGTCTTTTAAATATATTATTATTGTGGATTGAATTGTGCCCTTCCTCTGAAACAACTATGAGATATCATCTCACTCCAGTCAAAATAGCAAAATTTAACAGAACAGCAAGGAACAAATAATGTTGGAGAGGTTGTAGAGATACTGGAACCCTTATTCACTGTTGGTGGGAGTGTAAAATGGTGCAACCCCTGTGGAAGGCAGTATGGCGCTTTCTCAAAAAGTTGCAAATAGAGATACCATTTGACCCAGCAGTTCCACTATTGGGAATATACCCCAAAGAGACCATAACTGACATCCGAATTGTGCCCTTCCTCCCCAGTATATATCCTCTTGGCTATGCTGTGAATCCTAGTATAAATGTAATTCTCCCACCTCTGTGATGTTAATGAGGAAGAATTAGAGGTAGTTAAGATAATGTCATTTCTCTTGATGTGATCAGCTAATTACTTGCTAGAGTATCAGGATGGGATGCAACACCCTTCATAATCTCACAAGAGACAAAAAGAAAGGGGAAGCAAACAGAGATAGAGAACCACCAAGACCAGGAGTACAACAGTCCTTGTACTGGGAAGCTCCTTAGCCTAGGGAAAGGTTAAGAAATTACTGAGATTTCCAGGGAACACTGGGCCCAGAGATGTTGAAGGAAACAAGAACTTTCTTCCACTGTTGACAGAGAATGCCTCCTTTTAGATTGGTACCCTATTTGTATCTCTGTTATAGCAGCACTAGATAATTAAGATAATTTAATTAATTAATTAATTAGATAATTTTAAATTATCAACAACACATAAAATTTGTTTTACATTTGATAATAATGATCTGTTGGTTTTTACTGACTTGTTCTTCTTAAACAGTGATTTCTTTCCTGTATTTTTATAGTCTGAAATGATCAGAATTTTTTTTAATCTATTGCTATTATCAATCTTGTCAGCTTTTGAAAACTATAATTTTAAACTAAAATTAGATATTTATAATACTTATATGTAACTCTTCTTGGGAAAGGGAATAAATATGATCTCTTCTAGCCAGTTGGCCAGGTAGTTGTCTTCCTGATTGCCTGGCACAACTTGGTGAGTACATCCAGGGCTGCATCTGTTTTTTGAAATATGCATTTGATATTCCATCAATTCCTGGGACGTTAGTTTTTGCCAATTTCTTCAAAGCAGCTTGAACTTCCTCCTTTATTACCATTCATTCTTGATCATATGCTACTACTTTCTGAAATGATTGTTGCCCAGTTCTTTTTAGTCAAGTGACTCTTATGTATTCCTTCCATCTTTTTTGATGATTCCTCTGTCATTCAAGATTTTGCCCATAGCATGTATCAGTTTTGCAACTCAAGACTTGAATTTGTTATTCAGTTACTTTAGCTTGAGAAATGAGTTGTTTTGATTTTCTGACTCCAGCTCTTTGCATATTTCTTTGTAATACTTTGTATTATCTTCACCTGCTGTGCTTTGAAATCTTATGTTCAGAGATCCATATTTATTCTCATTCTTAAAAAAGCATGTGGGAATTGTTGTTGTTATGGGCCGTTGAGTTGCTTGAGACTCATAGCGACCCTTTGTACAACAGCCCTAAACCTTGCTCTATCCTGTGCCAGTAGCACTGCCTCTGACATACCCATCCCAGTTACCCCAGTCACTGAATCAGTCCACCTCATAGAGGGTCTTCCCCTCTTGTGCCGTCTCTTAACCCTCCCAAGCATGATGTCCCTCTCCAAGGACCTGTCCCTCTTTACAACATGTCCAAAGTCTGTGAAACAAATTCCTGATATCACATGCAAGCAAGATCTTGATTAAGATTATCCAAAAATAATTTGAACAGTACATCAACAGAGAACTGCCAGAAGTGCAAGCTGGGTTTAGAAGAGGCTGTGGCACAAGAGATATCACTACAGATGTCAGATGGATCATGGCTGAAAATAGAGTACCAGAAGAATGTTTATTTGTGTTTTATTGACTATGCAAAAGCACTTGGCTGTGTGGATCACAGCATATTGTAGCTTACATTGAGAAGAATGGGAATCCCAGAACATTTGATTGTGCTCATGTGAAACCTATACCTAGACCAGAAAGCTATTGTCTAAACAGAGCAAAGGAACAGTACATGGTTCAGAATCCAGAAAGGATTGTATCAGGGATATATTCTTTCTCCCTACCTTTTCTATCTGTATGTGGAAGAGGTAATTCAGGAGGCTGGACTTTATGAAGAAGAATATGATAGCAGGATTGGAGGAAGATTCATCGACAACCTGCACTATGCAGATGACACAACCTTTCTTGCCAAAACTGAGGAGGACTTGAAGTGTTTGCTGCAGAATGTTAAGGACTGCAGCCTTCAATATAGATTGCAGCTCTACATCAAGGAAACAAAGATCCTTACCACTGGGCATATAGGCAGTATCATGCTAGATGGAGATTGTTAATGAATTAATCTTACTTGGATCCACAGTCAGAGAAAATCTGTTTTCAGGACCTTTCTAGGGTGTTAAAGAGCAATGATGTCATTATAGAGACAAAGGTGGCCTGATCCAGGTCATGATCTTCTCAATTGCTTGCTATCATTTGAGAGATGGACAATGAAAAAGGATGACAGAAGAATAATAGATGCCTTTGAGCTATGGTGCTGGAGAAGAGTATTGAAATACCATGGACTGCCAAGAGAACAAATAGGTATATCCTGAAGAGGGCAAAATCAGTTTGCTCCTTGGAGGAAAGTGTTTTGAAACTACACCTCACATACTTCGGGCAAGTGGTCAGAAGGGACCAGTCCTTGGAGAAGGACATCATGCTTGGGAGGATAGAGGGTCAGTGCAGGAAAGGTTGAGATAGATTGACACTGTGACTGTGGCAGTGCTGTCAGGAGTGTTAGAAATGGTAAGGTTGGCACAAGATAGAGCAAGGTTCAGAATTATTGTTTATAGGGTTGCTGCGAGTCGTAGTTGATTCAACAGCACAAAGCAACAACAACAAGATATGTAGCTCTTAGTTACTAAATGGCCAAGAGATATCAGTCCTTTAGCTAAGATGGTAATGGTGACAGTATGAACTTAAAATGTACCATTTTTAAATTGTGATTTGAGTGAAAATTTATGAAACATTGGTTTTCAGTGGTTGAATAACCAACCACTCATAAATTTTGTTCTGTAGCATTAATCATAGCATCAGTTAATGTAATCACACTTTCCCCACATTTTTTCCATTGGTTCTCATTTCCATGAATCTTTTCCTATCTCTTTCTGCCTTTTAGGCTTTATTTTAGGGAAAATGCTGATGCTGCACTTTTGACTTCATATGATTATTTATTCTGAGGAGTAAGCGCCTCCCTGGTGTTACTGCTCACATTATAGGCCTTTCTGTTGTTTGAATGAAAGTTGAGCCACAGAGGTGAATTTTATTCGAAGGATGACTAAGGACATTAGTCTCAGTGGTCTTCCTGTCTTTGTTAGACAAATAAAAATAGCATTTTGGTTTTTAATGTACTCTTTACAGATAGGAGTTTATTGCATTATTCTCACTCATGACCTCAGTGTTTTTGTATATTCTTCATTTTGTTGTAGGTTTTAATTTTTCTCTTTTTTTAAAGTTGAAGAAATGTGAGTTTTAAAATTATGTAGTTCAAAGTTATTTGAATCATTATTATGGAAAATGTGTTAATGTTAAAAAGTATTCGTGAGATATTAAATAATGTAACTTACTTGTTCTACTTTTCTATAAAGGTTAACCTCATAGCAGCATGGGATATTACCTACTTCATTTTAATTATAATGAGCTCCTTTGTGTAGAAGCATACTTTTTTTTTGCTTGTTGGAATCTCTGTGGGAAAGTGTTCAATTATTATATTATTGGGAAAACCTTTATAAAGTACCTTAAATTTTTTTCTACTGCATAGTTCTTACCATAATGCTTTATCACTATCCTCATTACACCATGGAGAAATAACTAAATTAGTAAAAGAATGCCACAACTCTTTCTATTTCATTTCAATCCTTCCTTCTCTCTTTCCTTATTTCTTTCCTTCCTTTCCTCCCTCCCATCCACCCTCCTTCCTTCCTTCTTCCCTTCCTCCCTTCTCTTCTTTCTTTCCCTCCTTCCCTTTCTTCCTCCCTCCCTCCCTTCCTTTCTTTCCTTTTTAATTTCATTTTTAAGACAGATTTGTTTTCACAGTTTCATGGTATATTCAATATTCTTTTAAAAAGTTTTTTATTTTATTAATTTTAATGAACATTTACAGAAATTTTGGATTTCCATTCATTCATTGTTGCATTTTTCTCCCTGCCCACTCCTCCCTCCCAGTTCACTGTTCTCTTTGAAAAGTAAAAGAAAAATTCCTTCATTGGTGGTTGCAAACATATTAACTACCATCATGTGAGGTCTTACTGTTGGCCCTTCTGTTGTTGTTAGATGTTGTCAAGTATGACCCATAGTGAGCCTATGAACAACAGAACTCTCTCGTATTCTGTACCATCCTCACAATCTCTGACACACTCAAGCTTATTACTGCAAACTCCATGCATCTGGTTGAGGGGCTTTCTCTCTTTCGCTGACTTTTCCAAGTATGTTGTCCCTTTCTAATGAGTAACTTCTCAAAGCAGCATGTCCAAAGTATGTGAGAAACTTTATTACCTTTACTTCCAAGGAGCTCTTTGGCTGTACTTTCTCCAAGACATACCTCTTTGTTCTCTGTTGTGTGTACCATCGAATCGGATCCTACTGGTACAGGAGGAGATTGTCCCTCCTTTTCCCGGCAGAGCATCTGGTGGATTCGAACCGTGTGCCTCTGGGATTGTAGTTGCAGCTCCTTGCCACTAGGCCACCAGAGCTCCCCTCCACCCAGATTTTATCAGCATTTAAATATTGGGGAGCTTCAAGAGCATGATGGCAAATATAAGTTTCCATAATTTCTAATTTTTCTTGAAATTTGTGATCAGCAACAACTATTGCCAGTTATTTTCTTTTAAGGAACAAGACTCCCTTTGGTTCATTTTCAAGATATTATCTGCTAACTATCCACATCTGAATAACCACAATTTGCAGTCATTCTTTCACATAAAAATAGTGCCTTGTGGAAGAAATGGTTTATTTATCTTATAAATCAAACAATTTCATAAGCCCTTTTCCTTGAAATAATTATAGGGTACTTAAGAAAATGGTATAGTTGTGGCATTTACACCTTGTTGGGTTTTTTGTTTGTTTGGTTTTTGTATTTATACCTCATGAGTTTCAGAGTAGGGAGAATCATCAGCATCAATCCCAAGACTGATATCAATGAGGTGAAAGTAAGATATACCTTCATTCTCCAGCCTTTCTACCACTTATTCTTTGCTGAGTTTGATCATTCCTTGCAATGCCACACAGAACTCACAGACCATAATCACAGCTATGGGGTTTAATAATACCGAACAGGCTACAATTTAAAGGTCAGGAATGACTCAGGAAAAAGTTCTTCAGTCAGAATAACTGTTTCTTAGCTGTTCCCATGGATAGGCTTCTTCTTTAGCTTTTGGCCCCTCATCTTTGCCTCTGTCCTGCTGATACAAGAGTTACAGCTTTTAAGCTCCACCAAGTGCCTGGAGCCACACCACTCTGCTAGTAATTCTCTGCCTGTCTTCAATTTTATTACATAGACTTTATTATGTACCAGGTGCTTTTAAAAACAATAAATATGGATATCAATATAAATATATGCCTTACAACTTCCTGTAAAGCAAATATTATTTCTTTATTTTGCAGATGAGGAAAAGGAGGGACAGAAAGAGTAAATGACTTTCCCAGGATCATATAATTACTAAATGGTATCCCAGCAATCTGAATTTAGAGTTTAGGCTTTAGGCTCTTAACAGCTATGCCAAGCTGTCTCTTTACATCCTGAAAGTAAATTGTTTATTTTTATGCTATATTCTCATCTTATCAACTCTTTGTTCTTTTTCCAAGTTTAATCAATTAAAAGGGGAAAACATTTGCTACATCTATCATCTTAAAAAATGCAAATTTTTTATAAAGGCAAATTTGAACAAGATGAGTTACCATCTTAGTTTTGGTCAATTATCATAAATTAAACAATCAATGTCCATTCCCTTCTGAATAGAATGTTTCATTTTTTTATGAATCATGGCTACTAAATGTTCTCTATTAAAAAACCAAATTTATATATTAATTTTTCCATAGCAAAACCAAATTATTTCTTAGTATATAGTTTAATAGCCAACTGTTTATTTTATACAGCTAATACAGATTAAGAAAATGTTGCAAATGATGGAAGATGAGGAGAAAACAAAAATGAAAAATATATTTGTATATAGAATTATAGGGTTAGTTTCTAATTTCTGTACATAGGTTAATGGTGAGTGAAAATTTAAAACTTTGGAAAACAAGTGAAGATTTGCTTTTTTAATTCTCATTGCTGAGACAGCTGCAATTAATGTGAAGTTTGCTGTGGATCTTTGTGGGAGAAAACAAAATAAAAGAAGATAAATGGTTTGGGTATTTTACTTGTATTAAGTTTTCGGCTGAGAAAGTGATACCGCTATCCCTGTATTTGGTAGATTTAGGGATGCTAGAAATTCTTCAGTTATTGTTGTTGTTTTAGTGTTTGTTTTTTAATAAAAAAATCCCAATTATGGATCGTTCATTTATTCTAGCATGTGGGATGTGAAGCATTTCCTAAAGAAGTCATCAATCTCTGTCTACAGATAGACTTTTCAAGGGAACACTTAATGAGATTGCTTTTCCCCTCCCACTCCTTCAGATGTCATACTTATAGTTCCTGAATTCCAATGATAAATTTATCTTAAAATAGTTTGGGGTTTTGTAAAGATGGACTTCTTATTGACAGCCATAATCATTCCTGCCCTTAAACTTTGTTTTGCCTCCAAAGGAAAACATTTTAGATTGTTGAAAGACAACTCTTTTAATATTAGAGGGGCTGTGAAAGACAAAATTAAAAAATAACAATGAAAAAATGTCTATGCCAATATATTTAGAAATATTTAAAGCCACATTGTCATGGATAACTTGTGCTACAGATTAATATATGCAATAAATAGAAAGTAATTTTATTTCCTTTAAATGAAATGAAATCTGATTTTTTTTAATTTGTGTGTACTGTCAAATCTGATTTGACTGGTACAGGAGGAGATTGCCCCTCCTTTTCCAGCAGAGCATCTGGTGGATTTGAACTGAGCAGCTCTGGGACTGCAGTGTAGCTTCTTGCCACTAGGCCACCAGAGCTCCCCGAAATCTAAGTTTAAGTTGGCTAACTGATCACTGTGAGTCATAGGTGACTCAATAGCACACACCACCACAACCACCAATCTAGTAAGGTAGAAATCTCATGTCAGCCATTATGCTAGGAGGTAGAGAAGAGTGAGACTCTCATAATCTTTCTCACCTGGAGTAATCAGTGGACTAAAACAACCCACCTTTTGGTTCATATTTAAGCTCTTCAGCTTTCTCAAAAAGTTGCAAATAGAGATACCATTCGACCCAGCAATTCCACTACTGGGAATATACCCTGAAGAGACCACAGCTGACATCCAAGCAGATATATGCACACCCATGTTTATTGCAGCTTTGTTCACAATAGCAAGGAGTTGGAAACAACCTAAGTGCCCATCAACAAACGAATGGGTAGAGAAGCTGTGGTATATTCGCACAATGGAATACTATGCTGCACTGAAAAACAAGGAACTCATGCAATATTATTCAAAATGGTTGACTCTGGAGAACATTATGCTGAGTGAAATATCCCAGTCACAAAAGGACAAATATTACATGATGCCACTGTTGTAGAATGGGACTGTCCTTGGGGTTGGGGAGAGAATGAGTAAGATGGGTTCAATAATGTATATTGCACTGAAACAGAGGAGGGAGAAAACTGTTTAAAAGAGATATGTGACTAGGTATTTCTGTCATCACAGGAGTCTAGAGCAATGGCTCCATGGTGGAGGGGACCTGGGGGAGGGTTTGTAAAACAATGAAAGAATCTTTTCTTTTACTTTTCTATAATTTTTGACTCATGTACTTATAACTTGTTAGTTAAATTTGTGTCTTCTAGGTTGCAATCCCCCCATGATACATCTTCAAGGATATTGTACGGCTAAGCACAATTAATAACAGTGCATCTAAATTCCAAAATCAATCTCCACAATAGTCTATGTGTTTCCTACTGCCAAAGGGGCCCTTTAGAGTAGTGAGAGAAGATCTTCACCCTGAAACCCACAGCGTCCCTTTTCAGCAGGAAGTAGCTAAGAGAATACGCCATCCCCTTTTCCTTATGAATCAGGGTGAAGTCTCTCTCAGGGAGGAGTGATAGGGAATGGCAAAGGACACACCGACAAAGGAGATTAATCAGAACTGACTTTGACAAGCACTGTGGCAATAGGACAGTTAAAACAGACATTCGGATGGCGGGGAAGAAGAACAAACTGGGGAGGAGGGTAGAGAGTGGTACAGCAATGAAGGAATGAAAACCCAAAATCCCTGTAAATGTTCATTAAAATTAATAAAATTTAATAATTAGAAAAAAGAAAAAAAAAGCTCTTCAATAACTGATGAGCCAGTGTTCCTTTCTACTATCTCCAGTACTGTTGATCTCTTTCTAACTATAGAGAAAGTGTATTAAAATCCTCTTTTCCAATTTATTTATTAGCTTTCAAGACTTGCTTCAATTAATTTAAAAAAAAAGATTATCTGCCAGTAATTTCTTACCTCTCAGTACCTGAGATCTCCCATAATTAAAATAGTCTAACTGGTTACTGTCAAGTTGATTCGTAGCAACCCTAAAGGACAAAGTAGAGCTGCCCCTTGGGGTTTCCAAGGCTATAAATCTTTATAGAAGCATTCTGCCTCATTTTTCTCCTTTAGAATGCCTAGTGGTTTAGAACAAAAGCTTAGCAGCTCTGCACTTAAGCACTACAAGGGCTTTTAATAGAATCTAAAGACCTAGTTATTATTTTTTATTATTAACTTCAATAAAAATTTACAGAGACTTTGAATTTCCATTCATTCATTGTTGCAAGACCTAGTTATTCTTTTTTTTTTTTTTTAATTGGGAAAAACATATTGGAGGTACAAGGAGGTGAGGGTTGGGGGCAGAAGGGTGAGGATGGGCAGGGATGCAGTTGCAGAGC
>NW_006400007.1:287304-292147 GCF_000299155.1 Elephantulus edwardii
GTATTCCATTGTGCGAATATACCACAGTTTCTCTACCCATTCTTTTGTTGATGGGCATTTAGGTTGTTTCCAACTCCTTGCTATTGTAAACAAAGCTGCGATAAACATGGGTATGTATATATCTACTTGGATGTCATTTATGGTCCCTTTAGGGTAAATTCCCAGTAGTGGAATTGCTGGGTCAGATGGTATCTCTATTTGCAACTGTTTGAGAAAGCGCCATACAGCCTTCCACAGTGGTTGCACCATTTTATACTCCCACCAACCATGAATAAGGGTTCCAGTTTCTCCACAAGCTCGCCAGCATTTGTTGCTTGCTGTTCTGTTAAATTTTGCTATTCTGACTGGGATGAGATGATATCTCATAGTTGTTTTGATTTGCATCTCTTTTAGAGCTAGGGATTTTGAACATTTCTTCATGTGCTTGTTAGCCATCTGAATGTCTTCTATGTTGAAGTGTCTGTTCATATCCTGTGCCCATTTTTCTATTGGATTATTTACCTTTATCTTGTTGTGGTGAAGACCTATTTATTCTTAACAGTGAAATATGCTGTAGACTATGTCAGATGAACTCCTTTAAGACCTGTTTATTCTTTAGACTGAAAACAGAGAAAAGGAAATAGAAAACAAATAATAACTAAAGTCCTGGTACTTACATGTAAAGTCTGAATACCTACATACACACCCACAGACAAACATGTTGCTAGATGCTGTCAGGTCATGATGACCCTATGAGCAACAGATATCTGAACCTTGTCTGATCTATGCCATCTTTATAATTTTCACCATACTTAAGCCTGCTGTTGGAGTCATTGTGTCAATCCAGCTTGTTTGGGTCTTCCTCTCTTTTATAGACCCTCCCCTTTCCCAAGTTTGTTGGTTTTTCCCAAGAACTTTTTCTTGACATCATGCCGAAAGTATGTGAGAAGACATTTCAGCATTATGAAAAGAGCTGTGGTAACATGGAAATGGCTGTGTCTGACTTCTGCTTGCTTCATAAAGGGGAACTGTCCACATCAATAACATCCACAGTCCCAAAGAAGTAGTTACATGCTCATGCATGCCACTCCACATGCTCCTGCTCCTATTTCTACCAGTCATTGAGTTTAATTTTCATTGCAAATTGACTCAAAGACTTTACTCACAGTTGTGAGGTTCATTAGGGAATAGGTTGAAGTGTAGAGGAGGCAAAGAATATCATACTTTGCAAATCCAGGTTTAGTCCAACAGTCCCAAGCCAGATTAACAACAAAACACAATTCCTCATTTAGTTTAGACAGCTTCTCAGTTAAGAAGTGAGTGTCTATGTTCATTTCAGCAACACTGTGGAGTTTATCTTTCAATAGGATTTTTCCAGCCATTACTTTACTTTGCTATGTAGATGGGTGAGAATATGCTAATGGGGCATGTTAGCTTATTCAAAATGGATTAGTTAGTTACTACCATCCAACAAGGTGGTTGGACAGTCAGTCTCAACACTCTACAAAAGGATTAGTTAGTATTGTCAATAAATTGAATAGCTGTAGCCAGAAGAATCACAATCCTCCCTGGCCAGAGAGGAGGAAAGAGACATTCCCCATCGTCATGAAGAGGAGACAGGAAAATGTAGGACACATTTCAGGATAGCAGCAGCTGCATGGCTCAGCTGGAGAAATGATTGATGTGATATAGGCCTGTATGTATGAGGGGTGGGAAGCCAATATTGGCAGGATTGAGAACTTTGACAATTGGCTGCAAAGGCAGTATTGGGAGGAATAAAATCTTTGTTGGACAATTGGGAGGGGGTAGGGGGAGCCAATATTGGCAAGACTGAGAACTTGGAAACCATGAGCTCGAGGCTGAGGTGCCTCCATGTACATTTCTGGAGCTGTCTTGACTGTATTCTGTTATTAATCTGTATTTTAACTTTTATCTCCCCCCAGTATGGTTCTGTGAGGTTTATGATCTATCACATCAGATTTTGGATCCAGTAAAGCAGTAAGATTGGTATTGAGATGAGTAGAAAAGAGGCTAGGGAGCGTGGGAGACATGTCTGACCTTACGGGACTTGGTTTTATGTTACTGATGCTGTAGACAGAGACAGTTTCCCCCTGTGAAGTTGCTAAAGGTCAGATAGAGCACTCCCTATTTGACTCTTGCTCTTTTTACAAGCACAAATAAACATCAGATTTCCTCCTCCATCCATCCAGCTTTATCTCAGAGCAGTTACAAGTCAGCATTTTCCTCAGTCATCCAGCAAGCAAAACCTTTAACTGTGGCTGCATCTCCAGGTTTCCTCTGATTACATCTTGCCATAGTGTCTTCATAGCAGTGCCACAATCTTTTCATCCTCTCTCCACCAACATCTCCCCATGTCTTCACAGTCTTTCCCCCACAATCTCTCACAATGTGGGAAGTGTTCATTTATGTTGGTCCCAAAGCTGTTGATGATTTGCAAGACCATGTGTCTGCAGTAAAGGTAGCTGGAGACCATGACTCAGTGGGGGCTAACAAAATGGCCAGAAAGGCCAATTTTCAAAGTTTCTACCATCACAGTCATTCTTGCCTCTAAAGAGCACCATGGGGGGTAGACGGGGGGTGGGGTGGGGAAGAGCACCATGGATGTACTTCCAAAACTAAAAGTTGCTTGTTTTGCTTTGTTTTTGGCAGTCTGTGGAATATTCTTTGCCAGCACCACAAATCAGAGGCATCAGTTATTCTTTGGTCTTCCTTACTCATTGTCTAACTTTCACGTGTATGTGAAGCAACTTGAAAATAGCATGGCTTGAATCATGCACAAATTAGTCTTTAAAGTAATAGCATTACTCTCTAGCATATTTAAAGAGGTTGTTGATAATAGGCTTGAGACCACTCAATTCAGAGTATAAGCTATTTATTGGCTGATCTCCGCCGGCACAAGCATGTCCAGAATGTGAGTGCACTGGTGTGGTACAATTAACCAGCTTGTATTGGGAAGGTTAGGGTAAGCTGGAGTAGAACCAAAAGGAGCTTTTCACAGGGGCAGGTCTTTTTGAGCCTTAACAGTTCCCAGAACAGTTCTTGTTGCCAGGTACAAGGAATGGAATTTTGGTTGCTAAGTGTGAGGGAGATGAGGATAGTTTCTAGTTATGGAAGTGGGTCGGGCTCCCAGACATTTAAGGTCAGGTTCTCATGACTCTCACTTGGCAGCAGATTTGCCCAGTGGCAGTCTGACTTTTGATTTCTTGTCTGCTGCTGCTATGGGTGTTGATTGTCAATCCAAATAAAATGAAATCATTGACGACTTCAATTTTTTTCTCTTTCTTGATGTTGCCTGTTGTCCAGTGGTGTATTATTTTACACTGTACATTTTTCTTTTGAGCATTTACTAAAATAAAGAATACCAGTACTTTCTTGACAGGGGAGATACCATGCACACAAAGGTGGTTTTCCTAGGGCGAGGCTTATCCATTGCACTCCTTGTGTGCTGACTCCTGCAATTTCCTCAAATTTGGGAAGCTCCAATTCCATAATTTATGGTAGTGGAGGACTACATTGGTACTTTCCCCTGTAAAAAATTTAAAAATCACACACAACCAAATAAACAACTGTTACTGCTAGCTTCAATTGCAAAATTACAGTATAGAAACCTGAAATGAATTTTAAAAATGAATAAGCTTTAATAACTAGGTTGTTATCTTAATCTATTACATAAATTTCTTCCTCCTAGAAAATTATGTCCTTATAAGGCAGTTTTATATTCTTCCAGTAAAAATTTTTTCTTTAATTTTTTGTATGAAAATATACATACCAAAACACAACATTTCAACAATTTCTACATGTATAACTTGTTAACATTGGTTACATTCTTTAGTTTGTGCTAGTATTCTATCTTTTTCCAAATTATCCTAGCACAATTACCATACATTCAATGTACTTTAGTAAAAAACTCCCTATTTCCACTCCTTCTCTTTCATTCCTGTTAACCACTGATAATTTGAGTTTCTGTATCTTTTAATATTTCATGTAAATCAGAAAATGCCACCTTTATTCTTTTGTGACTGACTTGGTTTGCTCAGCATGAGGTTTTCTATATTAAGCTATACTGTGATGTGCATCAAGACTTCATTCTTCTTTGTTGTTGCTGTTGTGTACTTGGAACTTAATCATAGCTGACTTTTTAGTGGGGCTTCAGAGGCAATAAACTTCATGGGAAGAGATTGTATTTGTCTTTAGAGCTGAATAATAACTCCATTGCATATATATATATATATATATATATATATATATATATATATATATATATATATATACCCCACATTATGTTTATCCATTCATTGGTTGCTGGACATTTCTGTTGTTTTCCTGTTTACCTTTTGGCAATTGTGCATAATGGTGCAATTAAGCGTTAGATGACTGAGAGGCAACTTGCTGCCATGTTTAAGAATAAAGGTTATCCTCTTCTTCCTGTCCGGCTGGAAAGATGGCGTCCCGCAAGGAAGGCACCGGCAGCACCACCGCTTCTTCCGGCACCACCGCCGGCGCCACGGGCAAAGGCAAAGGCAGGTGGGGCACCGGAGACTCGGCCATGAAGCAGGTGCAGATCGACAGCCTGGTGGTATTAAAAATAATAAAACATTATCAAGAAGAAGGACAAGGAACAGAAGTTGTTCAAGGAGTGCTTTTGGGCCTGGTTGTGGAAGATCGGCTTGAAATTACCAACTGCTTTCCTTTCCCCCAGCATACAGAGGAGGATGCTGAGTTTGATGAAGTCCAATATCAGTTGGAAATGAACATTTCAGGATAGCAGCAGCTGCATGGCTCAGCTGGAGAAATGATTGATGTGATATAGGCCTGTATGTATGAGGGGTGGGAAGCCAATATT
>NW_006400007.1:292247-369744 GCF_000299155.1 Elephantulus edwardii
TGGGCCTGGTTGTGGAAGATCGGCTTGAAATTACCAACTGCTTTCCTTTCCCCCAGCATACAGAGGAGGATGCTGAGTTTGATGAAGTCCAATATCAGTTGGAAATGATGCGGAGCCTTCACCATGTCAGCATCGATCAATCTCCATGTGGGCTGGTACCAGTCCACGTACTACGGCTCGTTCGTTACCCGCGCGCTCCTGGACTCTGAGTTCAGTTACCAGCACGCCATTGAAGAGTCTGTCGTTCTCATTTACGATCCCATAAAAACTGCCCAAGGGTCTCTGTCACTGAAGGCTTACAGACAGACTCCTAAGTTGATGGAAGTTTGTAAAGAGAAGGACTTTTCTCCTGAAGCATTGAAAAAGGCAACTGTCACCTTTGAGCACATGTTTGAAGAAGTGCCGATTGTAATAAAAAATTCACATCTAATCAACGTCCTAATGTGGGAGCTTGAAAAGAAGTCAGCTGTTGAGGATAAACATGAGCTGCTCAGTCTTGCCAGCAGCAATCATTTGGGGAAGAATCTGCAGTTGTTGATGGACAGAGTGGATGAAATGAGCCAAAATATAGTTAAATACAACACGTACATGAGGTATACAAGTAAACAACAGCAACAGAAACATCAGTATCAGCAGCGACGCCAGCAGGAGAGCATGCAGCGGCAGAGTCGAGGGGAACCTCTGCTCCCAGAGGAGGACCTTTCTAAACTTTTCAAACCACCGCAGCCTCCGGCCAGGATGGACTCGCTGCTCATTGCAGGCCAGATTAACACTTACTGCCAGAACATCAAGGAGTTCACTGCTCAGAACCGGGGGAAACTTCATGGCCCAGGCTCTCCGGGAGTATAACAACTGAGGGGCAGTTCCCAGGTCAGGGTCACCACGGACTCTGAGACCACCATGGGAGGAACTCTCTGCATAGGGAAAAGCACAGCGGATTCCTTTGATATTATTGACTTTTCGGCTGTAATACTGTCTGTGAAGCCAAAAATAAAATAAAACCAATTCTTGTTAAAAAAAAAAAAAGAATAAAGGTTATGATTAATAGCAAAGTACCTGATTTTTAATCTTGTGACTTTTGATAAGTTTTTTACTTTCTGTAATTCAGTTTCCATGTCCTAAAGTAGTATCTGTCTTATAAAATTATTTTGAAGATTAAATGAACTAATAAATGTAAAGCCCTAAAAATAGTTTCTAGAACAATGAAAAGGTTGAATAAATGTCATTAGAGTTTTTTCTTTGTTTTTGAGTTGGAGGAAAAGAGCAAGCTGAACTTAAAACAGTATATTTGAAAGAGCTAGTAAGTGTCATCTCTTCCAAGAAACTTTTCTGTTGATCTGCTGTGTTTTCATAACATCCTCCATAAGTCTGTCTTTACACTCTTGACACCAGCAGTCAGAAAATAAAAAGACTAATTGCATTAGGGAAATTTGCTGTCACGGACCTCTCCAGAGTGTGGAAGAGCAAAAAATGTCTATCTAGAGACTAAGGTGCTCCAGATCCAGGCCAGGGTCTTTGCAATTTCTTGCTATGCATCAGAGAACTGGACAATGACCAAAGATGACAGAGGATGAATTGATGCCTTTGAGTTGTGGTGCTAGAGAAGAGTTTTGAACTTACCATGGGCTTCCAAGAGAACTAACAGGTCTGTCCTTGGAGAGGGTGAAACCAAGCTGCTCCTTGGTGGCAAGGTTCTTGAGACTCCATCTCACATATTTTGGGGCATATATCCAGGAGGGGCCAATCTTTGGAAAAAGATATCATGGTTGGATGGGTCGAGGGATAGTGCAGGGGAGGAAGATCCTGAATGAGATGGATTGACACAGTAACTAGGGTATTGAGCGTAGGTGTGTTGGAGACAATTAAATTGGCTCAGAATAGAGTTCACAGCTATTGTGTCACTGCTAGTCACAACTGACTTGATGACACATAACAATGTAAATTGTGTGTCTTCCCCATAAGACTCTTAAGATTCTCAAGAGAAGATGGATGCCATTTACTTGTTATTCACTCAATCATTTAACAAATATTTAATTATGTCCATTTACCAGGCACTGTTGTTATACCTACTACTCATCTTTCAAAGGGTGGCAAAAAATTGTAATAACATTTACAAAGACCTGGAATTAGAAAGCCAGAAGAGAAGAGCACATTTAATATTTCTCACGCTGCAAGAACTGAAGCGGTGATGTGGGGGTGGAATCCAAGCTTTGAGTGGCAATTACGAAGGATTTTATGGGTGAGATAATATTGAGTGGCACCAAAAGTATCAAAAGAAGACAGAATATTGAATATACCATGTACTTGAAGAACAAACACATCTATCTTTGAAGAAGGGCAGCCAGCATGCTTTGTCATGTTTACTTTGGACATATTATTAAGAGGGGCCAGTCCCTTAAAAAAGACATCATGCAGGCGAGCTCTGGTGGCCTAGTGGCAAGAAGCTGCACTATAATCCCAGAAGTGAGCGGTTCAAATCCACCAGATGCTTTGCTGGAGAGGGAGGAACAATCACCTCCTGTACCAGTCAGATCCGATTTGACAGTACACACACACACACACACACCATGCTTGGTAAAATAGAGGGTCAGTGAAATAGAAGAAGACCTTCTGTGGGATGGATTGACATAGTGCCAGCAACAGTGGGCTTAAGCACAGCAGAAATTGTGAGGATGGCACAGGATTGAGCAGAATTTTGTTCTGTTATATATAGAGTTAATAATTATGCAGTAAATGTATAATATGTGAACCTATGTAAGATAGAAACTTATCAGAAAAGAAAAATTTAAACATATTTACTAATAGAGTGCAATAGAAAAGTGGTAACTGAACTATCTCAAAGTAATCTTTTGCTCTGACAGGTTTCTCTGTATTTTCATAAGTAGAGGATAAATAAAAATACAGCATCTGCTTGCATTGAATGAAGTAATTGTGGTGGCATTAATGTATAGCATCTCAGGCTAGTAATAAAAAGATTGGTGATTTGAATCCGTCAGTTGTTCCATGGGTGAAAGATAGGCAGTCTTCTGCAGTAAAGATTTATAGCCTCAAAAATCCAATGGTGGATCACTATGAATTGTAAATGACTTGATGACATTTAGTTTTCCGTTAGTTTGCATTCTAGAAAAGTAATCCAGACATTAATAACAAGTAAGATAATTACATCTATCTTGATACCATAGCAGATACTGTTTGGAGTGGCCAGGGGTAGCAATTGGGCTGATAGATGGCCAAGCACAGAGATCCTCAACAGTATTTTTTTAAATAGTATGTCTTACACTATGAGTCGAGTCGCTATGAGTCGAAAACGACTCGACGGCACATAACAACAACAACAACATTTCTTTTTTTTTATTAAATTTTATTAGCTTTAATGAACATTTACAGGGATTTTGGGTTTTCATTCCTTCATTACTGCACCATTTTCTCTACCCTCCTCCCCAGTTTGTTCTTCTTCCCCGCCATCCGAATGTCTGTTTTAATTGTCCAATTGCCACAGTGCTTGTCAAAGTCAGTTCTGATTAATCTCCTTTGTCGGTGTGTCCTTTGCCATTCCCTATCACTCCTCCCTGAGAGAGACTTCACCCTGATTCATAAGGAAAAGGGGATGGCATATTCTCTTAGATACTTATTGCTGAAAAGGGACGCTGTGGGTTTCAGGGTGAAGATCTTCTCTCACTACTCTAAAGGGCCCCTTTGGCAGTAGGAAACACATAGACTATTATGGAGATTGATTTTGGAATTTAGATGCACTGTTATTAATTGTGCTTAGACGTACATGTTCATATCCCTGACGATGTATCATGGGGGGGTTGCAACCTAGAAGACACAAATTTAACTAACAAGTTATAAGTACATGAGTCAAAAATTATGGAAAAGTAAAAGAAAAGATTCTTTCATTGTTTTACAAACCCTCCCCCAGGTCCCCTCCACCGTGTAGCCCTCGCTCTAGACTCCTGTGATGACAGAAATACCTAGTCACATATCTCTTTTACACAGTTTTCTCCCTCCTCTGTTTCAGTGCAGTATACATTATTGAACACATCTTACTCAGTCTCTCCCCAACCCTGAGGTTAGTCCCATTCTACAACAGAACAACAACATTTCTTATACTAATAAAGCTTAGTAGACTAAGAAAGAAGGAGAAATGTTTTCACCATAGGAAACTCCCTAAGTGGAATAATGCTGTAATTATTTACTAAGTAGTTACAAAGCAGACACAGTGCCAGGTACCATAGCTCTTTCATATGAAGTATCGTCAGCTGCTGTTGAGTTAACTATGATTTATCATAACTTTATGTACTCATAGGTAGTCCCTGGTTTACAAACATCCAATCTTTGTAAAGCCTGTTATATTTTAAATTGAAAGTACATACAATTATTTTTAACAACAAATTGCTGCTACTTTGCAACACATAAAAACATTTTTTAATTTTTATTTTTTAAATTATTTAGTTATTTTTTTAATTTGGTGTATGGTGAAATTGGATCCAACTGGCATGGGAGGAGTTTGCCCCACCTTCTCCAGCAGAGCATCTGGTGGATTTGAACCGCGCCTCTTCAGGATTGCAGCACAGCTTCGTGCCACTAGGCCACCAGAGCGCCAAATTTTATTTTTTTTAAATTTTCTACTAGTTTATTTACAGAATTTAAATTCATTGTTTTAAAACATTGTTATGATAAAGATATTGTTCATCTACAAGTATGTAAATTTTTTAGGCATAAAAAGTACACTATATACTAAGATAAACATTTAACTAACCTTAGATACAAGCCAAACCTGTTTTGACTTATGTGTATAGTTCAACTTGAAGGCAAACTTAGTAACAGAACTCTTTTGTCATTGAAGAGTGTCTATTTAACAGAAGAAGACATGTCTTGGTCTTGAATTATGCTTGTATGCTTGAATCCATCATTGTGACAGTCCATCTCGCTTAGATTTCTCTCACCCTTGATGGTCCTCTGCCTCATCAAATGTAATGTCTTCTAGCTAGTGATCTCTTTTCATTATTCATAGAGTTTTTGAAGGCCTGTTATTTCAGAAGTGAATGAGCAGTCCTGCTTCTTGGTCAGGAAGCTCTGCTGAAACCTCACCACCCCAGGTAGCCCTGCTGGTATTTGCAATACCGGTGGCGTAGCTTTCAGCATCACAGCAACACAAAAGCTACCATAGTATGACAGACTGACAGAAAAGTGGTGGAAACTGACAAAAAGGTTGATCTTCTCAGTAATCTAATTTTACTTGGATCCATTATCAACACGTATATAAAAGTAGTCAAAAAAATAAAAAGATGTCGTACGTTGGGAAAATCTGTTAGAGGCCTCTTTAAAATGCCAAATAGGAAAGGATGTCAGTTTAAAGATTAAGGTGCACATTATCCAAGGCATGGTATTTTCCGTTGTTTCCAAAGTTGGACAATGAATAAGTTGAATTGTGGTGTTGGTGAAGAGTACTATTAAATATCCCATGGACTGCCAAAAGAACAAACCAATCTGTTTCAGAGAAAATGCCCCTTCAAGGCAAGGATGGTGATAATCAGCCTCACATGTGTTGGGAATGTTATCAAGAAAGGCCAGTCCTTGGAAAAACACATCATTCTGGGAAAGGTAGAGATCAGTGAAAGAGAGGAAAACTTTCAATGAGATGGACTAACATGATGACTCCAACAGTGGACTTGAGCATGGCATAAATTGTGAGGATGGCGCAAGATTTAGATCTGTTATTCATTGAGTCACTGAGTTATGACTCAATGGCACCCAAGAACAGCAAAAACAACCATTACTGAACTCTAGTGATGATGTGCCCAAAGCAAGCCCATTCGACAATTCATTTTTTTTTTAATCCACTGAATAATTTTTGGAGGTAGTTTGTCAGGCCATTCTTCCTAGAATTAATGTCTAGAAGTTCTAGTGAAACCTATCCATGGGGTGTCATACTGGTGACCCTGTTGATATTTGAACTATTGGTGACATAACTTCCAGTATCATAGCAACATACAAGCTGCCACAGTACAACCAAATGATAGGTAGACAGGGGTGGATATAAAATACTGTATGCTAATTATGCTATTTACTTCTCATAATAATCCTGAAAGGTAAGCAGGTAGTAAGTGCCATTTTACAGGCAAATAAAAAGTTCAAGACTTTAAGTGGCCTGTTGAAGTTCACATAAGTAGTGAGTGTCAGAATACAGATTCCAGTACAGCTGCAAGTAAACTTGGTGCTTTGAACTATGATGTAAGAATTGGCAAGTTTTTCTAAATGAGCAGCTAATGTGAGAGAAGGGTAGTAGTTTGCCTCTGTGGAAGACCTTTTGGGTCTTTGGCAGAGTTAAGTCTGTTGAAGGAAAGCTTATAAATTGCATTTGAAGTGTAAAAATGCCAGTCAGTATGATAAAAACTACTACCCTTCCGAGAAGTAATTTCTCCCCACTGTGCTCTCTTATAGTACATGACTATATTGCTATACCGCTTATGCTTATAATTGAACAAGATACTTAACCTCTTTCAATTCAGATTTCTTCATCTGGCAAACAGGGACAAAATCTACCAAACTTGTTCAAGTGAAATACTGTGTGAGAAAGATTTACATACAGAAATGGTGTTTTAGTTCTCTTAATGAACTATAAACTGCTTGAGTCTGGCCACTGAGTTATGTATCATTCTATGCCCCACAACATTAAAAAAAAATTACAATCACTTGTTATATTTCTTTCACTATTTAGTGTTACATGAGTGAATAAGTGAGTCATGAGACTTTTCTTCCATTATAATAAGTTATGGCAGGTACATGTAATTTCATTTGCTTTGATACCTTTAAGGTCACCTGAGCGGCACCTTGGATTTTAATCATAATACTACACCTTTTTCTTCTGAGAACCATTTTAGTTCATTTTTAACAGCCTTGCCTGATGCGTAAATAATTTGGCAGAGAGTAGGAATGTGATGGAGTGGGAGCAGCTGGCTTGCTGACGCAAGAATATATAAAGTTTGAAGTGTTTTGCTATAGGTACAGCTGAGATACCATGCCAGATTCTGTACAGTATTCATCAGAAATTGGTGGGTTTTAATGTGACCATTGGAACTAGATACAATTCTTGGGTTCTAGTCTTTCAAGTTCAGGTAAAAAATGAAGAAATATAATATGATTTTGCACCACTCTTGTCTGAATTACATCTGTTCTCACCCAATATGAGAAGGTATTTATAGATTAATATGTAGGGTTGTACATGTTTAAAAATTATAGTATTCCAAAGTTGTTTGTTTAAAATAAAGAAAGGAGTGTTTCAAGGACATATTTTTTCTCCATACCTTTTCAGTCTATGTACTGAACAGATCATTCAGGAGGTTGTACTTTAGGAAAAAGAATGTGGCATCAAGATTGGAGGAAGACTCAAGCAGCGTTTATGTATAACTTTGATCACTGAAACTGAGGTACTCATGAAATGTTGCCTGCCAAAGGGCAAAGATTACAGCCATCAATGTGGATTGCATCTCAGCGTCAAGAAAACAGAGATCCTCATCACTGGGCCAATAGACAGTACCATGATAGATGGAGGGAAAAAATTGTTTAAAGGGGAGTCTCTGAGTAGTGCAATTTGTTAATACATTCAGCTGCTTAAGGAAAAGTTTGCGGTTTGAGTCTACTTCAAGGAGCCTCAGAAGAAAACCATTGATGATCTCCTTCCAAAAAGTTTGCCTTTGAAAACCCTTGACATGTTAGACTCCTGGTCAAATTGTTTTAGAATATCCTTCAATTTGATTTAGTTTGTTGATGTTTTCTAAGTAACTAGAAGAGGATTATGTATTTTGGGGAAAAGAATACTGCAGAAGTAAGTTTCCTCTTCACCTTTTGGATATTTATACACATCCTACTAGTTAGCCTTCTGTTTTTACAATAATGATCTTACTCACTATTTGTCCTTATGAGACTGGGCTACTTCACTCAGCATCATGCTCTCTAGACTCTGTCATGTTAAATAGTATTTTATGAAATTGTTGCTCCTCAGTGCTGCATAGTATTCTATTATGTGAATGTACTACAGTTCCTCACTCCATTTGTTTGTTGATGGGCATTTGGACTATTTCCATATTCTCACTACTGTGAGTACTGCTGCTATGAACATAGGTATACATAAATCTGTTCATGTGTCAGTTCTAATTTCCTTGGGGAAATTATATTTCCAGCAGTACAATAGCCGGGTCGTATGGGATTTCTGTGTTCAGCTTTTTTGAGGAAATGCCAAACTGCTTTCCAAAATAGTTGGACCATTTTACAGTCTCATCAGCAGTGCATGAAGAGTTCCAATTTCTCACATCCGCTCCAACATTTATTGCTTACTGTCCTGTTGGTATCTCATTGTTGTTTTGATTTAAATCTCTGATTGCCAGTGATTTTGAGCATTTCTTCATGTGTCTGTAAACCATCCACATGTCTTCCTTTGTAAAAAGTCTTTTCATGTCTTTTGCCCATTTTTTTACTAAATTACCAGGACCTAAGTTTTGAAAAAGCTTTGCCCACTTTATGATTATCCATAGGCAGAATTTACTAAGAAGCACATGCAATCTATGACAAAATTAATTTAAACCTGAATTTCTGGATTATTTCTTCCTATATTCCATAGTAGTCAATATATTATACCAAAGATTGTTGTAATTTTGTGGTGTATGCATGCTTGGACAAGTATGTTATATTAGTAATTGCAGTAATCAAAACCTGTATTGAATCACACATGGTTATTAATAGGTTAATTTTTAAAAGTCTTTAATTTCACATCTTTATATTTATTCAACTCACAGTTGGTTAAATGAATACTATTGTTATAATCTAAATAGTTTTAATTTTGTAGCAAATTTAATGGATTTTTGAAATGTTTGTTTCAATTAAAATGTAATATAACTAATTTGCAATGTAGGATGGAATTCATATTATTAGATTAGTAGATTTAAAATCTCTATTCTAGGCTATGTCCCATTATTGCTTAAACTTGGCTGTGACTAATCCACTTAACTCAATTTTCTCATCTATAAAATTAGAATAATAATATTTTAGCTGTGTTTACTATTCAATGTACATTCTCAGCAGCACTTGATTTAAATAGATTTTTAAAACCAATAAAATTTGGAAACATAGTTTTGACCAAAATATCCCAATTAGGCAGCTAAAAGCCTTTCCTTATAATTTGTTGCAAAGATTAAAAAAAATCTTATAATATGCCTTGGAAGGTGGCAAGTGAGAGCAGGTTGTCATTTTCTTTGAAAGTCAAGATAATTCCTTATAAATAGGCTTTTAATAATATACCAATATATAATAAATTAGATCATTATATAACTCAGAGTGCCTGGTTGTGGTGGTGGTGTTGTTATGTGCCATCGAGTCGTTTGTGATTAATAGAGACGAGACCCTATGTACAACAGCTCTTAACTCTGCTCTGTCCTGTGCCAGTCGCACTGTCTCTGACACTCCCATCCTGATTAACCCAGTCACAGAATCAATCCACCTCATAGAGGGTCTTCCCTTCCTGTGCTGTCCCTCCACCCTCCCAATTATTGATGTCCTTCTCCAAGTTGGACGGAGCCTCAGAATCCTTGCCTCCAAGGAGCCACCAGATTTAACCCTTTCCAGGATGAATCTGTTTGTTTTCCTAGCAGTCCATGGTACTCTCAATACTCTTCTCCAGCACCACAGCTCAAAGGCATCAATTCTCCTTCTATCCTCCTTGGTCATTGTCCAACTCTCTGATGCATAACAAGTGATTGCAGAAACCATGACCTGTATCAGATGCACCTTAGTCTCCAGGGAGAAACCATTGCTCTTCAATACTTTGGAGAGGTCCCTAACAACAGACTTTCCCGTCACAATATGTCTTTTAATTTCCTGGCTACTGGTGCCAAGAGTGTTGACTGTGGAGCCAAACAAACTAAAGCTGTGAACAATCTCAATCTCTTCACCATCCATCGTGATGCTGCCAATTGGTCCAGTGGTGAGAATCTTTGTCTTCTTGACAATAAATTCTCACTAAACAAAATAGTAATTATTAGAGATAGAAATTTTCTTTCTGTTGCCTAGTTTCCCTAATCGTATTTGAATATTCAGCTAAATCTTATTTATTCTCCATAGTCCTTTGCTTATAATTATTTACAAAATTAAAACATAAGCTACCTAGTTAGATAGTTAGGATACTATCAAGAAAAGTTGAAGACTGAACTAGATAAATTTGTCATTTTCTTCCAGTTCTATGATACTGCGTTTTAATACCTAAAGGTTCTGACAAAGACTAATTGAGATATGTGAAAACATTTGTAAACATAAAGTATGAAACGAGTTTGATTTACCACTAATAATTTAACAGATTTTCTTGATGACTCTAAGAACGGCCCTGAAATTTAAAAGATACCTGAGATTTGTTGATGGTTGGTTTTTGGTTGTTTTTATTCCCCTTCTGATGAGGACAAGAGTTTGTTATTATTGCTTCTTTATGCTTGTTTTCTTAGCTAGAGAAGTTTATCATTTTTTTTAATGTCCCAAACATCCTCCTGTTTCCTCCACTCCATTTACTTCTATGACAGTTTTTCCTAAAGCAATGTCCCAAGTAATATTCCTATGGTTAAAGTTATAATTCAGTATTTCTATTGAGTTCTCTTTCCAAAAACCATTTTAAAATAGATAATAGTTCTCTGCAGTCACATTCACTCAGCTTGGTGCCAGTAATCTTGGTTTAACTTAAGCAGCATAGAAACCAATTTTATGGTAAGTTCAGAAGGGAAGCTATAACTGAAAAGTGAGATGATTTTGAACTCTGCTGTAGTCTACTGCCAACTCTTTCCTTTCATTATGAGAATAACACATATTCTGTTTCTTCTGAATAAAGAAAAATGTTTTATGAACCATCACTTTTCCCTTCTGAAGTTTTTAAGTTTTTGCAGTTAGTGACCCTATTAGAGCTTATCAAGTCAAACTATTCTTTTATTCTCTACTTCCTAAAAAAATGTCATTTAAAGAAAATTGCAGTGAATTACACTATCTTTAGGTTGAATTTTACTCTAACATTTTGGATAAAGACATTTTCCTAGATATATTTCATTCAATTCCTAAAAATACTTTCTCAGATATTTCTTAGTATCCAGAGCTAAGCTGAGATTCTCATTTTGTCCATGAGTATTTTGTTACTTCCTCTGTCAGCATTCTTATTTCTTTTTTCCTTCTTCCCTAGTTTATTTTCTGAATTTAACAGTGGGGAATCCATTTGACTGTGCTCATAGCAGGTAATAAGTACTATGCTAGTCACTGGATTGGTTTCTCTGGGTGGTTAAAAGAATAAGAGGGTAATTAAGCTTTTCTGAAGCTGCCAACTGTATTGAGGGTTTGGTGCATATTTTAAGGCTTATTTAAAAATAGTTCCTTCAGAAATTGAACTATTTAACCAGTACAATTCCTAAGAGCATATTCATCTTTCAGGTGGTGAAGATTACGTAGATTACTTGAATTGGTGTCTAGTAAAAGAAAATCCCTTGTCATAAAAGGCTAGGTCTAACTCTATACTATCTCATTCTTACTTGTAATGTTTAATTTACTGATCTTTAGTGAGGATATTTTTTACCTCCAAAATTTCCCTAAAATAAATTTTAAAGAATCATGTTGTTGTTGTTGTGTACTATCAAGTCAGAACCAACCCATAGTTGACTCTCTGGTGGGTTTTTCAGAGGCAGTTAATCGCATGGGAGGAGATTGCCCATCCTTTTCCTGTGGAGCATCTGGTGGCCTTGAATCAGTTATAAAGGATAGATGTTTTTAAAATACAGATTGAAAAATTAATAAGAAATATTAATGTGTATTGAAAGATGCTAAATCAGCCACAATCTTGAACCAAAGTTTTAAATCTAGATAGAATTCAGAAAAATGATTGTTGTATGAGCTACAGTTTCAAGGTGTGGTGTTAGCCTATAAATTGGCTTTTTTATTTATTTAGTTTTGTTGTATACTGTCAAATCAGATCCAGCTGGCACAGGAGGAGATTGGACCTCCTTCTTCAGCAGAGCATCTGGTGGATTCAAACCATGTGTCATTGGGATTGCAGTGCAGTTTCTTGCCACTAGGTCACCAGAGCTCCCTTAGCCTAAAAGTTGGCTTTTATAAAGCCATTACAGTTAGCTGCCTCTGGTCTCCAGCTACCTTAACTGCAGACACATCATCTTGCAAATCAGCATCAGCTGTGGGACTGGAATAAGAGAAAAAGTGCTTCTCACACTAAGCATCAAGACTTGAAGCAAGCAAGATTTGATGTGAGCAAGGCTTGTAGTGACAAGACCATGGGGAAATTGAGACCCTGGTGGTGGAGGGACTGTGGCATTGCTATGGAGAAGTGGTGGCAAAGTATAACCTGACACTTCTTGCATTTGTGCTGGCCACAGTTAAATGTTTGGCTGTTTTTGCTAGATGTTTGAAGGAGAAGCTGACTTAAACTATTCTGAGGCAAAACTTGTGGAATGATTTGTTTATAACTACTCTGAGGCAAACCTTGCTGGATGATTTGGATTTGACTGCTGACCTGAAACTGGGGACTGGATTTATTGAGGAATTATGCTTTGGAACTGTTGGGCTAAAGCCTGGACTTGTATTGTAAGATATTCTTGCCTCTCCAACTCAATTCCCTAATAAACTGCATTGCTGATACCATAACTGTGAGTCTCTGAGTCAGTAATGAAGACCAGAACCTCTTGCTATTGGTGTAGCTTTAGAAGCACCATGAGGCTGGGTACAGGCTCTTTATCTGCTTTCTGCTCTGAGGCAGTGAGGGGCTGTGTTATTCTTACTCCCTTTGGCCCTTTCAGGGAGACCCTTATGGCCTGGTGTCCCCATGTCCCATTTTCTCCTACGTAGACACAGGGCTTAAACTTTTATCTAAATAAACTGAGATGTTATTATATTTAAAACTTCAAGCACTTTCATATTGTTATTTACATTGATTGTTGTTGTTAGATACCATTGAGTTGAGTATGACTCATAGGAGCCTTTAAACAACATACCTAAATTGGGCCCTATACTGTGCCATCTTTATTATCTTGGACACACTTGTGCCAATTGCTGCATCACTGTGTCAAGCCATCTCATTGGGGTTCTTCCTCTCCATCCTCACTATCTTCATTTTTGGCTTTGGTGGTTGGTGCACTTATCTAAATAATAGTTGTATTAACAACAGATCTTGCTTGTATGCATATAGATAATATTCAGTTACTCACAGCAGTACTAATTCAAAATAGATCTTGAAATATTCTTTTTCATTATGAATATGATACATTCCTTTTCAATTTGTCATTTCAAGCATAATAGATCATATTATTATCAAAATAATATGATTAAAAATTGCCAGTACCAGTTCATCAGAGCTCACTAATGCCTAGGATGTCAGTCTTTGTGTGTACAATGTCATTTTTGACAATTTCCAATTTTTCTAGATCCATACTCTGCATATTCCATGTTTTGGTTATTAATGGGTGTTTGCAGGTGCTTCTTCTAATTTTTTGAGTGCCTCCCAATAGGAGGGCCTCAAGTACCAGCACTACATCCAACAATATTCCTCTGATACCGAAAAATGGATAGTTGGAAAGAGAAATAATAGGGAAATATAAAATCACTGGACTAGAAAAGAGCTTGAATAGTCATGATTTCATTTTTAGCTACTCATTCTATAAATATTAACTGTTTTCTGTGTACAGATTCTGCCAATATTAAAATCTTACATATTTATGATATATTTATCAAAACTAAGAAATTAACATCATACTGGCGTTTTAACCTGACTTTTTCTTCCTGACTTTTATTTTAATTGAATTGTTGAAACAGTCAACAATTTTTTCTTACTTGGGTCCACAATTAACACCCTTGGTTCCAGCAGTTAGGAAATAAGGAATTGCACTGCACTGATAAAGTCTGCAGTTAGGGACATCTCCAAGTTACTGAAGAGTAATGATGTCAGGTTCGGGACTAAAGTGTATCTGATTCAGGCCATGGTCTTTCTGATTACTTGTTATGCATCTGAGAGCTGTACAATGAATAAGGATGACAGAAGAATTTATCCTTTTGAGCCGAGGTGTTGGGGGAAGAGCACTGAACATCCCGTGGATGACCAAGAGAACAAGTATATCTTGGAGAAGATGCAGCCAGAGTGCTCCTTGGAGGCAAGAATGATGAGGCTTCACCTCAAATACTTTGGGCATGTTGTTACAAGGGGCTATTCTTTGGAAAGGGACATGGTGCATGAAAGATGGGAGGGTCGGTGAAAGAGAGGAAGACTGTCAACTGGGTGGTTTGACATGGTGATTGCTGTAGTGGGTTCTAGTGTGTCAGAAAGTGTGGGATGGCACAGGATTGGACAGGGTTCAGCTCTGTTGTTCCTAGGATTGCTATGAGTCATACTCAGCTTGACAGCACTTAACAATAGCAACAACAACAATAATCAACCCAATTGTATAGTGCCTTTCTTTTCACCCAATTTATCCGTTTTCCTCCATCTCTCTTCCCATCCCTGTCAACCATTTGAGAATCTGTGTAAACATTCTTTAGCTTTAAAAAAAATTTTTTCTTTATAAAATTTCTTTAGTTTTTAATAATAGCACTTTTATAGCATAATTGGCCTTTTGTGACTTGGGTCACCCAGCATAATTTATTCTAGGTTCTTGATCTTTTTTATGCTTTATTTGCTTTTTATTATTATTATTTATTTTTTATTAATTTTAATGAAAGTTTACAAAGACTTTGGATTTCCATTCATTCATTGTTGCACTTTCCCCTCTGCCCATCCCTCCCCCCAACTGGCTCTTCTCTTTGAAAAGTAAAAGAAAAATTCTTTCAAGTCCACTCCGCTATGCAGCCTTCATTCTGGACTCCTGTCATGACAATAATACCTAATCATATATCCCTTTTAAACAGTTCTCTCCCTCATCTGCTTAAATGTAGTATACATTATTTACCCCCTCTTTTCTCAGTCTCCCCGCAACCCTGATTTCAGTCCCGCTTTACAACAGTCGCATTGTGTAGCATTAGTCCCTCCATGACCAAGGTATTTCACTCAGCATAATGTCCTCCAGGGTCACCCATTTTGTATAATAATTCATGAGTTTCATGTTTTTCATTGCAGCATAGTAGTCTATTGTATGAATGTACCACAGCTTCTCTGTCCATTCATTTGTTGATGGACATTTAGGTTGTTTCCAACTCTTTTCTACTGTGAACAAAGCTGCAATAAACATGGGTGTGCATGTATCTGCTTGGGTGGCAGTTCTGGTTTCCTTAGGGTATGTTTCCCAGTAATGGCATTGCTGGGTCAAATGGTATTTCTTTTTGCAACTTTTTGAGAAAGCACTATATTGCCTTTCATAGTGGTTGCACCATTTTAACACTCCCACCAACAGTGAATGCGGGTTCCAGTTTCTCTGCAACCTTGCCAGCATCTGTTTGCTGTTCTGTTAAATTTTGCTATTCTAACTGGGGTGAGATGATATCTCATAGTTGTTTTGGTTCTTGATCTTTTTTAGTGATGCATATTACTCCATTGTTTGAATGTACCATAGTTTCTTTAGCTGTTCATTTGATGGACACGGGTTGTTTCCAATTCATGGTTAATGTAAATAATGCTGAAGAAAAATGAATTTGTATATATCAGTTTGTATTGCAACTCATTTCTTTGGACAGTATAATTAGTAGTGAAAATGCTACATCAAATATCATTTCTATTTGTAACTTGCTGAGGAAGGGCCACACTACTTACTATAGTGCTTGTACCATTTTACATTGCTACCAGCAATGCATGAGATCTCTCCATACCCTCACCAGTATTTGTTGCATTCTGTCTGATTGAACTTTGCTATTTTTGCTGGGCTAAGATGATAATCATTGCTGTTTTAATTTGCATTTCCTCATAGCTGGTGCTTCAGTGTCAGCCAATTCTTTTTTATACAGTGTATCAAAAAGTATATTCCTTCCATCTTCTTTTGGTGCTTCCTAGATCATCCAGGATTTTTCTCAGGGCATCCTTCAGAATTGCAACTCAAGGCTTGTATTTGTTTTTCAGTTCTTTAAGTTTGAGAGATACCGAGTGAGTTCTTCCCTTTCTGGAAAAAAAAATCTTGTTCAATTTCTTCTTTTCTGATGGGTCTGTTCAAATTTTCTACCTTTGTATTTAAGTGTGCAGTGAGTTTCTAAAAATTTGTCCCTATCTTCTAGATTTTCAAATTTGTTGGGGTCTAGTTCTTCCTTCCAAGCATAATGTCCTTCTTCAAGGATCAGTCTCTCCTGACCTTGTGCCCAAAGTATGTAAGACAGAGCTTTAAAATCCTAGCCTCCAAGGAGAGATTTGATTTCATCCTCTCCAAGACAGACTTATTTTTTTTCTTGGCAGTCCATGGTATGTTCAAGACTCTTCTCCAGCACCACAATCAAATGTATCAGTTCTTCTTCTGTCGTCCTTAGTCATTGTCCACATGACCAGGAGAGACCAATCCTTGGAGAAGGACATCATGCTTGGACAGGTGGAGGGACAGCGCAGGAGAGAAAGATCCAGAATGAGATGGATTGATACAGTGGCTGGGGCCGTGGGGTTGGTGTGTCAGAATTAGTAAGACTGGCCCAGGACAGGGCAGGGTTCAGAGCTGGGTCACTATGGGTTGCAGGTAACTTGACAGCAGCACATAACAACAACAAGAAGTTCTTCCTAGTATTGTTACTATCTTTTTTCTTTTAGTAGGTTCTGTTGGATACCACCCATTTCATTTCACATTCATTCTAATTGTGTCTTCTTCTTTCCCTCTTTTAGATTTGGCAAGGTCTTGTTGATCTTATTAATCCTTTCAAAGAAACCACTTTTAGTGTTGTTCATTCTTCCTGTTGCTTATTTCTGCTCTTTACTGTTTTCTTTCTTCTGGAGACTTTAGGCTTTGCTTGCTGTTCTTTTTCTAATTCTGACTTGCATTTTTAGAAGACAGCTTTAACTCCCCGCCCCCCTCCAGTGGTATTTTAACAAAACAAATGAAAATAGTTTATTTAGGCAGTAAAACAGAGGCAGAACTAGTGAAGGATGGAACATGCAAAAGAGTTAAAATGAAAAAGAAACAAAAGAGAAGAGGAGGAAAGGGTACAGAGAAAGACAGGGATGAACCCAAACCTCACAGCGTGCTGTCAACATAAATGGTGAGAAAGGAGGGCAGCTTTGTCTTTTGTAGACAGGACAGAATTTGAGATAGAAAGAACAAGGTGAAAGTGGGGAGACCATTTAGTAAATGATGCTGTTAAGTGCAGCATAATGATGAATTATGAAAGTGGTAGTAAAGAAATAGATTTTGGAGCTAGAATTAAGAAGATGTTACAGGCACCCCAGATTTTGAGGGTACTTTTCAAGTCTAATAAAGAATGAAGAGAGCTAGCCGAAGACACTTCTCCTCGGGCAGATAGAGATTATTAGAAGGATAAAGATTGGCAAAGGAGAAGCTGAGTGGGCCAGCTGCAGCAAGATGCTTTCACTACATAGAAGTCCACTCTCCCTAAGGGTAGAAAGTGGTAGGATTTTATTCTTTCCTAACTGCTGATAGTCCTCTAAGACTTGACGGCACATCACAACAACAAACAACAGTTTAAAGTTCCAGGCCTCAGGAAATGACATCATGCTGAGAGAAGTGGATGGTGACTGTAGCAGTGGGCTCGAGCGTGTCACGGATTATGGGGATGATATAGGATAGGGCTAGGGTTAGACCTGTTGTTTGTAAAATTGCTTGCTGTGAGTCATGGAGAGAACTCTGTTGGCCTAGTGGATAGAAAGTTATGCTACTAACTCAAAGGTGGGTAATTTTAATCAGTGGCCCTCAGGCCTTAACTGTTTTTGGCCAAACATTCTTCTAAGTGGTATAGCACTGATCTTTCAATTTGCTGTACAGAGGTAACTCATAGTTGCTGTGATGCTAAACACTGTGACACTGATGTGTCAAATGTGATAATGGTTACCCATGGTGGTCAGTGTTTGATGAGCTCCCAGATTAAAAGGGGCTTGGAATCAGGAGTGGCAACCACTTCCAAAATAGCTTGCCTCTGGAAACTCTATGAACTTAGAGAAAGGATGAAAGTTATATAAGTGTTCAGATCTTTCGTTCATAGGGTCGCTATGGGCCATATGACTTGACGGAACTTAACAACAACAACTGCTAAAAAAATTCACATAGTCAGCAGTTTTACGAGGAGAAGTGGTTTTACAGAGACCCGTCAGTTGGGTTATAGAAATAAGATATGATCACAGCCATCCCTCGAACATGGACTCTGCCAAGGTTTCTGGACAGCAGACATCATTTATTATGGGATGTTGTACATACACTGCCGCTTTTTGCCCAATTCCTAAATTAGAGTCCCAAGTCAGGTGTATTTGTTCTCTTCGGCTTTTGTCACATTTCTTAGTCACATCTAGCAACCAGTTCAAATTCATTTAGCCTGAGGGTAGGTTAGAGTAAGTTCAACCTCAACTCATTGCTATCTATTTGGAACTGACTAGGTTGACTCTCCAGCAAGTTTAGGAAGAAACTGTCCACCTTTCACTTCAGAGCAGCTAGTAGATTGAAACGGCCTGTCTTGTGTTGGCAGCACCCCTCCTTATCCCGTAGGCCACCACAGTTCCCTAGGGGAAGTTGTTGCTGTTGAGTCAGAACCTAGTGCTTGCAAACTATAAGGAACCACTGTATACTGTGATTATATATAACCTGTATAACCATAGGGCAGTAATGGAATATGAGATAGGGTAGGAAAGGAAGCCCCTAAGTTTTCCTGTATCAGAGATACACTGATAGATTGGAAATGCAATGTGAGGTAGAAAGGAATAATAATATCATGTTGTTGTTGTTAAGTGCCATTGAGTCGCAGGAGACTCATAGCAACCCTATGAAGGAGAGTCCCCGACGCTTGGGTGCCTTTCATCCTCTCTCCAGGTTCATAGGTTTTCCGGAATCGTTGTTGTTATGTGCCGTCGAGTTGCTTGCGACTCATAGCAACCCTATGTACAACAGCCCTAAACCCTGCTCTATCCTGTGCCAATCTCATTGCCTCTTACACATCCATCCCGATTACCCCAGTCACTGAATCAATCCACCTCATAGAGGGTCTTCCCCTCCTGTGCCATCCCTCCACTCTGCCCAGCATGATGTCCCTCTCCAAAGACCTGTATCTCCTTACAACATGTCCAAAGTATGTCAGGCGAAGCCCCAGAATCCTTGCCTCCAAGGAGCAGCCTGGTTTAACCCTCTCTAGGATTAATCTATTTGTTTTCTTGGCAGTCCATGGTACATTCAGTACTCTTCAGCACTACAGCTCAAAGGCGTCAATTCTCCTTCTATCCTCCCTAGTCATTGTCCAACTCTCTGATGCATAACAAGTGATTGCAAAAACCATGGCCTGTATAAGGCGCACCTTAGTCTCCAGAGAGACACCGTGGCTCTTGAGTACTTTAGAGAGGTCCCTAACCACAGACTTCCCCATCGCAATATGTTTTTTTATTTCCTGGCTACTGGTGCCAAGAATGTTGACCATGGAGCCGAGCAAACTGAAGCTGTGAACAATCTCAATCTTTTCACCATCCATCCTGATGCTACCGATTGGTCCAGTGGTGAGAATTTTTGTCTTCTGGACATTGATCCTCAGTCCATATTGAAGGCTGCAGTCCTTGACCCTCTGCAGTAAGTGCATGAGGTCCTCCTCAGTTTCAGCGCGCAGGGTTGTGTCATCTGCATATCGCAGATTGTTGATAGATCGCCCACCAGTCCTAACTCCACGCTTCTCCTCATAGAGCCCAGCCTCTCAGATAATCTGCTCATACATTTGAAAAAAAAAGACTGAAGCTTTATTGTCCTGAACAATTAGAAAGGTGGAGTTAGGTTTTATTAAGATGAAGGTATTTATGGGAGAAATAGATTGAAGAGAAAAGAAAATCAGGAATATAGTTTGGTTTGTAGTATGTTAAATAAATTTAAGATGCTTATTAGACATTTGGGGAGCTCTGCTGGCCTAGTGGCAAGAAGCTGTGTTGCAATCCTGCAGGCATGCAGTTCCAGACCACAAGCTGCTCTATAGGAAAGGATAGGCACTGTTCTCCAGTGCAGTTAACTGCCTCTGAAAAATCCTCTGGAGGGTCACCTTTGGGTTGGTTCCGGCTTAATGGTGCACTACCACCACAACAACATTAGATATCTAAGAGTAGGCACTCAAGTGGTGTTCAAGAGAGATATCTGGATTAGAGACATGTAGTTTGGAGTCATTAACCAGTTGTAGTGAGTCAGTGCTGCCTCATGTTGACCATGTATATATCAGAGTAGAACCGATAAATACATGAAGCAAGTTTGAGTCTTCTCTTCTGACATTCACTTTGTTTCTTCCTTTGTTTACTGTCTTTTTGATTATTTGCTTTCTTCGTGTATGATACCATTCTACAACTTGTCTGATCCTCAGACATAATTGCTGTTATGTACTATTCTAGCAGTTTTTTATGATCATCAGCAATATTTGCTTGCAAGTGATATTAATGATATTCTATAATTTCCTCATTCTGTTGGGTCCCTTTTCTTGAGAACAGGAATAAATATGGATCTCTTCCAATCAGTCAGCCAAGCAACTGCCCTTCAAATTTCTACTCAGTGTTACCCATAGTTTATTATGATCTACATAGTCAAATGTCTTTGCATAGTCAATAAAATTACATGGTGTCACTCTGGATACTAAGGTACACCTGATACAGGCCATGGTCTTTGCAATCACTTGCTATGCATCAGAGAGCCGGACAATGACTAGGGGGGACAGAAGGAGAATTGATGCCTTTGAGCTGTGGTGCTGGAGAAGAGTATTGAATATATCATGGGCTGCTAAGAAAATGAACAGGTTCATCCTGGAGAGGGTTAAACCAGGCTGCTCCTTGGAGGCAAGGATTTTGAAGCCTTGTCTGACGTACTTTGGACCTGTTGCAAGGAGGGATCAGTCCTTGGAGAGGGATGTCATGTTCAGGATGGTGGAGGGACAGCGCAGGAGAGGAAGACCCTCTATGACGTGGATTGATTCACTGACTGGGGTAATGGGAGTAGGTGTGTCAGAGACAGTGAGATTGGCACAGGACAGAGCAGGGTTTAGGGCTGTTGGATATAGGGTTGCTAGGAATCGCAGGCAACTTGATGGCATATAACCACCACCACCACCACAACAGTGTGATATTAATGATATGTTTGATTATTTCCACATTTTTTGATTGGAAACAAATAAGGATCTCTTCCAGTCAATTGACCAGATGGCTGGCTTCCAAATTTCCTGGTACAGACTGGTGAGCACATCTGGGGCTTCATCTGTTTGCTCTTTTCACTTGATTCCTAGGGCCTTACCTTTTGCCAGTCCCTTCAGTACAGTGTGAGTGTCTTCCCTCATCACCATTGGCTCTTTATCATATGCTACCTCCTGAAATTTTTCAGTGTCAACCAGCACTTTTTTGTACATATACATTGACTATGTGCATTCCTTCTGTCATCTTTTTTTTTTCTTCCCCCTTGTTGTGTACTGTTGAGTCAGATCTGACTGGCACAGGAGGAGATTGCCCCTCCTTCTCCAGTGGAGCATCTGGTGGATTCGAACTGTGTGCCTTCAGGATTGCAGTGTAGTTCCTCTATCATCTTTTGATGCTTCTTGGATCATTCAAATGTTAAAATTTTAAAAAATATTAGATACAGGCAAATTGCTTTTCAACATATTTTGGTCATTTTGCTCTTTCACCAGTATTGTATGAGAATATCAGTTTCTCTATTCTCCTCCACCTCATTAGCATGATGATGTTATTTAAATGGTTGTGTTAAAACAAATTAACAATTGTCTAATTGACATATTTAAATTCATTGACTGGAGAAAGGAACTCAAAGAAGTATACTGTTGCTTTTCATTACAAGAACAGATTTTGTAATTTTTGTTTTGAACTATACCTTTGAATACTTGGGATATATAATATATTATATAATGTATAATATATATAATATATCTGTGTGTGTGTGTGTGTGTGTGTGTGTGTGTGTGTGTGTTGTTGTGGGAAAGAAACTGTTGTACAGTTAAACACTTCCTAGCACAACAGAAAAAAGCCATATAGTATCAGATACATAATACTTATTTTTCCATGGAGATGCTCAGCTTCAAAACCAACTTTTGTGTTACACCACAGTGAAAAAAAGAATTATTTAATTTAAAAAAAAAGATTGTAAGAAAGAAACACAGACTCAGAGAGCAGACCAGTTACTTGTACTGCCAGGTAAGTTGTTTGGTGTATGTTCACATCCTAATAAGCTTACCTATTTCTGTTTAAGAACAGTCTGAGATTTTAGGAGAAGTTGATTTGGTAAAAACAAACAAGCCAAAACCTATAACCATTTATGGAAATGAGATTATTTTCAATACAAAACAAAATAAAGGGAAAAAAAATAGATGTCAATTAAGATATAAGTCTAGAATTTCTGCTTTTAATAAAATAACTAATTTTTTCCAACTGAATTCACTTTATAGTGTCATTTCATACTATAATTGTTGTTGTCTGTTGTTGTTATGTGCTGTTGAGTCACTTGCGATGCATAACGACCCTATGTACAACAACCCTAAATCCTGCTCTGTCCTGTACCAATTGCACTGCCTCTGATACACCCATCCCTATTACCCCAGTCACTGAATCAATCCACCTCATAGAGGGCCTTCCCCTCCTGTGCTGTCCCTCCACCCTCCCAACCATTGATGTCCTTCTCCAAGGACTGGTCTCTCCTTACAACATGTCCAAAGTATGTTAGACAGAGCCTCAGAATCCTTGCCTCCAAGGAGCCACCTGGTTTAACCCTTTCCAGGATAAATCTGTTTGTTTTCCTAGCAGTCCATGGTACTCTCAATACCACAGCTCAAAGGCATCAATTCTCCTTCTATCCTCCTTGGTCATTGTCCAACTCTCTGATGCATAACAAGGTGATTGCAAAGACCATGGCCTGTATCAGACGCACCTTAGTCTCCAGAGAGACACCACTGCTCTTCAGCACTTTGGAGAGGTCCCTAACAGCAGACTTTCCCATGGCAATGCGCCTTTTAATTTCCTGCCTGCTGGTGCCAAGACTGTTGACTGTGGAGCCAAGCAAACTAAAGCTGTGTACAGTCTCAATCTCTTCACCATCCATCCTGATGCTGCCAGTTGGTCCAGTGGTGAGAATCTTTGTCTTCTTGACATTGAGCCTCAATCCATATTGTAGGCTGCAGTCCTTGACACTCTGCAGCAGGCGCTTCAGGTCCTCCTCAGTTTCAGCAAGCAGGGTTGTGTCATACACATAACGCAGATTGTTGATAAATCGTCCACCAATCTTGACCCCACATTTCTCCTCATAGAGCCCAGCCTCCTGGATAATCTATTCTGCATACAGGTTGAAAAGGTATGGACATAGAACACATCCCTGGTTTTTATAATATCGTAACTTTACATCTTTAAAATAATGTACATTTTAAAACAACTTATAACATGAAAAATAAAACTCCTGATTTTAAAATGTAGACTGGCGTTGTGATCAGAAATATTGTGCCTCCTTTTAACCTTTGGTTAATTTTGGTTTTTTCACCCTTACCTAGATTTATCAGAACATATGGACTTGTAATAAATAACATTGCTTTCAAGTATACTCATTTTCATACAATAGAAAAGACATTGCTTCTAAACTAGCAATATAGCATTTCAGTCTTTGGCCTCTGCTCCTTTCCAAAAATAGTTAAATAATGGAGCCTTTTGTTAAAGTGTTTGGAATGCTATTTCTTTATTGTTCTCAGTTTCCCAGAATAGATATATCAGGTGCCTCTGTTACTATAACAGTGTCACCTCAAATAATTTAATTATCAGTTTAACATTAGATAATACTTTTCTATCTTTAGAAGTCTCTCACATATCTCATTTATCAAGGTTAGACTTTGAAGGATCTCCCTCCCTCCCCCCACTGATGAAAGGTTCTTTTATAATTTGATAGTAACAGCCTAAATTAAAATTTTGGATCACAAATACATACATACTGTACAAGGATAGTAAAGACAGTATAATTATATATTCCATGGGTGAACTACCGAACCAAAACACCCAAACCTACTGCCATCGATGATGGAAAAGAGTGCTGAATAGCTGATGGCCTGCTAAAAGAACAAACAGATAAACACTGGAAAAGGTGCAGGGGATGGGGGGAGATAAAAGGGAAAAAAAAAATAAAAGGTGCAACCAGAATGCTGCTTAGAGGCAAGGATGGTGAAGCTTTGTCTCTCATACTCTGGACACGTTGCTAGGTAAGGCTGTTCCCTGGAAAGGAGCATCATGCCTGATAAGATGGAGGGTCAGTGAAAGAAAGAAAGATCTCCTCAGTGGGATGGACTGACACAGTGACTGCAGCAATGTGCTCAGGTGTGTCAAAGATGTTGAAGATGGCCCAGCATAGGAGAGGGTTCAGGTCAGTTATTCATAGGGTCACTATGAGTCATACTTGACCTGATAGGACATAACAAAAACTGTCGTCAAATAACTTTTCAACTCATAGTAAGACATCCCATTGGGTTTCCAAGGCTGTAAATCTTTATGAAAAGAGACTACACATTTTTGTCCCACAGAGCATCTGGCGGATTTGAACTCTTTCATTAATCACACAACTCATAATACCAGCACTCCTTAATTACAGTTTGATTACAGTTTTCATCTTGAGTCAGCACTTTTCTAGTTTCCATAGTTCCTACTTTCATGTTATCCACAGTTAACCCATAGAAGCAACAGTCAAGAAGTCAAATTAAGTGTTCCATTTGGCAAATCTGTAATCACTTGCCTCTTTGAAGTGGGACGTTAACCTCTTTATCTGTTATAGTCATCATTTTAAATTCTGGGGGCTCTGTGGGAAAGATGAGCAGTCTCTTCCCATTGGGTTTTAAAATCTCACAAACCTCATGGAGGGTCACCATGAGTTGGAAGCAGTGAGTTTGAGTTGAAAAGTCTTGAAAATGGCACATACCCCCCAAAAATGAGAACTAAGGCACAAACAGAAACTTCTATACCAATGTTCATAGCAGTTTTATTCACCATTGTAAGAACATGGAAATAGCCCAGATGTCCAACCACAAATGAATGTATTTAGGAATTATGGGGCATTCACATGGTAGAATACTATGCAGCACACAGGAGCAATGACTTTGTAAATCGTTACCTAACTTGGGAAGGATTGGAGAGCATTATGCTGAGTGAACTCAATCCCATAAGGACAAACACTGTGTAAGACCATTATTGTAGAAATAGATAACTAGTAAAGTATGTATAAGGATCTATGGGGGGGAGGGAATGAAGGAGCAGAGGGGTGAGAATGGGCAGGGGGTGGGTAATCATAGGGTCACACAATTTAATGGGTGGAGGGATGAGTGGATTAAAGAAATGGGAAATATCTAGTGTGAAAAACAAGGTATACGGACTTTATAAGTAAACCAGTATAAAATAAAACCTTTATATTTAAAAATGGCACATACTGTTACTATTTTCAAGATAAAAAATTTTCCTCTTGTCTTTATCCTGATAAGGTAATTGATATTACATTATAATGTATATGTATCAAGTATTTGAAAAGCCATTTGTAGGAATTTCTACAGGAATTTGCCTGGAACATAGATCTGACCACTTTCTCATTAACATACAGTCCTGTGTGGTTAAAATAAAGAGGAAAAACAAGTTACAGCTTTTCTTTCTCAGTGACTTATTTAATTCTAGTGAATGCAGTTGGTTCTGAACATATGTTAGCTATACGGAGTAGAATGAGGGAATTTACAATCTGCCACAGATTTTGCATAGCTTGTTTTCTTAGCTTGTTGGAAAAATTTAGAGGTCAGGAAGGAGAAGGAAGGTAATTACAAACACTTCATAAATTTTGATGGATTTGAAAATGTTTCATGATGTTAGCTCAGTTGTAAATTTTCACTTAAGCAAGATCTATAAATTTCACCCCCCCAAAAAAGCAAGCAACAAATAATTAAAGATTACAGGTTTACAGAGAAAAAAACCCCAGAGGACAAAATGACTAATCCAAGGTCACATCATAAATGAAATAACACAGATTCAAAATTTAGAATTATTGATTGTCATTTATTATGTATAAGTGAATATATTTTATTCAACTGTCTGTGTACTTCTTAAACAAAATATCATTTCATTTTGTTTGCTGTACTCAAGAATCTTATTTAATATATGTGCTTCTGTATTATGGAAGTAACTATATCACTCTCTGAAAAGCATTCACTCTCCAGAATAAAACAAGGGCTCATTACAGGGTTTTAAATAGCATAAAACAATGACGTTGACTGCTCCTCTCCGAAACCGCCCTTCTTTTTTTTTTTTCGAAACCTCCCTTCTGTCTGTCTGACGTCTGACTCTCTTTATCTCTTGTGTACACACACACACACACACACACACACACTCACTCACTCACACGTGCGTGTGCATGCACACACAATACATGTATATGAAGAGGATGAAAACAAGAGAGAAATGCAAATATTATCTTCAATAAGGAGATAACCTGTGATAAAAAACTGAGAAAGGACCACCAAGTATATCAAAGGCTAATAAGTAACTATGAGGAAATGATGAGGCAGAGTACATGCAGGTCTCAGCAAAAGCCAATGGAGTGTGTTGTCCAATTAAGGTGGTATGCCCTCAGGAACAAATATAAGAAAATTGGAAACCTACAAAGACTACCAGCAGGAGTTTCTCAATATCCAAAGAGAGGAAGAGCTGAATGAGGGTTGAAAATATACCCTATTTTTAAAAAGGCAATGTGAGGAAAGAAATTCTTGTGTTATGAGCAGCTTTATAGTTGCCAATATCGGTTCACTGAGGAGAAGTTAAGAATAAAATAACTTCTTTCAACAACCTGGGTTTTAAGGAACTTCACTGTGAACTAGGAATAATTCCTTTTTTTAAATAAAATTTTCATTTTATAATGAGTGGCATCCACTTCCTAAACAACATGCCTCTGGAAACTATTACCTTTGATAAGTGACAATAGTTATAGAAAGGCTTCAGGCCTTTTGTTTGTTGGGTTGCTATGAGTCATGCTCGACTCGATAGCAATCAACAATAACAACAATGGTTTACTTACGAAGTTGGTATACTTGTTTGCCTGGAACATAGATCTGACCACTTTCTCATTAACATACAGAATGCTGGTCCGAGAAAAACTCACCTCATTTATGATTGACTGTTATGAAGGAGTTCTGGTGACCTAGTGATAATGAATTGTCCTGCCAACCCAAAGGCACATAGTTCTAATCCAACAGCTGTTCAACAGAGAAAGATAGGCATTCTCCTCCTGAGGTCAGCTGTGAATGTCATGAAACATAACAGCAATATTATAAAAGAGGGGAACTCTGGTGGCCTGGTGGGAAGGGGTTGCACTGCTTCAGTTCAAAGTCTGAATCTACCAGCAGCTCTGCGGGTGAAAGATGGACAAACTCCCATGTGATTTACAACCTGTGAAGACCAGCCGAAGGGTCAGCAATGAGTTGTTTCCAACTTGACAGCACATAACAGCAACAACAATAAGTGTTGGGCAGTTTGAGCCCACCAGCTACACCATAAGAGAAAGATGAGAAAATATCCTCTTAAGATTTACAGGCTCAGAAACTCAGTGGAGGTATCATTTCCATTGCAGTCGGTTGGGTTTGGGTTTTTTAATTACAAGAACCCTGGTAGCACAGTTAACATACTCAGCTGCTAACTGAAACATTGGAGGCTAGAGTACAACCAGAGGCTCCTGAGTAGAAAGATGGGGTGACATGCTTCCCCTAAATCAGCACAATTCTATTCTTTTTTTTTTTATTAATGTCAATGAACATTTACAGATATTTTGGATTTCCATTCATTCATTGTTACACTTTACAGTTCTACTCTTGACCCATATGAGTTGCTGTGAGTCAGAATCAATTCGATGGCAGCTTAGAGAGATGCCATCTCTAACAGAGTCATTAAGAAACTAAACAGAATACCAAAAAAAGTTCAAGGAGAAAAATATTTTCAGACAAATGGCAGTTGAAGTATGTTACCTAAAACAACGAGATATCATCGCACCCCAGTCAGAATAGCAAAATTTAACAGAAGAGCAAACAACAAATGCTGGTGAGGTTGTGGAGAAACTGGAACCATTATTCACTGTTGGTGGGAGTGTAAAATGGTGCAACCACTGTGGAAGGAGGTATGGCGCTTTCTCAAAAAGTTGCAAATAGAAATACCATTTGACCCAGCAATTCCACTACTGGGAATATACCCCAAAGAGACCATAACTGACATCCAAGCAGATATATGCACACTCATATTTATCATGGCTTTGTTCACAATAGCAAGGAGTTGGAAACCTAAGTGCCCATCAACAAATGAATGGATAGAGAAGCTGTGGTATATTCGCACAATGGAATACTAGGCTGCATTGAAAAACAAGGAACTCATGCAATATTATTCAAAATGGGTGACCCTGGAGGACATTATGCTGAGTGAAGGATCTCAGTCACAAAAGGACAAATACTGCATGGTGCCACTGTGTAAAACAGGACTGACATCGGGGTTGGGGGGAGACTGAGACAGGTGGGATAAATAATGTATACTGCATTGAAACCAGATGAGGGAGAAAAATGTTTAAAAGGGATATGTGATTAGGTATTTTTGTCATGACAGGAGTCCAGAGCAAAGGCTGCATAGTGGAGTGGACCTGGGGGAGGGTTTGTAAAACAATGAAAGAATTTTTCTTTTACTTTTCCAAGAGGGGAGTGTACTGGGAGGAGGGTTGAGAGGAGAGAAAAGTGCAACAATGAATGAATGGAAATTAAAAAAAAAAAGTTGCCGAAAAATGAAAAAAATCTTATGCTGATAAGAAATGATCATTAAGTATATTTCCTTGAATAATAATAATAATAACAACTTAGTGTTGCAAATGCTTTGCTAAAACTAGAACTCATAGTACAGATATTTCAAAGAACAGTTAGTCCACAAGATGAGCCATAACTAACAGCTCAGGAAATAAGTAGAAGAGAAAAATTAAACTGCCAGTAAGAAGAAGGACAGGCACATGGAAAACAACAAAAGAGGAGACACTTCTGAAAAGCATGGCAAGGGGCATTCAGGAGGAAAGGGCAACATGAGTAGCAATCAGCCAAGTGTTTAAAATGAAGAGAGATTCACTGTTAGATATGGAACATGGACAAATGTGGATAATTAGCCCTGAAGAATAAAAGCCAAATAATGAAATATAATGTTTAAAGATATTTTCCAAGGAAACTCTTTAAGAAATAAATGCAAACTTGAAATTATGGATTGAGATGGTACATTGTGAACTGGAAAAACTTTATATAGAACAGTTAATGCCAAGGCAAATCCTAGAAATGTTATTGGATGGACGAAAGAAAGAAAGAGAGAGGGAGGGAGGAAGGAAGGAAGGAAGGAAGGAAGGAAGGAAGAAAAGCATTCCTACAAAAAGAACAAACATATGAGGGAAGAAAGATTCTGATTGGCTTCAGAATTCTCAGAAAAATTCAGTGCCACAAAGCCAAAGGATAACTGTAAATTTCTCAAGGATAGAAAGTTTGACCCTGCAATGTTATATTTAGGTAAATTATTTTTCAGGAAAAATAAAAGAAGTGGGCTTTTTTTTGTTTGTTTGTTTCTTTGTTGTGTTGTTTTGTTTGGATAAAGTACATATAACATAAATTATCCCATTTTAAAGTATAAATTTCAGTGCCATTATCTTGTTAGATTCACACTGTTGGGCAACCATGTAAAAAAACCCCAAACTGGTTGCTGTCATATTAATCCTGACTCATGCAAGCTAGCATGTGTCAGTGTAAAAATGTGCTAAATGGGTGCTTCAGTGGCTGATTTTTCAGAGGTATATCACCAGGCATTTCTTCCAAGGAAGCTGATCTGGCAGTCTTCGTAGTGAGTTTTGTCACTAGCCCTTAGGTAGCACTTCTGATCCGCCATCCACTCTTTAGAAGAAATATGGGTCATCTCCTGTTGATAAAATGTGTAGCCTCTGAAATCCAATAAAGAGTTGCTATGAGGTGGAACAGACCTTGAGAATTTGAAGGTGGGTTTGTTTTTTCTTTCTGTTTCTCGAGGTACCTCTGGGTAGACTTGGACCATGAATCTTGTGTTAACTATTTGTGCTACCTCATGGTACAGTAGATTTATGGTTCAAAATGGCTTACCTAGAATCTGGCTTGGACTTTTGTCACATGACTAGGTTATTGTTGTTGACTGGATAATATGAATTTTTATATGTTTAAATTTGCTTATTCTTTGGCCTGATGGAATCTACTGTTTAACCTTTGTAATGAATTTTTAGTTTCAGTTATACCTTTTTATTCCAAAATTTTAGTTTGGTTCTTTTTTATAATTTGTTCAGACACTCTTAATTTTTCTTAGCTATTTGACTACATTTAAGACAGGTGTTTGAGCACTCCTAGAGTTAGGCAGTTCGAATCCACCAGATGCTCTGCTGGAGAAGGAGGAGTAATCGCCTCCTTACCAGCCAGATTTGATTGATGGTACACACACACAAAAAATAAGAAAATAAAATAATTTTTTTAAAAGACAGTTGTTTGAAAATCTTTGTCTAGTAAGCTAAAGTCATACCTAGGCATCCTCTAGGATGGTTTTACTACTTTATTTTATCCCTTTGCATGGTCATCCTTTCTTTATATGGCTTGTGATTTCTTTTCTTTTTAAATGTGTGTGTGTGTGTGTGTGTGTACCATCCAATCACATCTGACTGGTACAGGAGGAAATTGTCCCTATTTCTCTAACAGAGCATCTGGTGGATTCAAACCGCTTACCTCTAGTATTGCAGTGCAGCTTCTTGTCACTAGGCCACCAGAGCTCCCTATGGCTTGTGATTTTTTTGTTGTTGTTGAAACCTGAACACTGGACACTATATGTAGTAGATTCCTCTGCAGCCCCTTTTGCTCTCTCTTTTGAACCTCTTTGATCATTCAAGCTTATAGAGTCCATTGGTTTAATGACATTTCTAAAACAGACTGGTTAACAACTTGTGCCCACTGTTCGGCTAGTATTTTGACAGGGCTCTCTTTGAACATCAGAGCTAAACAAAACAAAATAAAAATTAGATTAAACAACAACATTGTCGTTGTTAGTTGTTGTCAAGTTGATTTTTGATGCATGGTGACCCCGTGCATGCTAAGTAGAACTGCTCCACAGGGTTTAAAAGGTTGTGCCTTTGTGAAGCAGCTCAAGAGTCCTGGCTTCTCTGATGCCCTGGATAGATTTGAAACAACAACCAACTAATTATCTAGTAGTAAAATGCTTAATTATTTGCAGCAACAAGAATAAAAAAAAAACCCAAAAAACAACAACACCCACTTATCCCAGTATGCAAAATTAGTTTGTTCTGGGACATTCCTTCAGCAAGCACCCAGGTTTATATTAAGCCTACAGGTCATCTTCAGGTGAAAGCTTAGGGTTTTTTAGATCTATTAAGAACATGTATCTTGCCTGAATGTGTTGTGTTATGTTGTTGTTGTTGTTATGTGCCATTAAGTGGGAACTGACTCATAGATGACCCTTCAGTGAGTTTTAGAGAAATTGCCTGTCTACTGTAACGTAGCTGGTAGGTTTGAACCACATACCTTTGGATTGGTAGCACAGATCCTTACTACTGGGCCACCAGAGTGCTTTTGAATGCCCTGGTTCCCTAGAGAAACCTCTTTCCTAGGTTTTCATTCAGACCTCGGGCAATATATTGTATGTCCTAGCTATATTGTTGTTGTTGCTGTGCATAGTACAATTGGAATCATCTTATAGCTGATTCTCCAGCAGGTTTTCAGAGGCCTATGTAAATCACATGGGAAGAGATGGCTCTTCTTTCTCCCAAGGAGCAGTTGGTACATTTTGATCTCATGCCTTTGGATTGGTAGTACAACTCCTTACCACAAGGCCGGCAGAGCATACTGGTGGCTGTAAACGGATTATTCACCTTACAGTGTTTTCAAGCAATACTCACTGCTTTTCTACTGAGTAGTTCCAAGATGAGCAGCTAGCTACAAGTGCCTTGTCCAAGTCCTTTAGTTAGACCCTTGAGAGGTTAGAACAGGCATATACAATCATTTGTGAATTTGGTCTGCTCTACTGCTTCTATAACTCGATTCTCATACTTTGTTGGTATTCTGGAAATCAAGAGAAGAAAGCATATCAAAGAGAGAGGATGAGCAGCAGTCATTGATCTTAGGCAATCCTAAAGCTAGACTGTAGGATTTAGCAACATGTTGATGATGTTGCATTAAGATTGTGCTATTAATTTCTTCTGGTCCTCAGGAAAGATGACAAGGGAACCTGAACATGATTGCTCTTCACAGAAAACCTAGGATATTGTTTAGATTTGCTTGAAGGTCAGCTAACTTGGTCAGTGTGATAAATTGATTAAGGTAACACTGATAGCAGCAGTGGAAGATGAAATTCCTGCTATGAGAACCCAAATCTCAGAAGTGCAGGAACTAGTAATTTGGTAGGTAACATTTAGAAAGTCAACTAAAGAGAATCTGATGTGTGGGTATTACAATCAGTTGACTCCAGGTGGTATTCCTAGAGGTTTCTATAGAAAGAAAGAAAATAGCATAAAAAGGAAAATATCCAGCCCTGACTTTAACTCTGCTTAGTCCACTGAGAAAAAGAATACCAAATCAGGTGGTGGATTTGCTTTATTTAGTTTACTGTGCTATTCCAGATTTAGAATACATATGATTAAAGGGGGAGTGTTGATGAGAAGTCCAACATTTAAGTGCTGTCATTGTAGCAAGGACACAGTGATAGGGGGGCTGAGATGAGTCTGCTCCAGACGAGTGTCTCTCAGTTTTAATGGATGGAAACTGCCCACCTTGAAGAATTCTTGTTACCTTTGCAATGCTGTGCCAAGACCGCCGAAGCACAGCTGTGGGTGCTGTGCAGACGCCCACATTGCTAGTGTCAGGAAGGATGTACTTTTTAAACCTCTAATTTATCTAATAATGTCTTTAGTGATTTGTGTAGGTTTGGCATTGTGATGAAAATGCTTCCTGGCTTGGATTATAACAAGAATTCAGTTTGCAACCTTAAAATGTATCTTAATATTCATGTAGAAGATATTAACAAACTAATTTAGAAAAATATCTAACCACATATAATACTATCCTGCCCATATAACAGGATACCACCACTGGTATTTAAAAATGAATGCAAATGAAATGGTTTATGCTAGAATAGCCAGCCTATCTATTGTGGTTTCTGCTGTAATAAAAGAATGACTATACAATGCTGAAAAAGAGCTAGCTGTCATACTCCATTTTGATCTGACTTCTTTCCTTTTCTGTATTGAAAACATGAATTGATTGAACAGATTGATGTTAGCCTAAAGAGTAGAAGTGGAATAATAGGATTTTGTGAGTAAATATTTTTTTTAAAACCCAGCAAAGAATTTTCTCTTGCTTGAAATATAAAGCTTTAGAACTAATAACAATATTTTATATAAAGTTTATGACACAAGTTTATCTTTTCTTTATGAAAATGCCCCCCAAAAAAACCCAAACTCTCTTTCAGTTAATTCTGACTTACAGCAAACCTACAGAACTACTCCTTAGGATACTCGAGTCTGTAAATCTTTTATGAAAGCAGACTGTCCCATCTTTCCCCTGTGAAATGGCCCATGGGTTAGAACCATTGGCTTTTTGTTAAGAGTCCAAAGACAGAACCTCCCAAGATTTTTTCCTAACTATCGTACTATAAATGACAGTGCACATTTATAAAAATAAATGTATGTTAAACTTTTAAGACTACATCTAATTCACAAAGATTATTTCATTATTATTATTATTATTAATTTTAATGAAAGATTGCAGAAACTTTGGATTTCCATTCATTCATTGTTGCACTTTTCTCCCTGCCCACCACACCACTCCCTCCCAGTTTGCGCTTCTCTTTGAAAAGTAAAATTCTTTCATTTTTATACAGTCCCTCCCCCCAAGTCCACTCCACGATACAGCCTTCATTCTGGACTCCTGTCATGACAATAATACCTAATCATATATATCTTTTAAACAGTTCTCTCCCTCATCTGTTTCAATGCAGTATACATTATTTATCACCTCTTAAGTTCTCCCTAACCCCTTTTTACAACAGTGGCACTATGCAGTATTTGGTCTTTTATGACTGAGATATTTCACTCAGCATAATGTCCTCCAGAGTCACCCATTTTGTATAATGTTTCATGAGTTCCTTTCCTTGATTTACAGTGCAGCATAGTATTCCACTGTATGACTGTACCAGAGCTTCTATATCCATTCATTTGTTGATGGGTACTTGGTTTGTTTCCAACTCTTTCCTATTGTGAACAAAGCAGCAGTAACATGGGTGTGTGTGTATACCTGCTTGGGTGGCAGTTCTGATTTCTTCAGAGTATATTCCCAGTAGTGGAATTGCTGGGTCAAATGCTATTTCTATTTGCAACTTTTTGAGTAAGCGCTATACCACCTTCCATAGTGGTTGCACCATTTCATGCTCCCTCCAACAGTGAATAAGGGTTCCAGTTCTCCACAACCTCGCCAGCATTTGATGTTTGCTGCTCTGTTGAATTTTGCTAATCTTACTGGAGTGAGATGATTTCTCATAGTTGTTTTGACAGACTATTTCTATATTGCTTATAGAAGCAACAAAGTTTGTTTACATTCTTTTGCACTATGGGAAAATATTTGTTTGGATCCAGAATGTGTTAATATGTACCTTTACATTGTCTCATCTCAACTTTGCAATTCAAAACCTTGAAATACTTAAAATAGCATTATGGAGTTAAAATTTTAGACTGGAAAGTCTTTACTCATTGCCATAGGGTCAGAATCAATTCATAGCCAACCCTCCAGTGAGTTTTTGGAGGCTCTAAACCGCTTGAGAGGAGATTGCCCATCTTCCTTCTGTGGAGACAGTGGTGGATTCAAACCACTGGATTCAAATACCCAGCGAGGTGCCACCTTGGGATTAGCAATACAGTCACTGCCTTTTAGATTTGGAAAAGTCTTCTGAGTTCTTTTATTCCAGTTTTTTAATTGTCTAGTCAAGGAAATGCAAACCTATAAAATTGAAATATATTTTTCTAATACGCCTAAGAACTAGGATTGATATTTTTGCTATAACTTTCTACTTCCAAGGGAGCTCTGGTGGCATAGTCAGTAGGGAGTTGCACTGCCAAGCCAGAAGTGGCACCTTTCTGGCAGTGTAGTATCTACACATAATGTTGTTCAGCACTGACAAATGCTGTACGACTCATAGCGAACCTGTGATCAAAAGATCTGAAGCCTATTCTATCCTGCGACACACAAGAGCCCATAGCAGCAGTCATTGTGTCAGTCCACCTGGGTTGAGGGTCTTCCTCTCCTTCGCCGACCCTCCACCCTTCCCAGCATCCCTTCCTTTTCCAAGGAATAGCCTCTCCTAGCAACATGCCCGAAGTATGTGAGGCAAAGCCTCATCATTCTTACCTTTGAAGAGATATAAGGACCCATTAAGATAATTAAGTCTGGCCCACACTCTTGGTGAAGGAAATGCTAAAGATTGACCTATGAGAAGGTTCTGTTAAGAAATCTAAATAAATGACTGTTTGTCTAGAGCATGAGAAATGAATGTGCCACGGTTATGCTACTTTATGCTGTTCCACTAATTCTGATAATGATTTGAGTGGTTCTCATAATAATTTAACTATCTGTCAACATCTTAAATACTGTCCTCAGATATGACTGTTTTTATTAATGTATGGCTTTTTAAAGGTCTCATTTGGGAAAAGACTGATTTCAATGAAAGCAAACCAAAATAATATGTATAAACAGACAGAATGAGGTGTATTTAATAATATGTATTATTATAGTATTTAATAATACATATTTAATAATTCACAATTTTCTACTAACCATGGTTTAGGTTATGGTTATTTGAAAGAAAAAATGGACTTGGAAGGCAAGATTGGTTTTTTTCCAAGGCGGCTGCTGAAGATGGTGGAGTCTCAGGTCCTGGTGCTGGATGGCCGAGGCCACCTCCTGGGCCGCCTGGCGGCCATTGTGGCCAAGCAGGTGCTGCTGGGCCGAAAGGTGGTGGTCGTGCGCTGTGAGGGTATCAACATCTCTGGCAACTTCTACAGGAATAAACTGAAGTACCTGGCCTTCCTCCGTAAGCGCATGAACACTAACCCATCCCGTGGGCCCTATCACTTCCGGGCCCCCAGCCGCATCTTCTGGCGGACAGTGCGAGGCATGCTGCCACACAAGACCAAGCGTGGCCAGGCTGCCCTGGACCGCCTCAAAGTGTTCGACGGGATCCCACCGCCCTATATGACAAGAGAAAGCGGATGGTGGTCCCTGCTGCCCTCAAGGTCGTGCGGCTCAAGCCCACTCGTAAGTTTGCCTACCTGGGCCGCCTAGCTCACGAGGTGGGCTGGAAGTACCAGGCAGTGACGGCCACCCTGGAGGAGAAGAGGAAAGAGAAGGCCAAGATGCATTACCGGAAGAAGAAGCAGATCATGAGACTACGAAAACAGGCAGAGAAAATCCTGGAGAGGAGGATCAGCAAGTACACAGAGGTCCTCAAGAGCAATGGTCTCCTGGTCTGAGCCCAATAAAGACTCTTAATTCCTCAAAAAAAAAAAAAAGGAAGGCAAGATTGACTTACCCACATACATTTTTGAGGGTAAAGATGACACCACTGTAAACAGCAGGAAAAAACAATCAGGTCATTCATGAATCTTAGTTCTGTGGGGGTTTGAAAACACTTATTGTTTGCTTAAAGCAAGACTCTGTATTTGTTTAATTTATATCGCCTACAGCCTGGGTTTCTGCTTTATACTATATAGCATTGAAAAAGTAAAATACTTACAAATTAAAATACACATTCAGGTGCCCATTTAGCAGCTTCAGTAGAGTGCAGTGTTTTACTAAGATAATTACACTTAAAAATTAGAGCTTTATTTTTCTAAATTATTCATTATTTATGTATGAAATGGACATAATATACAAAGAATTTTTAAAAATTCATAAAATAGTCTGGTCTTTGATGCCTAAAATAAAGGAAAAACATGAGTATAAAAACCCATTTCCTTTTATTCATGATGTAAATGGTTTAAAGGCAGGAGAGGTGAGCATTTGAGAAGTAGCTTTTAATATATCCAAGTAGCTTAGAATTAATCTTGGTCTATATTGAGAGTCCAAACAAAATTATCTTAACTTTAAAAGAGCCACTCTCTAGAAGTTAGTCCCATCACAAAACTTAAAATTCCAAATCATGCTGCCCTTCCACGGTGTTCTCAACACACCACCATTGTGACCGAGGTCACGCTCCCACGCACACTGGCCCTCCTCTGACATTCGCTATACTTATGCATCTGTCGAACTTTAGAAACCTTCTGTATCAGAATCTTTCACGCATTGTAAGGAGACACAGTGAAAGAAAGCCGTCTGTGTTATTATCATGTTAGTCACTCCTGGTAATTCTCTTAGAAATGACATGCTTTAATGTTAAGCTTTCATTTGAGTTGTATCAAATATTCTCTGATGTGACTATATTTTAAAATATATTTGCAATTCTGATTTTTCAGAAATAATCACCTTCAATTCAGAGTCAAAACCCTAAGAAGTTATTCATGCTCAGTATTAGAGCTTTCTGACATGTAGGAATAGCTGATGTGGGTGCAGCCCTTGGCTTGATGTTTTACATCTAGCTGTTAGTCAGCTAATCCTCCTCCCTTCTTCACTGAAAATATTTTCATTCTGTCTGACAAAAAGTAAAAACCTGCATTAGCTGTGACTGAAGTGTATTACAGATGACACGTTAATGAGACCAGGGTTCTTGCCTTATCTGGTAAAGTGTTCACCTTTGCTGAACCTAGTTCTAGATAATTTAATAATTACAAAAGAGATCTTTATTCTTTGGGAAGTATGTTGAGAAAATGACAACAAAGAGTTTCAGATAAATTTTTGATGCAAGTTTAAAAACCAAAAATACCCAATATATAACTATATTAAAAACTCCACTTAGGCAAAATAGTTGGAATGTCTCATTAAACTAAGTAAATCATGTTGAAAATGTTCATGGGGTTAAGTCTGTGAAGAAAATTTTTGGTTCATGGGAAAAAAATCAGTTAACCTAGATAAAATGAAAAGAGCAGTGCTAATGCTGCTTTTAAAGTATTTGGACTTCAAATGTCCTTTCAATTTATTTCAAAATTGTTAAATGACATTGGCTTTCAAAGTACTTTTTAACCATAATTACAATTCATCACATATTTACCTTATACATTTCTACACACAAATATAAAATAATACTTAACCCTTACCTGCTATCATACAACCTATACTATTTCTTTTTAAAAAAATGCTGGTCATAATTCATAAATTTACTTTATTAGTTACTAATATATCACAACCTGCAATTTGAAAACTACCAATAAATGATAAAGAGCTTTTTCTATTACTTTTTGTTGGAGACTTAGAATTTCAGTATTAATATTGCATCTATCTTTGAATCACTCTCATCCTTGGTCTTGTCAAGATCTTATATATACATCCTACTTTTGAACTACAATCTATCCTTCTAGGATATATGTCCAAATACTCAAAAGACCAATTGCTTTGGGAAAATCTGCTGTCAAGGACCTCACCAGAGTACTGAAGAGCAACGATGACAGACTAGAGACTAAGGTGCACCTGATCCAGGCCATGATTTCACAGTTACTTGCTATGCATCAGAAAGCTGGATGGCGACTAAGGATGACAGAAGAAGAATTGATGCCATTGAGTTGTGGTGCTTGAGAAGGGTATTGAATATACCATAAACTGGTAGGAGAACTAACAAGTTCGTCCTGGAGAGGGTGAATGAAGCCAGGTTGCTCCTTGGGGACAAGGATTCCGAAGCTTCGTCTGACATACTTTGGACATGTTGCAAAGCGGTATCAGTCCTTGGAGATGGACAGCATGTTTGGGAGGCTGGAGGGACAGCGCAGGAAAGGAAGACCCTCAATTAGTTTACTTGATTCAGCCACTTGTGTAATGGAGATAGGTGTGTCAGAGACAGCAGGGTTTAGGGCTGTTGTACATAGGGTCGCTATGAGTCACAGGTGACTCGATGGCACACAACAACAACATCTACTTAATAATACCTAGACCTTGAGCTGCAAGATTCAAGCTCGAGACTAGAATCACCTGAAGGTCTATTCAGTCACATGCCAGGCAATTGATCATGGCTATTGAGTTTGAGCCTCAGTTCTTATCCACAAGTCTGTCCATGAGGCTTATTTATGTGATCTAATTTGAGCTTTCTTATAGCATTGTGGCTTTGTCCCAAAAGCAAGTGTTCTAGAGGGAGGCTTTCTTAATGGAGAGGGGCAAGGTTCTCATTGATCATGTGAGACCCAGAAATACTGCTGTGAAAATACAGTCAATACTGCCACAACCACATTATATCATACTGATCCACATCCAATAACATCCTTTCAAAAGATGGGGGGGGAAATATAGAAAGGAAAGAAGCTCCAGATAAGCAAAGCATTATTGAAAAACAACAGTCATAGGAGGCCTCACACTAATGTACTCAAAACAGCTTGGAACTGGTACAGCAAACAAACAGACCAAGGGAACAAAATTGAGAACCCAGGCATCTATCCATCCATGCTTGGACAACTCATCTTCAGTAAAGGGCCAAAGTACAATTAATAGGGAACAGATAGTATCTTTAACAAATGATGCCAGCAAAACTGGATGTCTGTCTATAAAAAAGTAACACAAGATCCATTACCTCACATCATACCAAAAAAAATTCTTAAAGTGTATTAAAGACGTAAATATAAAAGAAAAATGATAAAGACCATAGGAGGAAAAATAGACAATCCGCTAGGGCATGATCTCTCCTTGTGTGAAGCAAAGAGAAAAATTAGACTCAAGGAAACCGTCAGGGGATGAATGGGCCCTAGAAATCTCAGCCTACACTAGTCTGAAACAAGAAGACTCAGTAGGTGCCTGGCTACCACTCCTGACAGCTCTGATTATAATCAAAATAGAAAGTTCCTGGACAGAGTGGGAGGAAAATATACACCAAAATTAAAAATTAGGAAAAAACTAGACTCATTTAGGGAGCTCTGATTAGTGGTAAGATGGGAAGTCTCCTCCTGTGTGATTTACTGCCTCTGAAAAATCCCTGGGTAGCTGTGGGTAGGTTCTAATTCAAAGGCAACCACCACCATCACCACCACCACCATTTGGTCTGATAAACATTGGTGAAACTGCCAACACAGGCCCTCAGACACTCTTCAGACCTAGCTAGGAACCCATCCCTGACAGCCAAACAATAGACATTTTTACCCCAGAACTTGAGTTCAAGGTCCAAGACCTTGAGTTCAAGGTCTTGGAGCTCTTGGATTCCAAAAAAGGAGAGGGAGACCCTTTTAAAAGGAAGCTTAGTCAGCAAAGGGGAACCTACAGGGGTTTCTCAGTCCTCTCAAGTGTCTGATATATAGGAAAGAGAAACAAAGGCTGAGAGACAGTAATCAGTAGGCTTGCAGATATCTCATTGTGAATATTTTTCTTAAATATCTTTCCAGTGCTGGTTACCACTTGACCAGCTTGGAAACACTAAGGTTTTATCTCTTCCTGCCAGTCCAGACATCAGATGTCTGATTGAAAGTTCTGTGATAACTGGATCCTGTTCTGCAATGTTCCAAGCACTCCTTTCCTAATTAAGTTTACAGTAAATCAACGTAGGGTTAGTTATAAAAAAGTAAAAATGTTGCTTATTTGCCAATACCTCCCCTCAAAAGACATATAAAATAAATAGTGGCATCTGTGAGAAACATTCTCAGATCAACTATAAATGACAAAAAAGGTAGCCCTTGCTCTAATTAAAGTTTCTCAAGGCCAGAAAGAAGGATGAATGGAAATGGGGAGCCCAGGGCAGAAATGGGAAGAGTTTATTACAGTGAGGGGATTTCAACTAATGTTACAAATGTATTTAAATTGTTGAATAGGAAACTTATGATCTGTAAATTTTTATCCAAATCACACCCTGTACCCCCTAATTGGTTAAAAAAAAGGGTAAAAAAGATAAATACTGTTGTGACTTTTTCTAGAAGGGAGAAAAAGGAAAAGCCTGGAGAGTCTGCTCTGGGCACATAACTCACATCCTTCCCACATGCAAAATGTATTTACTCTCTTGCCTCTTGAAGTCTCATCCCATGCTGGCATCATCCGGCTCAGTCAGGCTTGGGTTTATTAAGTCCATGTTTAGTTGAAATTGCTTAGGGGCAGTTTTTGTGAGGACAACCCACTGAATATCATCTCCCAAGATCTGACTGCCTGTGAACTAAAGAAATAAATTATCTGCCCACTTCCCCACCAACCAACATACAATAGCAAGGCACCTGAAAACCTTCCCATTCTAAAAGAGGGAGAATTAGAGGCACATATTAGGCACTGTTGTTACGTGCCAGCATATAGCGACCCTGTGAACCTAGGATTTGAACTCTGTTCGGTCTGCACTATCTTCACACTTTGACACACGAGCTCATTGCAGCAGTCACCGTGTCAGTCCACCTTGAAAGACTTTCTCTCCTTCACCAACCCTCCATCCTTACCAGCATCGTGTCCTTCTCCAAGGAATATCCCCGCCTAGCAACATGCCTAAAGTAGGTGAGGTGAAACCTCATCATTCTTGTCTCCAAAGAGCACTCTCGCTGCACCTCTTCAAGACATACCTGTTCTTTCGGCCATCCATGGGATATTTAGTGCTCTTCTCCAACACCACAGCTCAAAGGTGTCAATTCTTTTTCTGTCATCCTTATGCAGTGTCCAGCTCTCAGATGTATTGCAAACAACTGGAAAGACTATGGTCTGAATCAGGTGCACCTTAGTCCTCAAACTGACATAATTACTCTTCAATAATTTGGAGAGGTCCCTAACTGCAGATTTTTCCAGTGCAATGTGACCTCTTATTTCCTGGCTGCAGGTATCAAGGGTCTTAATTAGAAGGCACTAGTTCATGGTGGTTGTTGTTATGTGCCATTGAGTCACTTGTGACTCATAGTGACCCTATGTACAACAGCGCTAAACCCTGCTCTATCATGTGCCAATCTCACTGCCTCTGACACACCCATCCCGATTACCCCAGTCACTGAATCAATCCACCTCATAGAGGGTCTTCCCCTTCTGCGCCGTCCCTCCACCCTGCCAAGCATGATGTTCCTCTCCAAGGACCTCTCCCTCCTTACAACATGTCCAAAGTATGTCAGATGAAGTCTCAGAATCCTTGCCTCCAAGGAGCAGCCTGGTCTAACCCTCTCCAGGATGAATCTGTTTGTTTTCTTGGCAGTCCAGGGTACATTCAATATTCTTCTCAAGCACCACAGCTCAAAGGCATCAATTCTCCTTCTATACTCCTTAGTCATTGTCCAACTCTCTGATGCATAACAAGTGATTGCAAAGACCATAGCCTGTATCAGATGCACCTTAACACCACTGCTCTTCAGTACCCTGGAGAGGTCCTTAACAGCAGACTTTCCCATCGCAATACATTTTTTGATTTCCTGGTTACTGGTGCCAAGAGTGTTGACCGTGGAGCCAAGCAGTCTAAAGTTGTTAACAATCTCAATCTCTTCACCATCTATCCTGATGCTGCCAGTTGGTCCAGTGGTGAGAATCTTTGTCTTCTTAACATTGAGCTTCAATCCATATATTTTGTTCCTAGCTGGTCTTTTCTATTCTTATCTCTTTAAATACCATCCATACATTCTCTGGTGGCCTAGTGGCAAGGAACTGTGCTGTTAACCCAAAAACATGCAGTTTGAATCTTCTAGCTGCTCTGTGGGAGAAGGAGGGCAGTCTCCTCCTGCATGATTTACTGCCTCTAAAAACCCACTGGAGGGTCAGATATGGGTTGGTTCTGACTCCACAGCATCAGACATTCTTAAGGGATGTTTGGTGGCTTAGTTGTAAAGAACAGTCCTGTCAGCCCAAAGGTGTGCAGTTTGAATCCACCAACTGCTCCATGGGAGAAAGATGGGCAGTCTCTTCCCAAGAGATTTACTGTCTCTGATAATCCCGTAGAGGGGGAGCTATAGGTATATTCTGACTTGATGCTACACAGTAACAACAACCTACATTCTTAACACCAGAGTTTCCTGTCCTGAGCTTCACATTAGAATATCCAGTTAACCACTTGACAATTCCAGTAGGATATTTTAGATTTTACATGTTAAAATGAAAACTCCCCATACACACACCTTACCTATTACTTCCACAAATGGATTAATCTTCGGATTTCTCCATCTCTGTAAGTAATGCCACCTTTCACCTCAAACCAAAACCCTAAGGACTTAGCCATGATTATTTTATCTACCTCATCTCTGTAGCTAATTATCAGCAAGTTCTAGAATTTCTTTCTCTAAAATATACACATTTTAAAAAGAAATCTTATCAGGATTGCAGTATTACTGGTCACCCTGTTGTAACATTGTTCCTTTTGATACAGCCATCAAAGTAATATTTGAAGTCTTAAAATCTTGTTTTTTATTAAGTGCCATCAAGTCAAGTATGACTCATCACAACCCAGTGAACAACAGAGCTGAACCCTGTCCAATCCTGTGCCATCCTCATCATTTGTGATATACTTGAGCCTATTGCTTCAGTTACTCTCTTAATCCATTTAGTTGAGGGTCTTCCTCTTATGCCAGTCCTCCACTTTTCCAAGCATGCTGTCCCTCTTGAAAGAATAGCCTCTCCTAGCAAAATGCTTTACTATGGTCTTAAAGGACCACATGACCAAACTTCTTTTCTCATCCCTCTGACCTTATCTCCTGTCACTTCCCCATCCAATATACTTCATCTCTCTTGGGCTTCTTCCAGTTCTTTGTACACAGCAAGCTCTCAAAGAGAGTCCGTACATACTGTTTTTCCCTCTGCCTGAAATATGCTTGCCCAGCTTCCCAACCTCCATATGACTCTCATCCTGTACGATATGGAATTCCTCACAAGTCTATCTTAAATAGGCACCTCCCTCATTATTTATTCCCTTTACAAAGCTTACTCTCTTATTTACTTTTTAATAATTTGTCTTCTTAAGTAGATAAAAACCCCACACTTAATCAGGGACCATGCCGGAGTTATACACACGCACACACACAAATATATTCCATATACATATTCCAGTTGTTTAGAAGAATACCTAACTAAATAAATCTTTGTTGACTATTGTTTAAAGGCATTATTTTGTCTTGAGACAATATATTAACAATCAGTGAATGTTAATAATCTTAAATGTATTGCTTCCTGATTCTTCTTTAAAGTAGTCTTTTATTTTTCTTTCAGTAACTGCCCTTCCTTTTTGGCTGCTGCTTTAGCCAGAGCCACATCAGATGAAGTCCTTCAGAGTGATCTCTCTGCACATTATATACCAAAGGAAATGGATGGCACAGAAGGGACTGTGGGTGAGTGCCTCTCTAAGCTATTTGTTTAAAAATAGGAAAATTTTTGTTTAGTGAGCCACACAAAATGTCTGTAAAATATTATACCAAATTGGGGATTTACTCATGTTAATGATATAGTAGTAGCAGGAGAAATAATGTTTGTTTATGTGTGTGTATGTGTGTGCATGTGTGTATGCATATATACACACACACATATACATATATGTATGTATGTAATATATAAATAGGGAACTCTGGTGGCCTAGTGGCAAGAACCTGCACTGCAATCCCAAAGGTATGCGGTTTGAATCCACCAATTACTCCACGGGAGAAGGATGAGCAATCTCTTCTCATGTGATTAACTGCCTCTGAAAATTCACCAGAGGGTCAGCTATGGATTGATTCCAACTCTATGGTACACAGCAACAACAATATGTAAATAAATTAATATACACATACACATATCTTGGTGAAAAGAGAGAAGTGGAGAAATACAGACGTAGCTTAAAAAAATACAGTGGTGGATGAAAGGTAACGAGTAACAGAAGTTGTCATAAATATTATCTGGATATATCGTTTGACATGTATATGAATACAACAGAAAAGATGACTAATGAGGAGAAGCAGAGTTTTAAGAAAACCCATTTAATGTTTTAGCTTACCTTCAAGAATCATAGTAAAATATGACATAAGAAACTCCAAGAAATCATTTGTAACAAAACTTATTAAGTTTTCTCATAGTGTTCCTTCTATATATATTTTACAGCCTCTAAAAAAATCCACTGGACGGTCAGCTATCAGTTCTGACTTGATGGCACTGCAAGTTGAAAATTTTTTCTAAATAAATGAGATTAAATTGCATGGCTCATTGTATCTTTTTTCGCCTAGGCATATTATGAACCTTTGATTAGTAGTGAACACATTTATTAGTGTATTAGGTTTATGCATGCTGGACAGACTCTAAAGAAATACTACAGTATTTTTAAAATATGAGTTATAATTCAAAATGTTAAGTAGTTTTAACATTCTACACTATTTCTTTTCTTTTAAGCATTTACTTTTAAATATAATCCATAAGAGCAGCTAGATTCCAGAAAATGTGAGAAAAATATAAAAGTAAACATTCTTGCTCTTCCTTTAGATTTTTGACAGAAAATTAACAAGGAATGAATTCCTCTGCTTGCTTTTATTGATAACAACTGATTCACCATGAACTGAGTTGTTCCAGTGTCAAATTGGATGGAATTCCTGCTACAATGCCCTGGTGTTTCCTCTAGTACTGTTGCATAAAGTAAAAGCCCTGTAATGAAAAGAGGGAGATTAAATTCTGCTTCACTGCAGCCAGGATGATGGCTGACTCAGCTCCCGCTCAGTACAATGACATTAACGGCTGATGAGTAATTTACAGCTGTGAGGGGGTGGATTGCTACTTTGGACAATTTTCTTTTTCGCACCCCCTTTTTATTTTATTTTTCCATTTCAAATAGCTATTATTTATGTCCTGATGGCCTATAGCATCCCCTGTAGATGGAGACTATTTAATGTAGCAACACTAAGGTGTTTCTTACATGCCTGCTTTGGTTGATGGATATCATTGGTCATTCTGATTCTGTGTTTTTCCAAGAGATTACCACTGGACATTTCTGAATCAGACGGTGAGTCAGACTGATCCACTGTAATTCAGAACCATTTGCAAACCCTTAATCAATTTAAGAGCAATCTCTTCAGTGTGAGCTGCACTGAGGAGACTCTGCAGGGCCTGTCCTGTTTATCCTACATCAGCTTGGGGAACTGAGCATATGAATAAGGCCAGCTGCCTTTAAGTCCCCATCTTTGTCCCTTTATTTTATTGTTGTCAAAAACTGACACTTTATTTAAAAATCCTTCACTTAAAATTCTTCTCATGTTTACCTCACCCCTAACAGTAACCTTGATAAATCATATGACTTGGTTCAAATTCAGATTAGCAGTTACAACTTCTGTCCAGACTATCTGAAACCAATTTAAATATCCCAGTGTAACAATCAGAAACAAGAAGGGGGAATGATATTAATACAGGCGATATTAAAAATAATTAATGAAAACTTTGTGGGAATACATATATAAATCTCTACACAGTCTCTAGAGATATATAAATTAAATTAAGTTTATATAAGGAAAAACAAAACAAAAAAGGTCAAGGACTTGTCTAGCTCATCAGGGTTAAGTGCCAGTGATTCTATGGGTGAGTATTTTCAAACTGTCAAAAGCAGATAATTTCAATTATTTTTATACTGCCTTAGATGAAAAAGAGAAAGTAAGATAAATTTCTTAAGTGAAATGTTTATATAGAGTTGTTTTACTGTTGTTGTACTGTAAGTCAGAACGACCCCATGGCCAGCCCTCCAACAGGTTTTCAGAAGCATTAAGTTGCACAGGAGGAGATTGTCCATCTTTCTCCCACAGAGCAACTGGTAGGTTGAAACCATGAGCCTTCTAATTGGTAGCACAAGTCCTTAGCCACCAGAGCTCCCTGTATAGAGATTACAACAGTTAGTCAGTGTTGCACTGAAGATCTTACCATAGTTTCAGCAGGGAATAAAACAAAAATATCTGGAACTCTCTTGCCATAACATAAATTAATAGCAAAAGACATAATTATTTCTAAATAAGTAAAAAAAAGTTTGATGTCATTATCTGTTCTTAGTTTTAAAAATTCTTAAAATAGGAGTAGATGAGCACATCTTGGACATAGGAGGATAAAATCTGGCATTTAAACTTAATAATGATAAAGAATTCTCATTATATCACTCAAGAATTTTTTTACTGAAAATATAAGATCAATTGGTGTCTGCAAAAAAACAAAATTATTGGCTAACCTCCAGGTTTAGGGTGACTTTAAGCATAGCTAGGTCCAAGGAATAAAATGATACCATTAGGGCTTGGCATTTAACCAACTCTCAGCTCTATTTTATTTTCAGGCTTCATGGGACTAAGATGCCTTATCTTATTGGGATACCAGGTCCTCATCTGCTCAGGCTCAAGTTCAGCAAGAAAAAAAGCAAACAAACAAAAATCCAAATGGGTAGCTTTTCTCAGTTGTTCCTATGGAAGTCCCAGGCCTCACTCCAACTGTGTCAACTTGGATCATTTACCATTTCTGAACCAATCACTACAGCCTCAAAATGTGACTACTTTAATTAACTCTCAAACGCACTGCAGAATCATAGCTGACCCTCAGGGTTCCAGAGGCTCTAAATCGTACAGGAGGAGACTGCCCATCTATCTTCCAATTGGCTAGACCCAAAATACATTTTCTACCCCTACATGCACATGAAAGAAGGAATAATGATTGCTAGGTGGCAAATTAGCACATTAAAGCAAGGTTCTAATGCAAAAGAACCAAACAGAGAAAATAAATAGGAATGTATGGATTAAGAAATATGAAGGACTAATATTGAAATTGCATCGAGCAATATAAAAAGTGGATTTAAATTAATGAGAGTGTAACTTGTTCCAAGATAAGACTAAATATGGAAAGGATGCCAATTTTTCCTAAATTGGTCTACAAATGCAGTGTCATCCCATTCACAGTGCCTACAAGTTTCCTCCAACATTTGACCAAATGAAGTTCATGTGGGAAAAGAAACATGGTGAAATAGAAGCAAAGTCTTGGATTTTTAATTCCACAGTCTAAAAGTGAAACTGGCTTTAATTATTTATGAAATATTGTGGAGTCCCTAGAAAATACTCAGAAAGTGTGATTTGTCATAAAATACAGTGAAAATTTTAAGAGACTTGAAAAAGTGAAATGTGGCATAAAGATCTAGTTTCACTAGATCTTTATGATACTGCTTCCCTTAGCCAACTTAACTGGGTTCCATCAGTACTGCCACTAATTCGGAGATGATGAAAATGCTCTCTGGCTGCATTGGCCAGTGCAGTAGTTAGTCGTTATGTGTGGTTATTGAGCACCTGAAATATTGTTAATGGAAACAAGGAACTAAATTTCAGATGTCATTTAGTTTAAATCTAAATAACCACATGTGGCTCGTGGCTACCTGGCTGGACAGTGGAGGTCTGTATAACAAAAATTATATACAACAATGATACAAAAGTTTATATTATTATCTGGAAATCCAGGAACTGTCCTGAAAGTTATTACACTTGTTTCACCCTACTCTTTCTTCCACTCAAAGTTCTGAATTTGCTGGATTGTCTTGCTGTGATTAAGTCAAACAGCTCATCATCTCATTTAGGGGCAGAGGGCAGCAAGCTGCTGCGGGGACCCATGTGAGTTAGTGTTACAAGGAACGGTTGGCAGGAAGAGGGAGACTCTGGCGACTGGTGCTTAAAAAAAAAGTAGAGTTGCTCAAAACAGTAAAAATGTTGGCTTTTCTGTTGGCCCTAGCTTCCCTCTTTTACCCACCTACTTGGCCTATATTTGCTCTCTGAATGTCTTTTCTCTTTCGAGTATATTAACAATTCTCAGTTAAACAAAAATGTTAAGGGAGGCAAAGCCACAAAACACGCTTTACCCCCGTTCTTGGTTTGACAGGGGTGGGGAACGGAGGAAGAAGCAACAAAAGCCTTGAGGTCAGCATTCTGAATATAGAGATTTCTACCAAAGATTTTGATTAATGAGAAAGAATGATCATAAAACAAAGCAAAGGCATGGCCGGAAACAAACAGGCAATGGGAATCCAAGTTCCGGGGCTGTTCTAGAACATTTCGTTTCTCTCATTTAGGATTTGTGTTCTAGACTGGAGGAAGTACATGCAGCCACTGCCCATCTGGCAGGCGTTTTCCTCAGGCTGTCAGGTTACATCTCATTTAGTTTAGGGTTTTTTGGTGGTTTTTTTTTTAAAGATAAAAACAGAGTTCTGAATTCTCACATTGAGTGTGGAGGAATGTCTCAAATGCCTGAGAAAACCTCGTGTCTCCTACAACTTATATGGAGGGCTTAATAATGTAAAAGACATTTCAAGAGTCACCTACTACTTACTACTATGATTAAGATGTCAGACAATGGTCTCAGTAGTCAAGGGTGAAGAATCCTATTTCTTCTGACTGCTTGTTTCCTTTTTTCTACCCAGGGACACACATAAAGTTAAAGTTAACTTTCAGGATACATTAAGTCCTTAGACAACAAAATATAAACGCTTAAATTAACACTATCCACAAACTTTAATCTTTAATAAGTGTATAAATAGATAAATTTAAGTTCAGGCTGGAGGTAAAGGCAAATGAGGAAGAAAGGAAGAGACAAAACTGGCCATCAAGAGAAATTCTCATTCCTGTAGTTTGTAAATGATGTTTTTCATAGGAGCTCTGTGTTCCAGCCAATCACTGTTGATGGTTACGTCCTCCTCACCACAGGAGGCTTGGCTGTCCAGTCGACAGTCATGCACACGAGGGAGCCGTGCTCAGAACTGGACAACAGTGACCAGAGCGGTCATCCGGGTTTGAAAACAGTCGGGCCTACGAATAGATCCAGCTCTGGCCAGAGGTTCCCCCCTCATGACACGAGGTTATGTTAGAGCAAGTACCGACTGATGCTTTTTCTACTAGATTAGCTGTCATTTTCTCTCTTCAGAAGCAGCATTTCATTTCTCTTGAGACGGATGAATTTCTTCTATTAAAGAGGAGCTTGACTAAAGTGACCTACTTCTGTCTTTACTGAGCAGGCAAGTGAAAAGCCGATTTACAAGGCTCTTCATTGGGGGTTTCTGTGTTTCTTTCAGAGGTTGAGACAGTGAAATTGGCCCGCTCTGTCTTCAGTAAACTCCACGAGATTTGCTGCAGCTGGGTGAAAGACTTCCCTCTCCGCAGGAGGCCCCAGCTCTATTATGAGACATCAATTCATGCCATCAAAAACATGCGCAGGAAAATGGAGGACAAACATGTCTGCATTCCTGACTTTAATATGCTCTTCAACCTAGAGGTAAAGGGCACTTCCAGAGTTAGTCTGAAAAACAACAAAAACTGCCATGGTCCTATTAGAAAAGGACAACTTCTAATGTATTCATTCCTCCTGGTATCTCTGGTCAGAGGAGGGCTGAGGGCTAAATGGCACAAATTTGCTAATATCCAACAACAAAGGAGTATTTAGGTATTATTTTGAATAGGTAATTCATTCACATGGTTTAAAATTGGGAGGAGGGAAACAAAACCCAAACCTTTCTCTCTGGTCCTTGTCTCTAGGACTTAGTCTCTCCCCCAGCGAAAGCAGGGAAAGTTGGCAAATTCTTGTGTAATCTGCCTGAGCTGTTCTAGAAAGTAAGCAAAAAATCAAACTACTATGTCCCTAAATAAAGCGACTTTTAAAAGAAACTATTTCTATAATATAACCAAGTGGTGTTCCACATTACTATGTTGCTAAAGCAACACCAAATACAAACATAAGAGAATGAGTTTGAGGCTGAAACAGTTTTCTGATTTCATGTGGTTCCTTTCTTTTTTTATATATATTCTTGGTCTCTGAGATGGGAAAGCAGCTGCAATTACATTTCATGAATCTGTCTGACTGACAAATTAGATCCATATGAGTCTTGTCAGTTTAATAACCATTTTCTTGTTACCATTCTCTACTTTTTCTATTAAGTGTATTATGCAAATGCAAACAAAGGTAGGTGTGTTTCCTTTCCCTGTCACTTACCTATATTCTTCACTTAAGTCCATAACATAAAAATTACCATGGAGTAGCTTTTATAGAGTACAACATTTCCTTCATTTAGCAGCTAACCTTAAGTTGTAGTTGTCAGGGTCTAAACAGCAGTGATGATGGTGGGTTGGTAATTAGTGCTTATGTTATAAAAATAGATCAACTGATATCTTTGTTTCCAAAGGTTACCATCCCCATGCAAATGTAACCCAAGAGGCTGTTGTGTGATAAACAAGTCTTAGGAAGATTATACTCATTACTGCTGTTACTGACTTGGTTAGTGTTAATTTATCTCATTTCAAAATCAGCCAGAAAGTCTTAACTGAGAGCACCTTGCTAAAATAAAACAGCCTTTGACTGCAGTTTGGTAATATGTATTTAGAACTTTCATAAAATTTTATGTCCTTTGATCTGGTAATTTCACTTTTAATTCCTTATGATAATCAATTAGAAAGGCCAAACAGTTTACATATGTTTTGTTTGACACAGCAATTATAATAAAAAGATTTGGAAAAGCTTTTAATAATTAAGGGAATTGCTAACTGATATGATCAGAAGGTGTACAATACCTACATGTTGAAAATGCCTGAATAATTTAGTAACATGAGAAAATGCAAATAATAGTAGATGACAAAAGCAGAATATAAGATTTCATATAGAGTTAATTATCATTTAATTAAAATGTATAAATAAAAAGTCTATAGTTATGAGATTACCACTGATACTCTTTCCATTCACATGTCTCTATTTTATCTTTAAATAATCAGTTAAAAAAAAGGGTAATTTTTTTAAAGACACTATTGAGAGACCACCTGGCTTCTCTGTGCTTTGTTTGGTGGTGTATTATCTCAGACTCCCCCTGAGTTCTATTACAGTTACAGTTCGTTTCTTTTACCCCTAGAAAGCTCCTTTACCCCTCCCTGCTTGTGATGAGCCGACCTCAGCTCTTACCAGTTAAAAACTATTATGTTGGAGGAAGTACCACCAGGGTGCTCTTTAGCGGCAAGGATGGTGAAATGTCATCTTCTGTGTTTTGGGGGTGTTGTATTGCGGGAAAGTAGAGGACCCGAGAAAGAGAAGAGGAGCCCTCAGCAGGATCGCCTGCTCAGTGACTATACCAGTGGGCTTGAGCATGATGGCGATGGGAGCATGGTGCCCGGTAGGGCAAGGTCTCAGTCTGTTCACAGGGTCCCTGCAAGTTGTAGTTAATTTGAAAGCATCTAAGAAAAACTTGGATATGCTTGGTTTTTAAATGTTCACCCTTATTTTGCCCAATTGTTTTAAAATGAGTACTGCTTTGGTACAGTTTCCAAATAGCAGGATTTTAGACAACTGTCAGTTAATCTTCAATGGCTTTTATAGATGATATTGATTAAACTGCAAAATGAAATCGTTACCATGCCTGCATTAGATATTGCTGTAATTAGGTGCCGTTTAGTTGATTTTGATTCCTATGGCCCCATGTGACCAAGTTCACCTTTCTCCTGTGGAGATTTTGGGTGGGTTCCAGTTGTCGACTTTTTGGTGAACAGTCAGGTACTTAACCATTACACCATCAGGGCTCCTTTTATTAGGTTTAGATTTAATTTTATTTTGATTTTTCATTACAATGGGCATAAATATTTGATACGTGTATAATTATCTTTTAAAGGAACTTTGTTTCAAAGTATAGATCTACCTATTGTTTTAGTAGTCCTAATCTCCTGAGGTCGTACTTCATTCCCAAGAGAAATACGCACAAAACAATAGTATGATCTACTTGAGATTCAGGGTCTGGACTCCCCCAGAGCAATTAGAGCCCAGATTAAAAAAAAAAAAAAGACAGTAAAGACTTGCAAATAAAGTGATCATATACTGTTTCCTGACAGGAGGCCGGGCCGGTGAGGAAACAGTGAGTCACATATCTTCTCAGTGAGGTAGCTCAGATATTTAAACCCTGGAGTTGATGATGAAGCAGCAAACATCCTTATAGTTTGAATGTAACTTTATGATTAGGATTCTTCTGTCACGACAAAGCCCAGGCTAGGGAGACCCTCCTCTAACAGCTGCTTTTAAGCATCAGGCAGCAAATGGGCAGAGGAAGTGTGAGGCTAATAAATCTTGGATCATGGGGTGAGACAAAGGGCATTTGGGATATATGATGTGGTTATTCAGCTTTGGTTTAGCTTAGCTAGGCTTTGTGCTATTTATGGTGAGAATTCAATGTGATCATGAATGGTTTATAAAGAAGGTATTATAATTGTGAAGTGTGTATATGCTTTCATATCTCCATATATTTTAAACAACCTGAGCATAATTGGCTTTGTGCTGGAAGGCAAATTACTTATTATTTCTAGGTTCTAATATATTATTAAAGTACTTGAGTTTGGAAAAAAAAGCACTCAGTGCAGAACAGTGTTGCTCAATTCCTTCTATTTTTTTCTTCCCCTTCTCCACCACTTGTAAGAGCAATTTTAAAGCAAATGCTTGTGGATGGTTTTCAGGGCACAACAACTTTCACAGAGAGAGGGCACTTCTGCTTGAGCTAATTGGGCATGATGTGTTCCAGTATTGTTGTATATAAACACAGATGCCCAAATATTGCAGGTATTTCTGCAGCTGGTCAGGCATGTTAGAAAAAGGAACCATTAGTCGTCTCCTCGGTGGCAAATGCATTGTTTCCAGAGGATGGGCTCACTGGAGTCACGCTCAACCAAACACCATTAACTGCTGTGTTTCTATTGACAGGACCAGGAAGAACAAGCCTACTTTGCAGTGTTTGATGGTCACGGTGGCGTGGATGCTGCTATCTATGCCTCCATTCACCTCCATGTTAATTTAGTCCGCCAGGAGATGTTCCCCCATGATCCCGCTGAGGCCTTATGCCGGGCTTTCCGGGTCACTGATGAGCGGTTTGTACAGAAAGCAGCCCGGGAGGTATGCCGTTTTCTCATAAATGCGTGCACTAGCCTAGTTCACCCTGGCCTATGACTAATGAGCTATATTCAGGAGCTTCTCTCTATGGGCAGATTTTCCTCAAGTTCTCTTCCAGCCTGCAGTATTGTTGTTAGATGCTGCAGAGTCAATTCCAGATCATAGGAAGCACCATGTAAATGGGAATAAACCTGCCCCGATCCTGCACTGTCCCCAAAGTCAGTGCTGTGCCTGAGCCCAGTGTTCTAATGCATCACAGTGAGGGGCTTTCTCTCCTTCGCTGACCCTCTGCTTTTCCAAGCATGATGTCATTATTACTTCAGAGTGCTGGAGTCGATGTTTATTAGTCTAATTCCCTTCTCAGGAACAAGTGTTTTGGTAAGGCACAATGAGATACTGGATATAAACTCTCAAGCTACATAGTTTCCTAGAGGGTTCTTTGCTGGAATTGGCAGGTCAGTTTTATCTCTCATATTCACCACTGTCTGTCAAGTTTATACCAGGACCATCTTGCTGAATTGACTCTTGCTCATAAAATCTGGATATAGAATTAAAACAATGGCCAAAGAAGAGAAGCTAGGATTACTCTTCTACTTCTGGTTCTGATGCATGGGAAGTGTTGCGCTGTACATCTTGAAGGAAAATTTGATTGGAGAGGATGAATCTTTACATGATCCTTGAACTGCTTTTCTTTGTAACAGGAAGAAAAGTCAGAGCTTCTTTGTTCTCCTGTTAAAGTTAATCAGAGTTCAATTTCTTACCCTAAAAGAGTGATAGAGACTCTATATTAAGACATAAAAGAAAGATTATCATTTCATTAATTACTCTTGGTATGTAATTATCTACAGTATTGTCCAATCCAACTAATAGTGACCCGAATGTACAAGAGCAGGAAACCCTGCCCGGCCTGCACCACCCTCCGTCTCTGCTGGCTTACACCGTGGGAGACACTGGTCTAGCCCATCTCATCGAGGGGCTTCCTCTTCTTTGCTGGCCCTCTACTTTTCCAAGTAATTGTATTTTTAACGAGGGACTAATAGAAAAACATTTTCCAATTTTAAAAATAATTATAGATCTTACTATACATGGGGGGTGGGGAAGAAAGGAGTCCTGGTGGCACAGCACATAACATATTGGAAAGGTCAGTGGTTCGAATCTACCAGCCACTCTGAGGAGGATGATTAGGCAGCATTTTCCTGCAAGAAACCTCAGAAACCTTATGGTCACTTGTGAGTGGGAATCAACAATTCAGCAGTGAATGAACTGAGAGAATAGAAGATTCTTGCTCTATTACTTAAAAATGAACTATCCCTGAAATGGAATTAGAGAACAAAGTATTTAATGCCATCCATATGCCACAGTGGGCTTTGGAATTAATGATGAAGAAATTGGGGGAAATGAGCAAGGGAAATGTCTATATATTTCACTCTTTTGGATCCTAAAGGTAGGATTAATATATAAATCCAAAACCAGTACCTACTAGAATCCACATACAGAGGTGGGACGAGAAAGCAAAATGCAGTTCCTGTACTCCCGGAGTCTCTTGTGGATCGGTGTTCTGCATGCTCTCATCCTTATGAATGGCCAGACCACAGGCACGTGATCTGCAATCACCAGCATGAAAACTTAAGAGTTACTATCACCCTTATCCTCTGCCCTACTGGTTTTCCCGTGTCCTCAAAATTATGGCTCCCCCACCCCCCCGCCCCAACCATGTTCATTTGCTTTGTCTATGAGTCTGGTGTCTCTTAAGTTCTGCCAGTAGTTCTCTGTGATCTGAAATGAGCTGAGCTCGTCTCAGCAGTTACTTCGCTCCTTCTTGTGTTTCCATGTGCTGCCAACTGCTGGGAAGCAAGTAGCTATTCCTGTGGTGCAGCAGCCCTGCCTCCTGTTCTCTCTGGGGCATATGCACCGACGTGTCTTTATCATGGATTCCAGGGGGCTGAGTTTTTGAATGTTCTGTGTGGGAAGACATTTTATTGGTGGGTGAGGATTTATAACAAACTTTCCCCATATAGGGAAAATGAGAAGTTGTTTTTCTCACTAGGGGCCTTTTACCACCCTTGACGCACTGGTTCTAATTTAGGCCAGGTCCTTGGTAACAGAAAGTCATGATCATTTGGTGGTGACTCATGTCAAATGGAGATGTCATTTTAGTAGTATCAAGAACTTTTAAGTACTGTGGTACTGAGCTATTGCACTGAAATTCCAGGCTGTTAGTCCTTTATGCAATGTTCAAAAAAGCAAAGGCCGCTAAAAATATTGGAGAGAACTTTTTTTAAAAAAAATGTTATATCAAAGCACTACAGGGAATGGGTGTTATCTCGTGGCTCTTATTATCCAGGACACCAGTGTATTTTTTTCTTGTATCTGTCAGATGCTTTTTTTTTTTTTTTTAGTATATTGCATTGTAAAGCCAGGAGATTCGCTGCCCCCAGCCACACAGTAGGTCAGTGACAAAACAGAGACCAGAACAGGACATAGCTTGGTCTATTTAGCATTGAGCGAAGAAGAAAAAGAACCTCAGTTCATTCAGGAGCTATTCATATAGCCTGCCATACTCATCTATATGTAAAATAAGATAAACCTCCCTGCATAACATTCCTTAAAGGTCAGTTGGATTCATGTGTCTGAAAATACATTGAAAACTAGATGACTAGATGCTTGTCAAATTGCATTCTCGGTAGTCCAGGTCCCATTTGAGGAGTTTCTATTAACCACAGATTGCTTTTAAAAGAAAATTTGATGTTTATCTTCACTGACTCATAATTTTATCTAAATTCTTTTCAGAGCTTAAGATGTGGGACCACAGGCGTGGTGACTTTTATAAGAGGCAACATGCTACATGTGGCCTGGGTGGGTGATTCCCAGGTTATGCTTGTGAGAAAGGGCCAAGCTGTTGAACTGATGAAGCCACACAAACCAGACAGAGAAGTAAGTATGGCCTGTCCTTCTGGGGGTCCATGCCATTCAAACAGTTCTGTTATGATGAGTTAGGATTCACTCAATTATTAAAATTATTGCTATTATCTCAGCAACTATCCCCACCTTCCAGAGGGAAAATAGAGAGAACCTTTCTGGGAAGATGTTGAGATTATACCTACTATTTACTGTAAAGCAGATGAATAAATCCTGATTCCAGTTATTTGCTTCTTTTTATTGCATTGCTGTTTAGGATGAAAAGCAGCGAATTGAGGCCCTTGGAGGTTGTGTAGTCTGGTTTGGTGCCTGGAGGGTGAATGGAAGTCTATCGGTCTCCAGAGCTATTGGTAGGAAAAACAAATTAATTTTTGTTTCTCCAAACTGCTCTCTTCTTAGCTCATTATATTAACCCTGATACAACAAGAGAACCTAAGATGAACATTCATAGTATCAGATTACTTAGTTTTTACAGTAACAATTAGAGAACATTAGCTATTTGGTAATTATTACCAGTTAACCATCAGGTCAATTCCATGTGAGAGAACTGTTGTGCTTTATGGGTTTTTAAAGACAGAGTCTTGGGAAGTAGGTCACCAGGCCTTTCTTCCAAGGCCCCTCTGCGTGGACTTAAACTGCTGGTCTTTCTAACCAGATACCAGTGGCATCAACTAGGGTCTCTAACTAGTGAGAGAGAAGCCTTTGATCTTTGGAAATAAATCTTAAGCCAAGATAATCTTTATTTTATTCTATTTGGGTCATGGTTAGCTTAAAAACACCATTTCCAATAGAATGAAAGAGTCTTTCCTATTTTACCTTCCTTACGTCTTAAAACTTTTGAAATTAATTTCAAGATGTCATAAGTAGTAGGGAATAAATTACTAGAGAAAAGATTGTGCATTTTAGAGTAATACAGTAATTATGGAACCCTGGTGCATTAATGGTTAAATGCTTAGTGGCTAACTGAAAGGTTAGCAGTTTGAGCCCACCCAGTGGACCTCTGGGAAAATGACCTGGTGAGCTGATTCCAGAAAGATTACAACCTAGAAAACTCTAGAAGTGGTTCAGCTCTGTCACATGGAGTTGTGATGAGTCGACATTAACTCAGCAGTACCCAGTAACAACATAGTAATTTGCCAGAGAACCCTGGAGTAACAAAGATCTTGTCTCCCAGGGACCTAAATCCTTCAAAAGAAAGGGAAAGTCAGTGGAATTTTAAAACTTATGAATTGACTGGTCTATGAAATCAAGCTGTACAATACTGTTCTGTTGTTTTTCTCACTTTGGGCTCTGGGTTCATTATTTTAGACTTCATGGCTTGGTTTCACTTGAGTAAATCAGTATGTGTGTCTGTATGGGCATCAGGCCTATATATTGCAGAACTTATTCTCTGCCTCTCACATTAACAGAAACTTAAAGGATTGATTTGGTTTCAGCACTAATCCAGGTTCCTCTCACCGTTTGGGAAGGTGCTGGCAAGCTGTGAAGTGGCCCAAATAAAAGCAGCAGAAGGCTCAAAGAGAATAGAAAGCCAAGAGATTCTACAAATACCTCCTGGAAAATTGAGAGCTGACTTAACCTTAGACTGAGGGAGTTATTAAGATACTCTGGAATAGGGCCAAAAAGGGAACTTTACTTCTAAAGCACATCCCTATATAAAATTGTTTTTCATAATACCAGAATCTTCTTCCACTTGACCTTACCTGGCAGTCTCCATCAAAGTGTTAAGGAATAGTTTTAGCACCAGTTAAAGACCCAGCTTACTAGATGGCACTTGCCTTTTCTTCTAAAAATACAGCACAGACAAGGAAAAACTAAAGCTGGGGGAGAATGTCCTTGAGCAAGTGGTAATCTCCGCAGGAACACAGGGACTTCCTAGACAAAATGACATTAGTTGATGTGAAGGGTAGTGTTTTGGGAAGGAGGTTCCAGAAGATGGGTGTGCAGATACATGGAGGTTTGAAAGGGCATGGAATGATTTAGAGATGCCAACTGGCACAGACAGCTAGAGCAGTATTGGCATCAGATTGCAAAAGGGCTTATATTCAGGACTAAGTGGTGCAGATGAAAGGCCTGGAAAACGGCTTCAGTAAAGATAACAGAAAGAACACTCCCTTGAACATTTCTATCCTGTAACATGCATGGCCGCCACGAGTCGGAGGCTGGCTCACCGGCATCTAATCACAAGTTGTTTAGGGCACTGTTTAGTTAAATTTAAGCTTAATAATGATTTATGTGCCGTCATCACTACTACATCACTGGAAGCAGGTCTAGAACAGAAAGAGTCCAATTAGGAGATCATTTAAGAGGCTGGGAGTGAAAAGGGTAAGAATTGCTGATATAAGTTGACAGGCTATGCGAGGGAACACTACCTTCCAGGTTTTTGTGTGACAGTGTCGATGACAAAAGGCATTTATAATAAAATAGTAATAGTTTAGGGGCTGGAGAGGAGGGCAGAGAGGGAATTCAGTTTGGACACACTGTTTATTCTAGGTACCTGTGGGATGTCTTGGATGAACGCATTTATATGCAGTTGGAAATACAGATCTAGAGCTTAGCAAGAAGTTCTGGGTTGGATATAGGGGTCTGAGAACTCATCCTATTTTGGCAATGGTAGTAATAAGCTGTAAAGTGATCTATCTATGTATCTCTACACACGTTATTGTTGTTTACCACTGAGTATGAACCAACCCATAGCTGACCCTCCTGCGGGTTTTTCGAAGCAGTTAATCACATGGAAAGAGATCACCCATTCTTCTCCTGCAAAACAGCTGATGAATTCGAACTGTGTGCCTTCGGGATTGCAGTGCAGCTTTTTACCACAGACATGGATGCTACAACCCAGGGAGAATATGTAATGTGAGGAGAGGCCACAGATAAGATTCATTACGTAAGGTAGAAAGAGAGAGAGAGGAGCCAGAGTTCCTGGGTGTGTATTCTACCTTCTGCCACTTCACAAGCTGTGGGTCTTGAAAATGCACTGCACTTCTCTGTGTCTATTTGTGCCTTTGTAAAGTAGGAACAATAGCAGTACCTAGCTCCTGGAGACTCGTATTGAATGCGTAACACATGCAGCACACTTACAGCTGTGCTTGGCATAGTCTTAGCACAAGATGGTTACTGGTGCTTACTGTTATTAAGAGGAGGGGCCAATGATCAGACATACAAGGGAGCTTTATAAGGGAAGCTTGTCAGGAGTCACCAGGCCACAGGGGGCTGAAAAATGACACGAGATTTGGAAATTAGCAAATAACTGGTGACATTTAAGAGAAATGCTTCAGATTAGTAGATAGAAAACAAAAACAAGTGAGGAAGAATGGACAGTAGAGACTTAAAATATTTTATACAGAATTGGTTTCTCAAGCAGTCTGGTGGTGTGGAAGCAGTTTAGAGGGCAAAGCTGATTAGGGAAATAGTTGCTTTTATTTTTAGGATGAGATCTGAGATCTGAGCAGAAGACATGAGGGCAAGTAGGGAAGGAAGTGAAGAGGGAGCAGAGCAGCCAGTGCTCAGTGAACACAGCAACAGCACAGCCCAGCCATGGGAAGGACAGACACAAGGACAGTGCCCTCTCTTGAGAAAACGGTAGCTGTAGAGGAGACTCTACTGACGGGGGGGGGGGGGAAGTGGAGGAGGGGAAAAGCTGAGGTAATTCAATAAACTTTATTTTCATAAAGAAATGAGGCTATCTTACCAAGTCCTAGGAATTTAATTGAATGAGGGAACAAAGGACTGTGGGTAAGACTGGGAAACCCCACAGAATGAATCGGGGCTAAACAGGGACAAGAAAAGGACTCCCAAGCAGTGTAATTCGATTTAGGAAGTACAAGACACTTAAAGCTTGAAAAAGGAAAAGCTTTTCAATTATTTTTTCCCATGAATCCTCCTGATTTATGATCCAAAATTGACAGAGGAATAATGTTTCCTAGCATATGGAGAGAGGAGGTTGAAGACAAAAGGATGTTACCATTTCTATCATGAAATGGATATGCATGCCCTCCTACCAAATTTGGGGGCGAAATGTCATGAATTTGACACCCAACAGCAAAGCAGGTGAAAAGCCAGAATTTTGGCAGCGTTTTCTCTGTGCAAATCTTTGTATGTTCTGTTCCAAACCAACAGTTGCCGTAGCCTCTTAATTGAAGCACTGAAACAAGATTTTTGGGAACAGTATGACTCAGATCACATTTATTTTTAGAAATGGAATTCAGAAAATGATGATGATGATGATGATGGTGATACAGTCAGGTAGAGTAGGAGCAGGGGTAAATGGACTGGCTAGGACACAGAATCCTGTGATTGGGTATTTTCATTAGCTCTGACAGGCTACTGGGAAGCATCATAGTACAGATGTGGGGTTGATGGTTTCCAAACCATGCTGCTGTCACAAATAGTGAAAAACTTAGACATGGGAGAAAAGGGCTTTAAGTCTGAGAATGGAAGGAGAGAAGCCGAGAAATCTGTAGGATCAAAAGATTAGCTTCTTACCTGACAGATATAACCACCCAGGTAATTACATTAAACAGCTCTGTGCTGTTCTGGGATCAGGTCAGTGTGTTGCACAGGAACGTGGCCCCTTTTAGTCCTAGTAGAGCTATCCACAGAGCTCCTCAATTAAACAAGTTGCAAAATGTTGGGACAGAAACCCTAGTAGGGCAGGAAAGAAACTGCAACAGATAATCAGAAACAACGTAAAGTCTGTTTTGTCTCCATTTATCTTCTCTGTCAAAAAGTTCAATTTTATTTCAATGGAAAGGGTGATAATTGATGAAGGCTGAATGTAGGTAGCAAGTGAAAGAGCTGGGATCTGGACCTAGGAAATCTGTTATCTGTGCCAGTTCCCTTAATAGCCATATGCCATCTATCTATTACAAATGATAAAGCACTCTGTGCTTTTGATTTAAAAGAATTCCCATTTACCAGTGAATTATGGTAACTGAAGTATACATTTTTGTTTTCATGCAATTAATTTACATTGTGCTTTATTCATATACATTGTGTTCCATACACTCTGTCATTTACATTGCCTTTCGTACAATCATTCATATATTGTGTATCCCATAAAATCAATTGCCATTGATCCATGGCTATTATTACACCATCCTTTCAAGTCCCCATTAAAGTCTCTGTTGGATCTTTCCTGTAGAATTTTATGCTAAATATTATGCCGTAAAGAGCATATATGCTGAATGAACTTAGTGTCATAAGGATAAATACTGCATAAGACCATTATTGTAAAAATAGGAGAATAACTAGTAAAATGTGTATTAATGTCCCAAAGGGGGAGGGTAAGGGTGGAAACCATTATGATAACAGAATTTAATGGGTGAAGTACACTTTATGTAAAGAAATGAGTATTCCTTTGTTGAGGTCATTAGTTATCTGGTTACTCAACAGGCTAAGGATACTTTTGCTAGCCTCTCTCTTACCACCTACAGGAAAACAATACAGATCTGAAAAGTTCCAAAATGCACTGCAGAATGTCACGTTGCTGAACTGAACTGGAACCTAGGTTCCAGCTCCTTTCCACTCCAAGCACCCGGCACTCTCGCCACGGCATTCTCTTAACCTGCTGGAGCCTTTTCTTTGCTTATGTTGTTCCCTCAATTGAGGACTCTTTTCCGCCTCACATAGCTGACATCTTCTTCAAAGCCTAGATCAAATATCATTCAGAGTGGGTGAGCTAAGCAAGAAAGAGAAAGAAAAGTCCAGTGAGGGTTCTCAGTTAATTGGAAGTGGTACAACAAATAATGGCAATCAAGAGAAGACAGTGGAGTGGTCAAAGACACATGAACAAAAGCAAAAGAAAATGGTAACCCATTAAAAGAGAAAATGGCCCTGGCCATATATCTTTTTTGTTCTGTCATTTAGAAGTTACAAGTGAAGCAGCATTAGCAAGCAAAAAGGAGCCACCCTGGGACCCAGAAGCCTGCATTCAAGTTCCCTCATGTGAGGCCTCACGTCAGCCACAAGGATTATCCTGGCTTGAGGGAGTTAACATTCATGATTTTCAAAAAGTCCATCACATGAGTGTACTGATTTCAAGTATTTGTTGAGTCTAAACAAGGACAGGAAAAAAATTAACAGTTTCATGAAGGGGGTACCAGAGCTTCATATTTTTTTTAATTTTTATTTTTTTTTTTAAATTTTGTGTGAGTATACCGTCAAATCAGATCTGACTGGTACAGGAGGAGATTGCCCCTCCTTCCCCAGGAGAGCATCTGGTGGATTCGAACCGTGCACCTCTGGGATTGTAGTTGCAGCTCCTTGCCACTAGGCCACCAGAGCTCCCCAGAGTTTCATTTTTACAATGTGGATTTGCTTTCAAACCAATCATCAGTAAAAAAACAAAAACCCAACACAGGTCTACTAAATCAACAGCGTTTTCCAATCTAGGCCTGAATTTTTGAGTATAGCAACAAATTTAGATTTAACATTGTTGTTGTTGATCCTTAACCTGGAAAAAAAAAAAAGCTAGAGGAAGCAGCAAGATTCAGATTCAGCCCAGTGATTGGTAATTATTTAACTCAGAGTGAGGCCTAAGAGCATCTGATTAACAGGGACTTCAAATACTGGGTGGAAAGCTAGTTTAGAAATCCTTTCCTTAGACTTTCATAGATTAGTCATGACGCTGGCCGTGAACAAGCAAGCGAGGTAAGCCAAATGCGTAACCTGTGGTATCCTCTGTTCTAATTCTACAGGAGATGCTGAACATAAGCCATATATCTGTGGGGATGCAGACTCTGCCTCTACTGTTTTGGATGGGACTGAAGACTACCTCATTCTGGCCTGTGATGGCTTCTATGACACCGTGAACCCAGATGAGGCAGTGAAAGTTGTGTCTGACCACCTGAAGGAGAACAATGGAGACAGCAGCATGGTCGCCCATAAATTAGTGGCATCAGCTCGTGATGCTGGGTCGAGTGATAACATCACTGTAATTGTGGTATTCCTGAGGGACATGAACAAAGCTGTAAATGTTAGTGAGGAATCAGATTGGACAGAGAACTCTTTTCAAGGAGGGCAAGAAGATGGTGGGGATGATAAGGAGACGCATGGAGAGTGCAAACGCCCTTGGCCTCAGCACCAGTGCTCAGCACCAGCCGATCTAGGCTATGAAGGGCGTGTGGATTCATTCACTGATAGAACTAGTCTGAGCCCAGGGTCCCAAATCAACGTGCTGGAAGACCCAGACTACCTAGATCTCACACAGATAGAAGCAAGCAAACCTCACAGTGCCCACTTTTTGCCACCAGTTGAGATATTTGGTCCAAAGGCACCAAAGAAAGTAGATCTTATTAATGAGCTAATGATGGGAAATATAGCAGTTCACACATCATTGCCTGAATGGAGTGGTACTGGAGCACTTCCTGCTGCTTTTAATTTGGGTTCAACAGGGCAGCAGATACACAGAATGGAGAGCCCGTCTCCTGTGTGTTCTAGATTGGAAAACAAACAGTTCAAATTTCTGGGAAAGAGAGTTTCTAGATTGTCTCATTTACACCACCACTACTCAAAGAGGCGGCACGGATTCAGGTTTAATGCAAGGTTTTATTCATTTCTCTCTGCCCACAAAACAGGCACTTGCCTGTCTTCACTTATCCGAAGTGGGAAGAGAAATAGTATCTTAAGAAGTTCTCTGCAATGGAGGAAAAATAGTTGGAAAGGATACAGTGAAAACATGATGATGCTCAAAAAGAGGATTGATGTCCCACACTCAGATCTTCCCTGGAGCTATAAAATATAATACCTTTTCTTTAAAGTAGGCTAGCTAGCTCTCCCCAATAAAAATACCACCATCAAAGTAGAAACAAGGTAGATATTTTGGAACCATTATGTTCTTCATTATGAATCCATGGATGGCTCAATTCTTACATGTAAATAGACCTCTAGGAACCTCAAAGTACAGTGTTTTCAACCTAAGAAAGTATTGGCAATTTTACCACCAAAATGATATAACAAATCCCTGTGATGTGTCTCCAGCCTACATACAACCTTTCCCGGCAGCAAATCCCTTCACGTCACTAGTGGAAGGTTGGGAGTTAGATTATTTTAGTCAGGATAAAGTGTTGAAATGTCAACAGTTTCAGTCTGGTCTGATGTGCCTAACGTATCCATGGACAACTTAATGCACAATTAAGCTTAATTAGGAAAGGTCCCCCGTGAGCCTGGGGGCAGTGAAGGTGGTTCCTCTTCTGCTTTTTTAAGGGAAGGGGAACACTCAAAGTCATACAGGTTTTAAGAGGTTACAATGAAAGCAGAAAACTAGTGAAAAATGTCATCATCTGACTTTGTGGGGTGGTATAATACTTAAAAGTTTTCATAATACCCCTGCCCCCGTAACATAAGTCAAATTATGAAAAAAACTTTAATTACAATCAATCATTTCCTAGGGCTGTAGTTATCTGGACATTACATAACCTGTTTTGGTGCTTTGGATGGAACTTTCATTATTTGTCCTTGTAGGCGACTGCTGCCAACTGGTTTTCGTATTTTTCACTGTACCTTCATCTCAGGAAAAATACCCAAAGTGGCTTACTGGAGATGATGTCAGGTACAAACACACTAGAATCAAACTGCCACTTCAAAAAGGAAATCAAGTAGTATTTCTATTGTTTCTGCTGCTGCCCCACCTCTCCCTCCAAGCAAGTGAGGTAATAGGTACGAGAGAGGCTAAAGGTGCTGCATGGAGCGAGCTGGCCACACGCCCAGGGCCACACACCCAGGGCCACGCAGATGGTGGACATGCAGGTTCTGCTTAGTTCTAAATGGAGAAAGGGCTGAAGTTTTGTCACCTGCAGTTTAAGAGTGCAGAGAGGACATGTCCTTTTCATTTTGAAATTTATTTGTATTTAGTATTTTTAAATTGTTAGCTTTTTACTATTAATCCTACAGGTTTTGGCCCAAAGTGTATCTTACATTAAAGCCAGCAAATAAACTAGTAATCAGATTCTTGCAGGGAAGGAGCCTATGATTTGTCATGATAATCCTGAACGTCTTCAGGTGACCTGTTCATTTCCCCCAGTTAAGTCTGGGCAAACCAGTGGCGACCAGAGTCACTCAAACTTGAAGATGTACTAAATGCTCTTGCTGAACATGCCCACAGCTTAATCATGTTTTACAGAGTACTATCAATGTTCTATGTTCCCTTTACTCATGACAGAGGACTAAAATTCCTAGATGTTAAAATCATACATGACACAGTGGTAGTATTAGCAAGAAAATAAAAACAGCTTTGTGTTAACAATTATCAGATTGTTAACTTACAGATTTTATTTTTAAAAATTTGGGTGTAAGTAGAGATTTTCAGTATTTTGTTTTCTCCTGACTGTAAAGTCATTTCTTCTCAAGTCTGTGACATAGCTGAAAAGGAGTGAATGTGGCTCCAATTACAGAACTAGAATCTTTCCATCTTTCTGATGCTCTGCCCGATACCTGGACCTCATGCACATCTGTCATTCTCTGAAGCCTAGATCTTGTTACCAACCCATCAGGTGCGGTGTCAGTTTCAAGTCAAATTATCAGAAAAGAACAAAGAGGCAACAGAATATTGGTGCACATTCTAGTCCGAAGCACTTGACTAAGATCCATGTCTCTATTTCTCTAGTTGTCTATTGGTGATAATTTATGATCAGGATGGGCAAGGTGAAAGAAGAGGAAAGTTTAGTGACGGACTTTTTCAATGGGGGGAAAAATGGTTGGATGAAACTGGGATGAACACAGACCACATCTTTCAGGGTATGGTTTTTGTAGCTCTGATGACGTAGGCAGTGTTAACTCCATTATCTCATACCATTAGCCCTCTAGAAAATAAATCAAAGTAGTGCCAGTGTGGTCAAGTTATAAACCAATATTGTAAAAAATAGCAACTCTTCATTTGTTCACAGCATACATATTTATAGAGTAGTTAGGTACCATTTGTAAGGTAAGTCCTTTACAATTCTATAATACGTATTAAAGTAGTGGTTCTTGATCTGACATATGCTGCTCTTAACTCTCTAAACTAGATGAGCAGCAGTGCTTTGTGAAATGCAGTCTTCTATCTTAATGCCACTGGTGATAGGAATTAGTTCCCTTCAGTTCAAACTCCTGTGCCCTTATCTGCTGCTTGCTGACGTAAGCAATAAGTACCCCTCTAATGGTATCTACACTTTTCTGTAATTTGTATTTAATGATGGTGTATCTGGTGACTGTAAAAATATTAGATATAAAAGTCTCTATATAATATATATTAACTGTTAATGCTGAGGTATAGTCTGTGAATTATGTGTTTTGTACTTATTTGTGTAAGTTAGTGATGGTGAAAGTTCGAAACTCATTCCTTAAAGAGCTGCAGTATTACCCTTTTTCAACTTAACATGATCTGCATCAATTATGTTTGCCTGCTAAACAAGTTTTGTTAGACTAGAAAATAGTAAAACATATAAAAAGAAAGCTTAGTACTGGTTAGGGAAAGACTTCCAGTCACCAGCTGAAGTCATTATAAACTCCTTGTACATTCACTGTGAGTTTCAAAGGGAGTCAGTGCCTGATTTAAAGGTTTTCTTTGTTCACTTTCTAGATGTGTACTTTCGACGAATACCAGAGGTTACGCAACCTTCTAGCACCAAATGCTAGGGCTGTCAGTCCCATTAGGTTTGTACAAAAGAGGATGGGTGGAAACTTATGTATATATCTTTTCTTTACCTAGAAGTGCCATCTATTATCCTTGAATTAGTAAGACTATAAAGTTCCTGTTGCATTTCACTTTGCTAGGAGGATCCTTGAGAGTAATGACTTTGCCAGGGATAATGTTAACCATGTCAATGTCAACGCCGAGTCTAATTCTGACCATATTTACAGCGGTCAAGTGTCAACACTGCATTTTCATGACTACAACACTCCACTGTGGGAACACTGTGCCAGTGAGAAGTGCAACATGCAATGGGCAGATGAAAATGATAATACTCAGTTACAGATGAAACGTACATGGTTTCAGTACTCCCCCTCCCCCCCCCCCGCGCCAAAGGCTCACTGCTAAGGCTCTGTGAGAGTGTGATCTACAGTATTTTCATTTTCAAAACGAATTTGTTCAATGAACATTTCTCACTTAAGCAAGGCCATCAAAATGGGATACTAAAAAAGGACCCTTTTTTTCACCTTTAAAAATCCTGTGATGTTATAGGAAAAATGCCTACTCTTTTGTTCTGACCTGCAAAAGCTTTAATAAGAGTGTTCATCAAAGCAAAATAAGATACTGCCAGTATTATAACTATTTTCCAGACAAATGGGAACTGTGTTGAAAAATATTTCTTTACCTTACTCCCTCAAGCAGCATTTTATCTTCTCTAAGACTGTTTGCTGTTGTGATTAGAAAATACAAAATAGGGGAGAGGATTTGGAACTCCAGACAGACAGCAGTTGTTCTTAACATAAAAACAACTCCAACATTAAACTGATGTGTTAGATAATGCACAGATGCATCACTGTTCACTATTACTCTAGGTGCTCTTTGGTGAGAGATAGGCTTTGTTCTTTTGTTTATGACATTTTTTTTTTCCAAAGATTTCCCTATGGAGTGAAGTGGATGAGATAAATCATTTCTACCAAGTGAATTTATTAATTTACAAACCTTCTCTACAGCTCACTTTTGAGTTTGGTTGTAAACATGAGTGATCTTTCATATTTTATTTATTAAAACTGTTCATTCAGGTAAAGAGTATGTTGAAATTTTGCCAATATCTTAATAAAACCCAGCAATTTAAAACTACTTATAATTTGTCTTTTTATTTAAAAGTAAGTTATTTAGGGATAAAATTAGTACAGTGTCCTTCAGAATTGAAAGGAAAATCCTGATGATGATGTACCTTCTTAAATCTCAAGTAGGATTCTTTTAAAAAGAATTTACTAAATGCTGCCAAAATTAGTATTTTCCCTAGAAAATGTGAAAGAGCTACTTAATGATGTACATCTTCTGCACATAAGTTTAATTAGGCATTAGAAATTAAGAGGGACTGGTATTCTAAAATAGAAGAGGAACCCAGGAAAAGGGTAGGTGAAATCTCAACTGCAGTATATTTTTGACACACAGTCCAACCCTTCAGTTCATCATCTCTTGTCCCCCTAACAAAATACTCAGGTAAGCTACGGCAAATCTGTGTGCAGGATTGCTCTTACAGTAACAGACCTAAAGAGTCAGATGATGAGCCCGGAGAGCAGAAGAGGACAGGATGGAACCACCAAGCAAGACAACTACATCCAACGAAAACTTGGGTCTATGCAAAAGGAATGACCTCGGAAAGATAAGTCTAGTGAGGGGACTCCATTGTGAGCCTCTTAGCCCGCTACTAAGTCCTCACAAAGAACCTTTTATTCACTAAACTCATTTAGCACTTGGCTTGACTTTATATAGAACCTCAAAAGGCAAGAAGTTTTTATATATTTGAAGGGGCTTGTGAAAGCAGGGAGAATGACTAGAACATTTTGAAAAGTACTATTTTATACTTTTTAAGACCCGATCTATCTAAAATACAGTATTACTTTCTTAGTTTGTAAAAAACTATGTTGTTTTTTTCCTCTGGGCAGCAGTACCCACAAGTGAATGATTAAAGCACAGACAACACAAAATTGTAAATTGGGCTTCATCAAAATTAAAAATGTTAGAATTCAAACGTCTCTATAAAGAGATGAAAAAAATTTGATAAACTGGGACTAAATATTAAGACTTGATTAATATATTTTAAATTTTATAAATTTTACCTGACTAAAATTTATCGACATTTTCACCTAATTCAGTACATTTGTATGTTCTTTTATTAGGGTAAGGTTAAAATCTACATGCATAACTTTCAGATGCACAGAAAATGTTCCCAGCCTTACATAGAGATTTATCACCAAAAGACTTTTTCTGTTTATTGAACAGCCTTGTACATAAATAAGCCTTCCTCTTGTAACTGTTTAGAATAGCTATAGATCCACACTCCATCACAGTATAGTAACTGCTAGGATAAGCCTCTATTTAATTAGGCATTTTCTACTAATTGAAAGCTCTCTATAAAATTATTTCCCTCCTCAGTGGTTTAGAGCCATTCTGTTATGAAATATTTCCACTAAGAAATAAAATTATTTCTTCAACAAATTTGTTAAAGATAAAATTGTTAATACAGTACTTAAAAAAAACTCCCACAACTTAACATTAACAAATTTAAGTACAACAAATTTTTTTTTTTAAAAAGGCAAGACTTGATTCAACGCTCCCCTAAGAGAATCCTTACATGGCAGATTTGCTCAACATTTGCCTTCAGTGCAAATGAAAACTCTCAAGATGCCATGCGTCTAACAAAATGGTTAACACGTTGCCGCACACTTTTAAATTGAGACCGTGCTTAGAAATATTTTTTTCAATGTATTACCGTCATTTGTGGCAATGTATTAAAATGAAAACCACTGACAGTTCCAAGTGCTGCTAAGGATGAAACCACAACTCTTGCATTAAGGGGAAAATACAAATGGCACTGCCACTTCTGGAAAAGTGAGACAGCTTGTCAGAGTTCATGTATGTGTATACACATATAGTCCCTATAAAGTTAAGCATATGGCCCAACATCCCCACCCCTTTGCTGTTAGGTGCTGTCAAGCTGACCAGAACACATAACAACAAACAGATCTGAACCCCGCCCAGTTCCATCCTCATGGTCATGCATGTCATCATCATTGTGGTGGTCGCTGGATCTTGAGGGCCTCCCTCTCTTTCCCTGACCTTGTACCTTTCACAGTATGTCGTCTCTCTCCAAGGAGAGAATATGCCAAAAGTGAGACAAAACTTCACCAACCTTGCCTTTAAGGAGCACTCTGGCTACACTTCCTTCAAGATATATTTTGTTCGTTCTCTTGTCCGTTCATAAGACAATTCAGTACACATTACTAACACAATTAAAAGGCATCAATTCTTTATTGATCGCCCAACTTTCAGATGCATAGTAAGCAACTGAAAAGATCACGCATGGCTTGGGGCAGGTGCACTTCAGTCTTCAAATGGCCATCCTTGCTCTTAAGGATTTGGGGGAAGTCCTTGACAGGAGATTTCCCTGATGTAACATATCTTTTGATTTCTTGACTGCTACTACCATGTATGTTGACTGTGGATCCAAGAAAATGGAATTGTTGAAGCCAATCTTTTCTTTCTTTATCATGATGTTGCCTGTGGGTCTAGCGGTGAAGATTTCTGTTTTCTAGCTCTTGAGGTGTGACCCATATTGAAGGCTGTCGTCTTTGATCATCTTCATTAAGTGCTTCACGTGTTTACTTTCTGCAAGCAAGGCTGTGTCACTTGCATTAATACAAGTTGTTGATGAATCTTCCTCCAATCCTGATGCCACATGATTCCTCATATAGTTCAGCTTCTAAAATGATTTGTTCAGCATAGAGATTAAGTAAGTATGGAGAATAGGATAGAACCCTCACACACACATTCCCAGATTTTAAACCATGCCATGTTCCCTCGTTCTGTCTGGCAACTAATTCTTGGTCATGGAGATGTGTCAAAAGAGCACAACTATCATATTCTAGAGAATGAAAACTTAGGTTCACATAAAAATGACACAAATGTTTATAAAGTTCATTATCTCAAAATGCAAATAATTCCATGTCCATTGAAAATTCATTACCAATATCCAAGGAAATGACTAATCTGTGGTATAGCCATAAAGTGGAATGCTGCTGTTATGTACTATCAAGTTGGAATGACCCTTAGCTGACCCTCTCGCAGACTGAGGCAGTAAATAGCATGGGAGGAGACTGCCCATCTTTCTCCTGTGGAGCAGCTAGTGGATTTGAACTGTGTGCCTTCAAACTGGTAGCAAGCTCCTTACCACTAGGCCACCGGTGCACCTCTGAAGTGGAATACAGTACTCGACAATTAAAACAACTGAAGTATTAAATCACATAACAAAATGTATGGCTCTTAACTGTGTTTGGCCAAGACTACATATTACATGATTCCACTGGCATAACACCTTGGAAAAGGCCAGAGAACAGATCTGTGTTTGCCAGGGGTTAAGAGATGGGAGGTTTCCTATATAGGAATTTTGTAAGTAACTGCACTGTTCTGTATGGTTACTATGGTAGTGGATTCACGATTCCATGGATTTTGATAAAACCCACGGAATTAGATACCACAGAGTGAATTTTAATGTATGTAAATTTAAAAATCAACCAGGATGTGTGGGGGAGGACAGAATGCAGAGTATAACAGATGAATCCAACTGTATTATAAATGACTCACAACCATGCTGTAAAGGACAAGAAAAAGAACTACTGTAACTCTGAACCTATGACCCAAGTAAGGAACTCTGGAAACAGTGTTCTAACAAGATTTGGTAAAAAAGAAAGGTGAAGAAAAATGTACATAGCACTGTGTTAAGAGTTGGCAAACTGGTTCCTCACAGGGGAACAGTTTTAACAGTTCTGAAATTACTTTGTTTGTACAGTAGGGTTGAGCAGGTAAGTAAATATATTATAGATAATGAGGCTTGTCACCATTAGAGAAAGGCATAAATAAAGAGGGAATTCTAAAATGAAGCCTCTGATATTTTAAGTATCAATAAACATAGATTGTGTGTGCTCATGAATATGTGGACACACACTGTCGACTCAATCTACTGATAGAGCCTATAAGCCCTAGGGAGACCCTAATAATAATGGCTTCTAAATACCATTTTCTCATCAAATCTCTTTCTAAACACCATTTTCTAATCAAAGTTAACAATGCTCATTCCTCAGAGAAGTGGTAGTTTCTAAGGAAAATACAAAATACAAGTGGAGCCTGGAGCATCTTGTGGTGCAGAAGTAATGCGCTGGTTTTTAAAAAGAGGCTGGGAGTATTGGTCTGAGGTAGAAAGGCCACAGAAGCTAACTGGAAAGAGCTTACCTTGGCTAAAACAGAAATTCTGGACCACACAACTCAAGGAAAAAATGTCCCAGAGTCTACAGATTCTAAGTAGTTGTTGCTGTGTACTGTTGGGTCGGAATCAACTCATAGCTGACTCTCCTGTGGGTTTTCAAAGGCAGTTAATCAAATGGGAGGAAAGCGCCCATCTTCTTCCAGGAGAGCAGCTGGTGGTTTTGAACAGTGTTTCTTTCAGTGCAACTCCTTACTACTAAGCCACCAGAATAGGCAAATAAAAAATATCGAAAGGAGAAGGGGGGGGAGGGCTGGAAGGGGAGAGAAGTGCAACAATGAATGAATGAATGGAAATCCAAAATCTCTGTAAATGCTCATTAAAATTATTTTTAAAAAAAGAGAAGGAGGAACACTATTTCCCCACTGAAGTCTAATTAATAAACAGAAGAAATGAGGAAAATAGAAAACCATATTAGAACAAAGAGGTAATGACTAACGAAAAGCCACTAGTGGATGCTAAAATTAGTGGTTTAATGTTTAAACAGAGTAAGTATATGTGCCTATTTCCCACAAGGAAAAGAATAAATTTAGACAGGGAACTCTACGCATAAGCTACCATAACCAAATCAGAAAGATTAACATCACCAAAATTATCGGCATGATGTAGCGGGTGGGATATACCTGACATAAAAGCAAAAGGGCACAAACCCCCTGTGGTTTCCTTTTCAATAATGTATAACCTCAGTTTCATACAAGCCAACGTCAAACATACAGAGAGATCTACAGAGTAAGACTGAGTCCAAGGTCTAAGTCAGGAGAGGCTGGAGAATTACCACAGACTGGTGAGTATTAAGAAAACATGGGGCGGGGGGAAGAAAAGAAAACATGGAAACTAAATGCAATGTGGGAACCAGGACCAGGTCCTGAAACAGGAAAAAAACATTAGTGAAGTGACTGGTGAAATTGGAACAAATGTCTTGGTTTGACCACTTCTTTTTTTTTTTTTTTTTTTTTTTTTTTTTTTTTTTTTTTCTATAATTATATTTTATTAATTTTCATAAACATTTACAGAGATTTTGGGCTTCCACTCATTCATTGTTGCACTATTCTCTCTACCCTCCTCCCAGTTTGTTCTTGTCCAAATGCCACAGTGCTTGTCAAAGCCAGTTCTGATTAATCTTCTTTGTCAGTGTATCCTTTGCCATTCCCTATCGCTCCTCCCTGAGAGAGACTTCACCCTGAGTCATAAGGAAAAGGGGACGGCGTATTCTCTTAGCTACTTCCTGCTGAAAAGGGACGCTGTGGGTTTCAGGGTGAAGATCTTCTCTCACTACTCTAAAGGGCCCCTTTGGCAGTAGGAAACACATAGACTATTATGGAGATTGATTTTGGAATTCAGATGCACTCTTATTGATTGTGCTTGGCTGTACATGTACATATCCTTCAAGATGTATCATGGGGGTGTTGCAACCTAGAAGACACAAATTTGACTAACAAGTTATAAGTACATGAGTCCAAAAATTATGGAAAAGTAAAAGAAAAGATTCTTTCATTGTTTTACAAACCCTCCCCCAGGTCCCCTCCACCATGCAGCCCTCGCTCTAGTCTCCTGTGATGACAGAAATACCCAGTTACATCTCTCTTTTAGACGGTTCTCTCCCTCCTCTGCTTCAGTGCAGTATACATTATTGAACCCATCTTACTCAGTGTCTCCCTAACCCCAAGGACAGTCCCATTCTACAACAGTGGCATCATGTAATATTTGTCCTTTTGTGACTGGGATATTTCACTCAGCATAATGTTCTCCAGAGTCAACCATTTTGAATAATATTGCATGAGTTCCTTGTTTTTCAATGCAGCATAGTATTCCATTGTGCGAATATACCACAGCTTCTCTAGCCATTCGTTTGTTGATGGGCACTTAGGTTGTTTCCAACTCCTTGCTATTGTGAACAAAGCTGCAATGAACATGGGTGTGCTTATATCTGCTTGGATGTCAGATATGGGTTTGACCACTTCTGTGGTTACTTATTAAAAGATGCTAAAAAGGAGAAGCTGGGTAAAGGGTATTTGGAAAATCTGATGATTTCTGCAACTCTTTGGTAAAAATCTAAATTTATCTCAAGATAAAAAGTAAAAAAACCCCAAAAAACAAAAACCAAATTATTAGGTACCAAAATGTTGGGGTTGGTTCAAGTGTGGTGAGATGGAAAAAGCACTAGACTCATTCTATTCTCACCCAAAGGAGTTGAACCTTGAGTGATCATGTTGTAAACGCCCCAATCCTCTGGTTCCTCTGCCAAAGAGGTGCACTACACAACTCACCCACCTCAAAAGTCACTCTGGATTCAGTGACATAAGGTAACTGACCAGAAACTACACGCTCACACACAACAGAAGCAACGGTATAGTGTCTTTAGGCTGAAAAGGAAAAAAAAAAAATAAGAGAACAAAACCCTAAATACAAAGGAAGAATATGGCAGAGGAAAGATAATATGGCTTTCAGGAGAAAAGAGAAGAACATTAAAGGAAAAAGAAATGATGAGTACAGAAAATACCAGAAAGTAGGATCACGAAGATAAAAGCAGCTTTTCCGAGATCTGAGTCTACTTCTGATGACATAACCAGATGAAGGGTGAAGATGCCAGCTCTGAATGGGAGGATGGGAGAGAGCACTCCTGCCCCAGATGTCTAGCTGACTAGGTCATGACCAACCTGTGAGAAAAAGGCAAAGGTATCTTTTCCCATGCTGCTACCCTCCCTTTACTGCTCCTTGAAATCTAGCACAGGCAAGGCAGCATGCTGTGTTAATGAAGAGGGAAAGGAAGCATAGGTGTCTCTGGCACCACTGAGGAGCTAGGTACAGATTTGGTTTCTTTATGAAATGGTCAAAGACTGGAAGAATGACATTTTTGTGAAGACTAACTACCAAACTTGTATAGCTTTGGTAAAGCCTGCTGTCCGGGATCTTTCCAAAGTCCTGAAGAGCAATGATGTCAGTTTAAAGACCAAGGTGTGCCTGATTCAGGTCATCATGTTTTTAATCCCCTGCTATGAGTCTGAGAGTTGGACAATGAATAAGGATGACAGAAGAGCCAATGTATATGAGATGTGGAGTTGGAGAAGAGTGCTGAGTTTCACAGGACTGTCAGAAGAATAGAAGAACAAACAGGTATATCTTAAATAAATGCTTCCAGAGTGTTCCTTAGAGGCACAGATAGTGAGGCTTTGTCTCACATACTTTGGGCATGTTGTTAAAAGAGGGTATACCTTGGAAAGGGACATCATGCTTAAAAAGGAAGAGGGTCAGTGAAGCAAATGATGATCTTCTAATGAGATGGACTGATAAAGCCAGTAATTACAGCAATGGGCCCAAATTTGTTGTGGATAAGATGGAGCAAGACAGGACAAGAGTTCATAGGGTTGCTAAGAGTTGTATTCAAAAACACTTAACAACAAATACGTGTGTGTGTGTGTGTGTGTGTGTGTGTGTGTGTGTGTGTATGTATGTATGTTACTGTGTGCCATTGAGTTGGTCAGAACCAACCCATAGCAGACCTTCCAGTAGGTTTTCAGAGGCAGGAAATCACACAAAAGGACAGTGCCCATCCTTCTCCTAAGGAGCAGCTGGTGGTAGATTTGAACTAAGTGCCTTGGGGATTGCAGTGCAGCTTCTTGCCAGTAGGACACCAGAGCCCCTATAATACATTCTCTCTCTCATACACACACACATGAGCTATATATATGTATGTATGTATATATGTATGTGTATGTATATTAAAAGCTTCGAGAATTTTGGCTCTTGGTTTGTGTAATTTGATTTTGCCCACATCCAGGCAGACTGACTTATGACCCAGTTCCATTCCAGTGAATCCATCTTAAGTGGTTCTTTTTGGTTTTGAATAGCTTTTATTAGGATTGCCTTCTATTACCAGCATCTTTGTAAATATGGTTTTTACTTGCCTTTGGGGAATGGAAACAAACATAAATTTACACAGAACAATGACAATAGCAAATTATGTGCTATATCATTGTATATAATACATACTGCTAATGATAAGATGTAAAAAAACCCCCACCCAGCTATATTTTTTAATTTGCACAGAACTTGAGTATCAAAATTGCAGACTGCCTGTGCTACAGAAACAGCTTCACTTAATGTATAAATGAATATGTTTTAATAAACTGTTATTTACCAAAACAGGTACCGATAGAGATTTGGCCCCTAGTTCGTCCGTTGCCTACTCCTGATCTAGAGAGTGTTAATAAACCCTGGAAACAGAGGCTACTTAAATTAATCCCAGAGGCTCTCCTCAATGCATTGTGTGACTGTATTTGCTACATTATTCCTATTGTTATTCACAAAATACCATTACCTGAGGTGACATGATGGAAGACAAATCAACATGGTTTCATTTTATCATAAGAACCCCACTTTTGAATACTAAGTCCCTTTAGTCCTATAAGTTTTAGAGCAAATAAAATTTGTTTATTCTTTCTTTTTTATTTCAATGAACATCTACAGAGATTTCGGAATTCCATTCATTCATTGTTGCACTTTTCTCCCCGCCCACGCCACCCCCACCCCAGTTCATTCTCTCCTTG
>NW_006400007.1:369844-387525 GCF_000299155.1 Elephantulus edwardii
TTTATTCTTTAATTATAAAAATGGAAAGCTTTACACTGAAGGAGTAATTACATTATCACGTGTATATAAGCTCACTCTTCCAGCCCCTTTATAAGAGACAGGCTTCTCTATTGAATACAAATATAGTGCAGAAAATGAGTTCCTCAGATACACAAGAACAGGCCAATTAAGTGAACTCTTTTCCCTACAAGATTTTTACACAAGTAAGAGAAATATTTTTTCTGTTTCCTTACATCAATTTAAAAGGGTCTCAACACAATTTCAATTCATCTGAACTAAGGGCAGTACTCATTGCATTTATGCAACATCTGCTAAAAGCAAAGAAAAACAAGAGTAATACCTAAGATTCAAGTGACCAACAGATCACTGGAATGTTAGCAGACTCCAAGGATCTTAAAATAAGGAAAAGCCCAAAACACACTTCAAGACAACTTGCAGAGGGAAGAAAAAACTGTCTGAATATCAGCTTTGAGGCTGTTCTGACTCGATAGCAATGTGTTTTTTAGGAGAACATTTACAATTAGAAAACAAAATGTAATACAGTGGAGAGGAAAGAGGATCCAAAGAACTATCTCAAAACGCAGACACAAAAAGTAACTGAAAATCTTACTAAATCACACTTGTGCTGAAAGCTTTTCAAGTAATGTCCCCATATGATAAGTGTATTCTTACTCCTCTCTATTTTGGTTCCTTTTTTTTTTTTTTTTTTCTATTTTGGTTCCTAACCACATATGGTGTTAATATTTTGAAAAACAAAAGGCGGTAGCACTGAAGTTGATAAAACTGTAAACAGGAAACAACAAAATCAAATCAAAAGCTATTCTTAGAAAAGATAATGAAAACTGAGAAACTTCTAGTCAAGCTAATCAATCACAAGGAAGAAAAAACGATGAAAAAAATATTATCAGAGATAAAAGAGGGATCATTCCAACTAATCCCAATAAAAACATAAAGGAAATGGGCACCAGGTCTTTGTGAGTTAGAGGTGAAGTGACAGCCACAAAGGGCACATGATTGACAACTCTATGCCCATAAATTTGATCACTGAGGCACCAAATCCTTGAAGGGTACAATCTACCAAAACCCATACAAGGAGATACAGGTAAGTTGAATAGACTTACACCTGCTAAACAAAGTGAAGTAGCAATTAATAATCTTTAACAACTTATAACTACAGGAAACATCAGGCCGAGATGGGTTACACTCATGAATTTTACCAAATCTCCAAAAAGGAAACAGATGACCCCAATCCTCTACAATCTCTTTGAGAAAACAGAAGTAGACAAGGAAATTTCTAATCACTCTATTATTATCCTAGAATCAAACCAAGGTAATACTATGAAATAAAATTATAGATGAATATCTCTTGTGAACATGGACTAAAAAATCTGAAATACTAGAAAATCAAATCCAAAATGAATAAAAAAAGAATAATGTACCATAACTGTGGATTAAGTTAATAAATGCAAGGCTGGTTCAGCACTTAAACTGGTGAATGGAAATAAAGTTTCACTCAAATCACAATGAAAAATTACAGAAAAATTATCTCATCAAAATAAAATGAACCTGAGTATTCCCATCTATTAAAAAAGTGTAATGTGTTAAAGAACTTAACAGTGTTTTAGAGTAGTAAAAAATCTAATAAACTAGAACAGCAAGCACTGTGGTAGTCAGAAAATTATTAATTTCTATTTCTTAAAATGATAGTATTTAAATTTTTACAATTAACTTTTAAGAAAAATAAGTAACCATATTTTACTAAGACAATTATATACAAGTCTTCTACCCTTCACATACACATGTACTTAGATACTTAGAGCTATAGAGTCTCTATAGAGAGTCTGAAGAGATAAAAAAAGATTCCTAGTTGCCCTTTGAAAAAAATTGCAGAGGCAGAACAGTACTTTCCCAAGTTCCTTTTATTAACAAAAGTGCAAACTGTTGAACAAAAGTAAACTATGAATCACAGCATTCAGCAAGACACTGGACATAGAAGCATGAACAATTTTCAGTAAGTAAAATATAAGCAGATGAGATGTCTCTCACTTGTATATATACATTCATGCCTTTTCAGTAAGTTTCCGTCAACTGTCAGTGTTAATTCTCACAAACAATACAGCAACTCAAACACAAAAGCAGTAGCCTAATGGTAAAGTCTGGCAATAATTTGGGGCTAGCTGTGACTACGAAAGAAAACACTGTGCCACAATTTTACTTGCATGCAAGTCACTGTATAATATGAATGGATCTTTAAATGTATTCACAGGGACTTGAATGTCTAAATAATGAAAATAAAACAGATTTTAAAATACTGGTTGCACGACAGCTGTTCTGTAAGAGGCAGTAGAAAGTATATGAAGGGTAGTGATCTTCCATGTGTCCACCTGATCAGAAATCAACCAATCCTGTTAACACGGTTCATTTAAAATTATAACTGTAAAAGTCACACAGAAGAGACACAGAGCCATTAAACAGTGTGCCTGCACTTGGAGAAGTGAAAAGAGAAATTAGCTTTTCAACATTAACTCCACAGAGGAGATTCGTTTAGTGTTACTTCACGTATTCACACACTGTCTACAAGGCAGCATCTATTTGTGTTTTCTGTTTACTCTGCAGGCACTAATGAAGCTATAAACTCTTGATTAAAACCTCAAACATAACGGTGGTCATTTAAACGTGAGAGAGCGTCTAGCGAAAACAAGAACACTGAGGCTGAGTGGTGCGCTGGAGGCCTGGACTGTCTCTAGGTACATTTTCTGACAGTTAATTGCCCTTCTATTGCAGCAAACAGCCTTTTGTGAATGTACTCATTTACTAAATTAATTTCAAGGACTACACTTTTATTGCATTACATTATAAAGAACTCTTCCCACGCTGTTCATTCCTTATCCCCCACCCCCGTGTATGACTGTCTTACACCATTTTCTAATAATTTCAGATTTACTATTTATTTCAGGTAGAGATGATGAGAACAACAACAAAAAATAAAGATGACCAAATCTAGTTATTTAACTGATGAAAAATCTGAGCACCAACTACACCAAATTTCAGGGTCTAGGTAACTTGGGAGTCAGTTCTCCTGGCTTGGTTGGCAATTACCTTCCACTGTTCTCATCAGTATTGAAGCTGAGATCTTCAGGGCCTATTTGCTCACCATCAGGAAAACTGGAACATGTGTCTAAGATGAAAAAAAAGCAAACATTAATGCCAAAAAGCGCACTGTCATCCAGTCAATTAATTCCGACTCCCAGTGACCCTAAAAGACAGAGTAGAACGGCCCCAAAGCTGTAAATCTTGGCAGAAGCACCCTTTCTCCCATGGAGTGGAGGGTGGGCAAGAACCACGGACTTTCAAGTTAGCAGTTGGTAACATTTTGACTACTGCATTACCAGCGCGTGTCTTTAAAAGCTGATATAGTTTTTAAAAGAGCAGTATTTTCTTTCCCAAGTTCTTAAATGATCTTCCTAAATGCTACTTAAATGATAGAAATGTGGTGGGTGATGCACAAAATCTTGCCTCAGAGAATTAGTGCTCTGAATCAAATATAAGCAAACATGATGGGTGAATAAAGGAGAGAGAACAAAATGCGTGACAGACACCCACAATTAAAAGCTGAACGGCGCTGCCTCGCTTCACCCTCCTGGGAAGACTGTGGGGGCAACGGGAGGAGGGAAAAGGAAACGGTGATGATGGATGTCTCGAGACTCAGGCTCTGCGCACAGAAGGTAACTGAAAGGAAACTGAACAGCATGTGTGAATACAGCCTGGTCACAAAACCCACTGGCACGCACAACAATGGGTCAAGTATCTGTCTGCTGCTTTGAGAAGCCAAGGTGTCTCAATCAGTAATCAGATGCATGGCTCTCAACTGAAAAAGACACTAGAATATGAGGAAAATATGTAAAATATAAAGCTGACAACTGGAATAAGTCTGACAATGACAATGGAATATGTGATTGATCACTAATGTCTCTGGGTGACTGTAAATGGACCCTGGATAATTTTTTTACCTTTGTACCATCCATCCCTCCCTTACTGACACAGTTAGGTTCCAAAGACCACAGGCCCTTAGGAATAGTGGATAACATGTCAGAATGGTAGCACAGTGGAGTAGACTTGGAGTGAGGGATTGAGTAACAGTGAAAGAATTTTTCTTTTCCTTTTCAAAAAGAAAAATTAATTGAGGGAGGGGTGGGCAGCAAGAAAAGTGCAACAATGAATGAATGGAAATCCAAAGTCTCTTTAAACTTTCATTAAAAAAATTTTTTAAAAATATTTCCAAATTAGATGACTACATACCTCCAAACCCGAGAATTCTGGCCTAGCCAAGCCACCATAAACCCCGTGCCATCACACCAGCACAGTCATCTCCCACCTCTTATGTGCATCATTAATGCATTAACAACAAAAGTTGGCCAGTAGATTTTTCACTACTTTAACAAACACCAGACTTTTACAAGTGATAAATCTGAAATGTTAAGATAGCATGACAACTGAGGGAAAAGTGAGGAATAAATGTATATCCTTTCAACATTTAATCTGTACTTAATCTCTTCTCAGTCAGAGGATGGTTATGGTATATCCAGATGACAGAATATTAATTAATATAACCTAGTACGACAGGTTTGGAAGCAGGAATGGCATCTACTTTCTAAACAACTTGCCTCAGGAAACTCTATCAACTTTGATGAATGTTGATAGCTGTAGAGGGGGGCTTCAGGCCTTTTGCTCAAAGGGTCGCTTTGAGTCGTGCCTGACTCGAAGACAATCAACAACAAGATTATATTTCACCAAAATAAAAAAAGTTATGAAATATTAGGTCAAATCCCAAAAACTGTAGGTCACAAAAGTCGCTTAGATACAAGAATGCAAATAAAAATAAGGAAAATTAGTAACAGTGTATTGTTCTCATTGAGTGATGGGAGGGTCTTAAAGATAATAAAACTAGATGATTCTATAAACTGCAAGCATTTCTAAGTAGAAAAAGATATATTTGGCAAACTACCTTAAAGATAAACTGAAAGTTTATCTGAAAACAAAATAAAACTGATGTACATATATCTAACATCTGGAAGCTCCCTAGGAGATCCAGAACATTTTCATAGCAACCCTCCATTAGATTTCCAAAGCTATGAATCTCTCCTGTGCAGCTGTGGTGGATTTTAACCACTGGAGACATGTGACCATTGGCAGCGGCACAGCACACTGAGGGGAACACCATCAGAGTTCCTGTAAAGGGACAGATGCAAAGTAGAGTGGATCTTGTAGGCCACGTGTACTCTGGGTTGCCTATTCTTTTCTTTTCTACCTCTTAACAATGCACCAACCACTCATAGATTATAGGCTGTATAAAAAGATTTTGTTGGCCTGCAATCTAACCAATGCAAAAATAATTACCATTATTTTTCCAGAACTCGTTACTCAGTAAAATGTTGTATCATAAACAGCAATAATGAAAAAGCATACAAACAAGTAATAGAAAAAGAGGAGGAGCGTGTTTATTAATCTGTGTGATGTGACAGATGCTTCACCTTCATCGGGGAGTGGTGCCATGAAAGAGTCATTAAATCCACCCATGTTACCATGTTCTTCCTGCTCCTCATTCTCAGTGTCACATTCAATGTCACTGTCGCTGCTCATCCCTGGCAAGAGAAGAAGAACACGTGTCTGACAAGAAACTCTATAGGTGAAAACAAAGGAAATCGCCATGTATATGAAGCTGAGATTCCTATTGACTGTCAAGAGAATATAAAATACCTACTGAGAGAGAGGAGGGGACCACAGAAATCTCAATTCTATTTGATTATTCAGAACAATGGCTGATGATGTGCATCCAACACCTGATTTCATAGATAATGTTTATTAGATCACAATTACTGACTTGTTTAGTTCTATTTATTCTAGTTCTTTGTATTGTCAAAAGTCTAAAATATTTACTGCTGAATTCTGATTTGTTGTCATTGTTAGTTGCCAATGACTTACTTGGCTCTGACTGATGGCTATATAAACACCTTCAGAACCATTGCTGACGAGTGGGAATTTACCCACATGGTTTTTGCAATCACTTGTTATGCATCAGAGAGTTGGACAATGACTAGGGAGGATAGAAGGAGAATTGACGCTTTTGAGCTGTGGTGCTGGAGAAGAGTATTGAATGTACCATGGACTGCCAAGAAAACAAACAGATTCATCCTAGAGAGGGTTAAACCAGGCTACTCCTTGGAGGCAAGGATGCCGGGGCTTTGTCTGACATACTTTGGACATGTTGTAAGGAGAGACAGGTCCTTGGAGAGGGACATCATGCTTGGTAGGGTAGAGGGACAGCGCAGGAGGGGAAGGTCCTCTATGAGGTGGAATGATTCAGTGACTGGGGTAATCAGGATGGGTGTGTCAGAGGCAATCCGATTGGCACAGGATAGAGCAGGGTTTAGGGCTGTTGTACATAGTGTCGCTATGAGTCGCAAACGACTCGACGGTACATAACAACAACAACAGACTCTCCAGCAGTGGTGGTTGGAGCACTGGTGGCCTAGTGGCAAGAAGCTGTGTTGCAATCTCGAAAGCATGAAGTTTGAATCCACAAGCTGCTCTGCGGGAGGATGGGCACTACCTTTGAAAACCCGCTGAGGGTCAGCACGGGTTGGTTCTGACTCGACATTACACAAAACACCCAATACGGACTCTCCAGCAGGTTTTTGGAGGCTATATAACTCTCACGAGAGGAGAAGGTACTGGATTTGAATCACCTGTCTTTGAGTTGGCAGTACAACTCTAATCATTAGGCCACCCTATGGCAACCACAGTAATCTAAAAAGAAATGCTGCCTGACTCTGTGTGTCATCTTCACGATCTTTAGCATGTCCACTGCATCAAGCTATCTCATTGAGGATTTTTCTCATTTTCATTGCTCATAAATGAAAGAACTCCAATTACACAATAAATGTTCTCTGATCATAAGATATTATACTATATATTAGTAAGTATCTAGAAAATCCCCAAATAATTAAAAGTGAAACAATGTCATGAAAATGCACTGTATACAAACGGATTTGAAAACTATTCTGTATACTTTTTAACAAACTACAATAAAATTTAAATATAAATAAAAAATACACACTAAATTCATGATTCAAAAGGTAATTAAGAGAAATTAGAAAATATTCTGAAATGAAAAGTATAGCACATGAAATTCACAACATATGAAAACCCTCATTTAATAACACCACCACCCAAACATAATTCCTATGAATCCAGACATGTCCTCGTGCTCCACATTCTAAAGGTTTTCTCACTTACACTCACTACTTTCTACTGAGTCTGCAAATCTGTTGCAATGGTCACACAGAATTTACTGGAAACTATGAGTTTTAATAGGGAATAACAGGTTTCAATTCAAACAGATATTAAGAACAATAATGCCTATATTAGAAATAGTTTCAAATCAATGACATTTTTACTCTAAGGGAGTAGAAAAAAGTTCCTTAAACATGAGCAAGTAAAAGGAAAGAAATTAAAAAAAACAACCCATGAAACGAAGAAGTAGATCTTTGAAACAGTCGAGAAAAATTGTAAGCACCTAACCACTTACTTATAAGAAGATAAAATTATCAATGTCAGAAATAGAACATCACCAAAACTTTACAGACATTAAAAGAATAAAAGGAAATGTTATGAACAACTTTATGATCATGAAGTTAAGAACACAAAATCTTTGGTAAATACAAACTATTAAAATCATCTAAAGAAAAATATATGACCTGACTACGTACAATACCTATTAGAGAAACATAATTTGTCGCTGAACAAAGGAAACTGTAGACTCAAATGGCCTTACTGACAAATTCTTCCTAAAATATAAGGAAGAAATCATACCATACAAACTCTTCTTAAAAATAGAATAAAATAAAATCCCAAAGTATTGGTTATTACTGGAAAATAACAACCTTGATACTAAAACTATACTGATCTTGTAGGAAAATCACTACTACCCACTACTGCACTGTTGGCCACTCTATTGGGTTGTTGTGTACCATCAAGTTAGAACTGACCCAGCTGACCCTCCACCAGGTTTTCAGAGGCCGTTACTCACTCAGGATTAAGAATGCCCATCCTCCTATGGTGCAGCTGGTGGATTTGAACCACATGACTTTGGGATTGCAGCACAGTATCTTACCATTAAGCCACGATAGAATTCCATTAATAAAATTTCTTATAAAGAGATGATTTGTCACAGAAGAGTCTCTAGTTTTTAATCATCATAAAACTCTTCATGTACAGTATTACTCAGCGTAAGAAATCTTTCTCTCAGCGTTATTCAACACAAAGCATCTCTGGTGACTACTTAATGTACAACTTTCAGCTATGGATCCATTCCCTCACATCTCACACCAGCTCAGAAGCTACCTCTGTGTAATTTTTAAAATGTTATTCCTTTCTGCAAGACCTTTTACTTCTGTCTGTCATGATTTGTTAGAATAAAGCATTTTCTTGATAGCCAACGAAAAATTACTATAATATAGAAATCTACAATGCCTGTGGTGTGAATATATCCTTTCTCCTTCCCTGCATTCAGAGCCATCTGCTTTGGTTACAGACTGCTTTCTGCATCGTAATTTCATTTGCCACCCAATCACTGCCATTAATGTCCTTCCCATGGAGCTCTTGTGGCTTGGTAGTAAGGAGCTGGGCTGCCAGCCCAAAGACGTGTGGCCTGACTCCACCAGCTGCTGCACAGGAGTAAGATGGGCAGGCTCCTCCCATGTGATTTACAGCCTCTGAAAACCCACTAGAGAGTCGTCTATGGCTTGGTACATAACAACAACATGAAGTCTTCCTATAAAGCACCAAAACTTTATGCTATCAGCTGTTGGCACTCTCTTCAGACAAAGCAGAGGTCCCTGACACACTAGCTGGTTGTTCTACTTCATAAAGCTCCTTTGTGACCCATGACCAGGTGGATTGATGTGGTAACCGCCAGAATGTGTCAGGAAGTGAGTGAGCTCCTTCACAATTTAATCGTGAAGAATAGATCTAGAGGTAAAATGGATTTTTCAAGAAAATGTACTTCCTGTGAGAATTTCTTTATAAATAGTTTAAATTTATAGGGAGGAATAACTGAAGTCTAGCCACACAGATTTTCAGAAGTGGTAGTAAGCTGGAAAAAAATGAACAAAATATTTTTAACAACTCCAGAATGTACTAATTTGCCCATAAGAAAAACTTGCAGTGCGTGAGCTCCAGCTGTACTGCTTGCAGGTGGTCACTGGATTCTCCCTGGTTCTATCCCCTCCCTTCACATGGGTGCACGTGCTCCCCTTTTATAGTCTTGTCTTTAAAATGTCTTAACAATTTGCCTTTATCAAGCTTTCCCAAACATTCAAGCTAATCTTTTCAGATAAAACTTTTCACACTTTTAACTAGTTTTTTATTTAATAAAATGACAGTTTTAAGTAAGAAGCAATCAGGCAGCACTGTGTCTGAAAACATACAGTGCTGTACCACCACTAAGAGAAGGGAAACTGAGATCCACTCCAGGCTCCCAGAGACCACTGTTTGGACACATGGGAGCTTCTGCTGGGGCCAGAGAGCAGCAGACAGACCGGTAAATCTGTTAAGTGGATTTGCTGAGCACAGTTTCTATTCTATTTACTTATCAAGCTAACATCATTTTCAGGTTAATTCTCAGTGCCCTATAAATACCATTTCACTGTATCCAACAGAGAGGTTTAGAAACTCCAAACCAACATTTTTACTGTTTAATAAGTATGTGTATCATGAATATGAAACCAAAGCTCCTAGAAAAACTATGAACAGCTTTAGAAAGCAAACTGCTTTTGATAACTATAGTTTTTATCCTGGAATTACAAATTTCTTCAAGTCAAAGAAAGAAACATCACTGAATGATGGCTCTCTTATAACACAATGCAAAAAAAAAAAAAACAGAGAGAGAAGCCATTTAAACAAACAAAAAATTTTCTTTATCCTAATTTCAAAGGACAATCCTTCAACAAAATACAAAATACCAAAATATATAGAACAACTGTTGTTCTGAGGTGTCATCAAGCCAGTTTCGACTAATAATAGCTTTGCTATGTCTGGACCCACTGATAGAGCCAATGTGCTAATCCGCCTTCCAAAGGGACTTCCTCTTTTTAACTGTCTTACCAAAAATAGCCTTTCTCCAGGGATTGGCTTCTCCTGATAAGATGTCCAAGGTATATGAGATGTCTCAGTTCTAAAAACACACTGCTACACTTCTCCTGAGGCAAGTGTGTTCATTTTTCTGTTAATCCTGAAGAATCAACAGCACGATTCAAAGGCAAATCTTTTTTTTTTTAATTATCTTGTGTGTGTGTACCATCAAATTGGATCTGACTGGTACAGGAGGAGATTGTCCCTCCTTCTTCAGGAGAGCATCTGGTGGATTTGAACCACGTGCCTCTGAGAGCTCGCCTCAAAGGCGAATCTTCCTTTATTGTCCAGGCATATGAAGCTACTGAAAGTGCACCTTAGTCCAGAAAGTGACCTTTCTGCTTTTACTTTAAAGTGTTAAAACGAGTGTTTTGCATAAGATTTGCCCAGTGTAGTATGTCATCTGATGTCTGGACTCCTCCTTCTGTGGGTGTTCACTGTGAATCTAAATAAAGGGAAATCCTTGATCATTTAATTGTTTTCTCCAATTACTATGTTTTCACTCGTCCAGTTATGAAGGTTTATATTTATGTTGAGGTGTAGACCATACTGAACGGTACAGCTGAATATTTATCTTTGTGGATATTTATGTCCCCTTCACTTTCAGCAAACGTGGCTGAATCATCTGCATATGATTATTTGCTCCACATACAGACAGGTGCTTCTTGTATCATTCAATATTTTGACTGTTGGCTTTAATTTTCTTCTTTAGTTCTTTTCAAGCTTGAGAATGCTGAGCATGTTTTCCCCTTCTGATTTTCTAGCTCGAGGTCTTTGTACATTTCACCACTATATCTTAAGTTGCCCTTTGAAATATTCTGTGTATTTCTTTTACCTCATTTTTTTATACTGGTGTTAGCTACTGCCATTTGGTGGCCTAGTTGGTAAGAAGTTGCACCACCAATCCAAAGGTAGGCTGCTCAAATCCACCAGCTGCTTCATGGGATAAAGAGAGGCATCAGAAATACTCAGAAAAAGCATGCATCCTAGTGGTTTCTTTTCAATACTTACTCAATTTGTATGCTGAGACAATAATAATACTAGAAACTAAACAGATAAGACTATAAGAAGAGTGTGGCCTCCCTTAAATACATGGATATTATACTGTCAGTGACATATACCTTTACACAACTGATAATCAGATAAATACTGAGTGCAGTCACGCTAAACTTAGATGTCTACCAATCCTCTGAATAGATGATTTAACTAACAGGAATTTTAAGTTTCTTAATGTAAAAAAGGCAAATTTGCCCACGTTTCTTATTTACAAATATTTTAAATTCCATCATAGATTTGATGTATGGCTACTTTTGAAAATTTATCCTTCAAAAGACTTTGCTGTTCTAAAACCCGACATTTCTAATTTAGAGACCGGAACTGGCTATATTCATGTGACATACCACCTCCACCTAGTGGGCACAAATGGAACTGTAGCTAAGTACATTCAAAAGCACATTAAATCTAAACCTTTTGCTCTAACACTTTAAACTCACAAACTTTCTAGATAAGCACCTAAACATTGTGCCACTAAGGCTCCTAACACTGCACTGACTTAAATTTATCAAACATGCAATCAAAATGCATTAATAATAACTAGTGGTTCAAATGGAGAAGTTGCAAACAAAGACAGTCCAAAAACATGGCCTTGGTGACAGAAATAAAGATGGAGATTGCATGACAGAAATTAGCACTACCAACTGCTCACTGAAAGTACCTTTTAAAAAAATAAAAATACCTTTTAAATAAACTACAACCGTAACATGGGTCTTGACCTGATGGGAAACATAGGAATCAATTTGTAGAAGACAGACCTGGTGGAGAAGTTCAATGTGATCAGTCAGAATAAGGCCAGGAACTGACCGTGGAGCAAATCCACACCGCTAACAGTTTCATTTCTAGTATTTAAGACTGTAGCCTAGCGTGAATATACAAATTCTGGAAAATATCTGAGAACAACTTTGAGTAGTATTTAAATAGCATAACATGCAGATCCCTTACCAAGTTTTACAACAGTCAAATACACAAAATCACAGGTCAAAAATGCCAACTTAAGGACTTGTCATTTGAATACTATTCAAAGGATAAATCTGAGTAATATGATGTATAAAGTAGTATTTACCCAGTAATAGACTGGGCAATGAACACACACTGGCAGCACCCCTGAGCTGACAGACTGCTGATTTCAGGTTGTCTGTCATCATCACATGTGAATCCAGTTACTATCATTTCTGTTTTCAACCTGTTACATGTCGATTTCTTGAAATGTTTCTTGCAGGTGAATAATAATAATTTTATTCCATTTGCTTGCTTTCTGAAATAAGTGTTCTCAGAATTTAAGAAAATAAATGTCATAAAACAAAACAAAACAAAACAAAAAACAAAAAAACCAAACACTGTGAAGAAATTCTTTCACAGAAACACTACTTGGTCTCTTGTCAAATACTCAGATCTAAAAATTCCTTTTTCTTTCCAGAGCTGCCTGTTCTGTTCAACAGGCCACAAAGCTATCTGCTGTAAATTCCTCCTTTATTGCCCTACTTATTCACTGTATTACATAATGATTAAAATAAGCGAATTAAGCTACTGTATTTCACCAACTCACGGTTTATTGATCTCACCAGAAATTATCAACAGGAAGTTCTCAAACAACTAGTTGCAATTGATGGCAACTTTAAGACATGATTAATTATAAGGGGCTTGAGAGATGTTTAAGAAAATTGTTTTATCTTGGAATAAACCTTGAAATAGGATATTTCTTTGTATCAATCACTTGTCACATTTCTGAAAAGCCATTACATGCTAAATATTGTTTTTTGTTTTTTTTAATTTTATTATTTGTGTGTGTGCGTGTACCGTCAAATCAGATCTGACTGGTACAGGAGGAGATTGTCCCTCCTTCCTTGGCAGAGCATCTGGTGGATTCGAACCGTGCGCCTCTGGGATTGCAGTGCAGCTTATTGCCACTAGGCCACCACTGCTCCTAAATATTGTGTTATTAAGTTAGCTCGTTCAGTTAACTTTTTAATTCTAACTCCCGTATTCAAGGGCACCCACATTTTAGGTGCTTGGAAAATAGATTAACCACTAATCATTGGTCAAGAAACTCTGTACACTTATAGTTTAATCTCAAAACCTTCGCTCATCTTCTTCCTATATAAAAGAATCTTTAGACTGGGTCTCTTCCTCTCTGGGTTTGGTGCTGGTTTGCGGCAAAATGGCCAAACACACCAAGAAAGTCAGCAACGTTGGTAAATATGGGACCCATTATGGTGCCTCACTCAGGAAGATGGTAAAGAAAACTGTAATCATCCAGCATGCCTAGTAGTACACTTGCTCCTTCTGCGGAAAAACCAAAACCAAAATGAGGAGACAAGCTGTGGGCATCTGGCACTGTGGTTCTTGTATGAAGACAGTAGCTGGTGGTGCCAGGACCTACACTACCACCTCGTCTGTCACAGTGATGTCAATCAGAAGACTGAAGGAACTGAAAGATCAGTAGAAACTTCCCCATTTGAAGCGTCTCAAGCCTGTAATAAACGGGTTAATTTATGTTTTAAAAAAATCTCTATAGTGTTCAGCATCTTCCCTATCACACATCACGTGGAAACCAGAGGATGTTATTACTTTTCACCAATGCCACCCTTCAAAGGCATCAATTATTTCTCTGTCTTCTTATTCATTGTCCAAATTTTAGATGCAGACCAAGTAGGTAAAAATACCATGGCTTGGGGATCACGCATACACACCGATTTCTGGATGCAATATGTGTTTTGATTACTTGACTGTTGTTACCAAGGGTGCTCTCTGTTGATTAAAGTAAAATGAAATCCTTGACAGTTTTTTTTCTCCATCCATCATGATACTGATCCAGTAGTGAAGATTTTTATTTATCTGTAAGCCACAATAAAGGCTGTATTCTTTGACCTTCAATAAGTGCTACAAGTCTTCTTCACTTTCTGCCAATAAGGTTGTATCTTCTACCTAATAAAGGCTGTCGATGAGTCTTCCTACAGTCCTGATGCCACATTCTTCTTCATATAATCCAACTTCTCGAATGATTTGCTCAGCTAACATACTGAACAGGTATGGAGAAATGGTACAACCTTGATTCATACCTTTCCTGATTGTAAACCATGCAGTGTTCCCTTGTTCTGTTCAGAAAACTGCCTCTTGGTCTAAAGATTTTGCATGAACACAAGTGTTCTGGAATTCACCTTCCTCTCCTTGTTAGCCATGCCACACAGTCAATGCCTTTGCATACTCAATAGAACACAAGTAAACACCTTTTTGGTATTCTTTGCTTTCAGCCAAGACTCACTTGACATCAACTATAATATCCATGTTCCATGGTCTCTACTAAATCCATCCTGAATTTCTGACAGTTATCTGTCAATGTTCTGCTCCAGTGTATTTTCATAATCTTGAGCAAGATTTTACTTGTGATTGCTTCTCTTCAAGTTGAATCAGGTAGGATGAGAAGGAATAAATGACCGGTTTTTCATACCAGTGAATAATTTAGGAGTATGATAGATTGGAACAATTAGGATGTTAGGAAGCTGCTGGAATAAATCTGGGGAAAATTTCCCACACTGATTTAATAACTAAACAGGATAAAGCAATTCTTCCTCACTCCTAGAATGCTGTCATAATTCCCTAAGTTTGGAATGGCAGCAAGCACCTTGCCACCCGAAAGGGAGTTAAGCCAACTCACTGAGACTGACAGAGCAAGAGATGGTAAAAACAAACAAAACAACTGAGTTCCTGATGACACACAGTGGTTAAATTCTGCAACCCTGAAAATACCCAACCACAATTCAGTAAGACTTCGTTACTTTGTGATTTCCTGTCATGTAAGAAAGTAAATTATCTGTATTGTGTAATCCAATGATGGAGTTCTTGTAATTTATAAGTAACCTGTCCCCCTACAAGGATCAGAAATGGTGGTCAGTGAACCTCCTCTGTGATAGGAATTATACAGCTGACACTCCATGGCCCTTCGCTGGGTGACTGATTTGAACATTGCTGGTTTAATTGAAAGGGATCTGTGCTGCTTCAGCACAATATCCAGTTTTAGGGAGAATAAGAAAGGCTTACCAAATGCAGTTCTGGGAACTGGTAAGTAGAGAGGGGAAAAAAGTTCAAGTTATTCAGCATCAGGTCATTAAACAAGATTAATCCACGTTGTTCCATACAGTCTGGATCACTGGCATGTCTAAAACAAGAGTTCTCTTTCACTGATGCTCAAGAGCAGTGAGGAGACCACGTTAGTCATTAATTCCAAACTCCCAGACAGTGTCAGCATAAAGAATGCTTTATTTTAATGTTTCCCCACACAACTCCCAGGCCCCTGAGAGAGAGAAGCCCATGCTGAACTGACACAGAAACATCTCTCTATAGATTCTTCTCAATAAAGAGGCCTACTTTCCCTAAACTTAGATACAAGACAAACATACCTGCAGAAACAGATGATTTGGTATACGTTCTGCTGTGTGTATTTTCAACAACAAAAATAAAATAAATTACTTGAAAAATAAAAACTCTTAACAAATTCCAATTGGCTTTGCCTATTGTACTCCCTTCTTTCAGCCTCATTAATCTGTCCACTGTCTTTCTAGAAACTGTTTAGGTACCAAGTAGTTTCAAGGGTATACCTCTAGGGCTTTACTAATTTGCATATAATTTGCTATAAAAATAGCAAATTTTCTCACTGAATTCTAGGGGCTGCATATCACACTCTCACAACCTACTGCTGCTGCTGCTTAGCTCTCATACTCCCATTCTCTCTCTGAAGCCACCAACAGAGACTGTCGGTACCATTAAAAACAACAAAAATTCACTGCCATCAAGATGATTCCAACTCATAGGGAGGGACCCGCCCCCAAGGAGGGGCCCGTCCCCACCCCCGGGTTTCTGAGGCTGTAAGCCTATGAGAGGAGGAGAGTGACCATTTTTCTCTGTGGGTCTGCTCGTGGATTTGAACCACTGGAGATGTCCAGCCTTCTGGTTAATATCACACTAACTCACTACCGTCTATGCCATCAGAACTCCTTCCTTGTATCACAACACCCTTTCTATTTTTAACAATGGATTCTTAGCTATGACACTAAAAGCACAAACAATAAGAGACAAAATAGGTAAATTAGAATAAATCAAAATGAAGTATTTTTGTTACCTAAAAATTTTATGGAAAAGATAATCTACAGATTGGAAGAAAATTTGGTGGAACTGTGTATTGGATTAGGACTGGTGAAGAGGTGGATAAATCGTGAACCAGACAATTCAGGAATCAGCAGCAGCAGCATCAAATATAAAGCCAGGCAAATTAAAAGCATTTCAAAAATTCTACCTGTAACAAATGAACCTGCAATTTCAGCCTGTGCTGTAAAAATTTAAGGCAATGCAATCTGTAATCAGTAAGTATAAGCACACAGAAAGTAGCTAAGCCCCCACAGGACTTTTCTATAGAGACCGTCAACCATAGTATTTCCTTCTTAATATTTTAACAATCAACACTATACTTTAAAAACCCTTTATACTAACTATATGTCTTCTATTACAATAACGCTGCCACTACAGGAGCACTAACTAGGAAAGAAAAGCAGAACACTGAGTGTTCCTTCACCAAAAAAACCTGAAAAGGCTACCACCCACACACGCTTACACAGGGCAGCCAGAGGACAGGCGGGCACCTGTGTGTATGCTGAGCTACAATTGCATCCATTGTTGAAATGCAAATGAGTGCAGAGGTGGAAGGTGCACTGAGAAATGAAGAAGAAAAATGCAATGTCAAATATCAGTCAGAAAGCTGACAGTTTCCTGCTAACATGTAAAGGACATAACACAGCAAGAAAGGTTATACACACAGCATTGCTTCAGGTACCTTCTGTTACTCAGGATTTAAAAAACGCCTTATCTGCATTTAGATAAAGAATCATGAATTTGGAAGAACATGCAGGAGAAAGGCAACGTAGGGTAAACTGGTAGGGCTGAGGTTTGTTACCATTAGAGATTTTAAAACAGCTGAAGCTTGGAATGTTTTCTAAGAAGAGGAATTTAGACATTAATGAAGACCAACTTTAAAGGATTACTAAAGGAAAAAAAAACAAAATGTATACAAATTGGAGAATGAAAATGTTCACGTAAACTACAACTGGGGGAAAAAAAGTATTTAAACTAGCATTTAATTGGGTTTGAGGCCCATTTTCCTCAAAGGACTATGAGCACTATCGAATTAATCTTTACATATGGACTAACAGCCCAATCAAATATATATATAAAAATATTATAAATTCAATCTGTCACCATACCAGTAGCTCAATGCTTGTTCTGACTGACCAAATAAGCTTTCTGCAGATTCTTCCTTTACAAATACCTGTTATTAAGATATGTCCTTTTGTCTTATATCCAGAATTTATGAAATACTTGAGCACCACAACAAGATAAAGGTAAATAATCCAATAGAAAAATGGGCACAGGATATGAACAGGCAC
>NW_006400007.1:388605-390167 GCF_000299155.1 Elephantulus edwardii
AAAGGACACACTGACAAAGAAGATTAATCAGAACTGGCTTTGACAAGCACTGTGGCATCTGGACAAGAACAAACTGGGAGGAGGGTAGAGAGAATGGTGCAGCGGTGAATGAATGGAAACCCAAAATCTCTGTAAATGTTTATGAAAATTAATAAAATATAATTATAGAAAAAAAAAGATATGTCCTTTTGTATGGTAAATCACCTATTCTGCATCTTCAGTGTTTAATATCTTAGGTAAACTCAATTCAATGGCAAAAATAAATGCTGTGCTCAGATCAAGAATGTCTGATTAGCAAATACATCATATTTTTTTTATATGTCGTATTTTTTATTAACCAATCCATACCTTATTGACTCTCCAAAAAGGGTCCACCTCCTCTTAAGAGTAAAATGTTTGACAAGAAAAAAGGGACTTTTTATTGAGAGATAAAGCAATTTGCAAATTGGGAATGACAGGATCTAGAGGATTCTGTAGCATGTACTCAGGAGGAGACACTGAATTTTTAGTAAAAATTCAGAGACTGGTTAACATTTAAGCAATATTTACAAAACTGGGTGATGGTACATTGGAAATGACACACATTTCTAAAGCTGCTTTTAAAAATCCATTGCTATCAAGCCGATTCTGACGCATAGTAACCTTTGAGGACAGGGAAACTCCCTCACAGGGTGTGCAGCACTGCAATCTTTACAAAGTAGACCTACCCATCTTTCTTTTGCTGTTTTTTAGGTCATAAAATAATTACTAAGTTGGGTATATATTGCTTTATAACAACTTCATGGAGGGTGTGGAATTCTAATATTTACCGATATGTGTTTCTTCCGAGAGCTGTTTTTTTAGTTGGCTTCTTGAGTAGTATATAAACTTAACATGCAAACAAAATTTATATATATATACATATAAAAATAATTTTTTTTACAATTTTTACCAAATAATTGTTTAAAGGTATAGTGGAAAGCTATCTTTTTTAAAAATAGAAGTCATAGCCTTAGACTTTAGCACAATTCCCATCACACGTAAGGAGCCTGAGGTTCCTCGTGGGTGAGGAGCACCTTGCATTATGAGTTATCCCTTACCTTCTTCAGGGGCAGCAGAAGCTCCATCAGGGAGCATAGGCTGTACTAACTCCCCAGCTTCAGAATTATTCTCCAGATCATCCATTTGTATTCCTTCCAGGCGCCCTCCTTTAGCATTAGCCCTAAGAAAGAGGCAAATCAGGTGATACATTGGTTTAGCTGTTTCTGGTGTTATGTGCCGTTGAGTCGCTTGTGACTCACAGTGACCCTATGTACAACAGCCCTCAATTCTGCTCTGTTCTGTGCCAATCGCACTGTCTCCGACACACCCATCCTGATTACCCCAGTCACTCTATCAATCCACCTAATAGAGGGCCTTTCCCTCCTGCGCTGCCCCTCCATCCTCCCAAGCATGATGTCCCTCTCCAAGGATCGGTCCTTCCTTACAACATGTCCAAAGTATGTTAGAATCCTTGCCTCCAAGAAGCAGCCTGGTTTAATCCTCTCCAGGATGAATCTGTTTGTTTTCTTGGCAGTCCATGG
>NW_006400007.1:392021-392782 GCF_000299155.1 Elephantulus edwardii
GGTACTAGAGATATTGTAGCTGATGTTAGATGGATCTTGGCTGAAAGCAGGGAATACCAGAGGAATGTCTATCTGTGCTTCATTGACTATGCAATGTATTTAATATACATTCTCAAATTTTACTTTTAAAAAATTCACTCTTGATGATCAATGAGAAATAATAAAATGGTATCTTTTGTGACTGTGTGCTTAACATTGGTGGTTATGTTTATATTAGGGCAGAAACAATCATTTCTCTTTTTTAACTGTGATATGAATGATAGTATTTCTTTCATAGCTTTAAGTACAATACCCACAACTGTCACAGTATTTATCCCAAGTTCTTCTAATTCTCACTTCTACTAATCCTTCTCTGCTAATCCTCCCTTCTAGGCTCTATCCTCAGGCAAATGCCACTCTTTTGACTTGATATAATCTCTCTAAGGAGTGAATGGCTCTCCAGAGAAACAATTAGTTGTATAGCAGCATGCAGCTTCAGCTTGAAAGGAGAACATCTAGTCAGGCTAGGAAACAGGAAAGCCACACCAATCTCCAGTGAGTAAACTCAAGTTTAAGTGGTGAAAATGCATTATAATGTGTTAAAAAATAACACTATTTGTCATTTAGGACTCAGTAATTATCCATTTTATAAGAAACATAAACGCAGATTATACACATGGATTTCATCTGATGGTATGCATAGGAATCAGATCGATTACATCTGCGGAAAAAACTGCTGGAGAAGCTCAATATCAGCTGTGAAAACTAGGCCAGGAGCTGAT
>NW_006400007.1:394512-414903 GCF_000299155.1 Elephantulus edwardii
GCCAAGAAAACAAACAGATTTATCCTGGAGAGGGTTAAACCAATCTACTCCTTGGAGGCAAGGATTCTGGGGCTTTGTCTGACATACTTTGGGCATGCTGCAAGGAGGGACAGGTCCTTGGAGAGGGACATCATGCTTGGGAGAGTGGAGGTACAGCGCAAGAGGGGAGACCCTCTATGAGATGGATTGATTCAGTGACTGGGGTAATTGGGATGGGTGTGTCAGAGGCAGCGCGATTGGCACAGGATAGAGGAGGGTTTAGGGCTATTGTACATAGGGTTGCTATGAGTCGCAAATGACTTGATGGCACATATCAACAACCATTATCCTGATTTTCTAAAATGTATAAAATTGGATGATATAAGAGATGTTAAACATTCTCTAAAAAGTTAATTCACAGTTCTCTTCTGGGGTGGAATGGCTTTACTGTTTACATCTAGAAATAGATTTCAATCACAAGTGCCTATTAGTGTTTTACAGAGAACATTCTAACACATTCTAACAAATTGTATCTTCTGAATAGAGAGACACAGCAGGAACCGAAATTTATGCCTCCTGGGGGAAACACAGCAGTATCAACTACTTTTAATAAATGTCAACAATGTATTTTGAGGACACATTTATAAGAGGAGAGAAAAGATGGAAAGTGAAATAAAAGAGTAGAACAATTAAAAATAAATGTAAACATCTGCGAGACATCATACAATCTAGCATAACTATCTTTAAAATGTGTAGACTAGTTGGGGAGCAGAAGTCCTCCACCACCCGAGAAACATCAGAGGGCACAGCTGACATAGATATTCACTATCACTACCCTAGGTTCAGAGAAAATGAGCAACAACATATTTAAACTAACCACTGGTACAAACTCATTTCCATTTTTTAAAAAGTCTCTAATACCCTAAAAGTTATACTTTCTAAAACATTGTGTCCATTTAGACAAAATTAACAAAGGAGAAATGTATTTTGTTCATTATGATGGAGACTTACCCCAAGATGACCATTTTCCGCCTCTTCTCAACAGTGGGCAAGCCATTGAAAACGGCGACCACGACGGCGTCAGAATCCAGAGCTTTGCACTGACGCTCGTCGGCTTTGGGCAGCATGTCCCCCACGCTGCCATGCATCAGGGCCCGTGGAGAGCTGTGCCTGCTGCCAGACTGTGAGCTTCCTGGGGAACCTTGAGAAAAGGAAGGGGAGATTCAGAAAGGAGGAGGATAAAGAGAAAAGTTCTCTGTCAAGTTCCAAACTTAGAAAAGCAGTTCTCACTGTATGGGGTGTTTTTTTAATTGCAGAAAAACATCAAAAGCAATACACATATTCTCCGATTAAAAAAAAAAAAAATTTAAGAGCCTAGAACCCAGTCTACATTTTTTTTACTGTGGGATCTGCTGTTGTCGATCAAGGAACTTTGAAATTTTTGTTGCCTTTCTAGATCTAAAGACTAAACCCACTGCTTCTGAGTCAGCTTTGACTCATGGAAACCATCCATCAAGTTTCCAAAGCCACCAGAACCAACTGCCTCATCGTTCTCCTTCAGAGGAGCTCATGGATTCTAAAAACTGCTGAACTTCTGGTTACTAACACACTAAGCCACCAGGGCTCAGTCTGAGCCACCAGGGCTAACTCTGAGATCTGAAGCTACAGTATAAAGCCAGTACCTTAACAAACCAGTGTGTTTTCTGCTTTGGGGCTGTGATGTGGGTGCGGCTACTGCTCACAACCGGGTATGAGCTGATTGGATTTGGCCTCGTATTTTGTGGAACTCGGAATAAAACAGGGTTGGAAGCAGGAGTGGCATCCACTTCCAAAAAAGCTTGCCTCCGGAAACTCTATGAACTTAAAAGAAAGATGAAAGGTTCGTGTTCAAGACTTTCATTCATAGGGTTGCTAGGAGTTGTCTACTACTAGATAGCACTTAACAACAACAACCCAGTCATCTAGCATCATGATGACTATTCTAAAACTTCCCAAATTTACCTTCAGACAAACCTTGACAGTCTCCCTTTGAACGACTATTTTCCCCAGAGTCCACGGCTCTTCGAAGTGAAAGGCTGCCAGCTATGCTGGACCGACCTGGCTTGGGTGAATTACTCTTCTTATTTGAGGCTGCAAAGGCATGTAAAAGTATTTCTGAATATAATAAAATAGGATGAATAACACTGAGATATACAGAGTTTGCTTTAATTTTTCCGTTTCCTGTGTCCAAAAAGAAACAGAATACTCTGTGGTGTCAAACGGTTTATTTGTACTCTAAGCCTAAGCTTTTTATTTTGTTGTTCGTACAGAAGAGTCTTAATATAAAGAATTAGAATATTCTGTAAGAAAAATCATACCGGACATGTTCACCAAGCTCAATACAATTAAACTAAGTATAAATGAAAAAGCATAACCCAAAAAAAGCCAAACAAACAGTACAGTAATTCAGTCACAAGGCTTGGGCCCAAACCTATGCTAAAAAGAAAATAAATCGGCGAGCTCTGGTGGCCTAGTGGCAAGAAGCTGCACTGCAATCTCAGAGGTGTACGGTTCAAATCCACCAGATGCTCTGCTGGAGAAGGAGGAACAATCTCCTTCTGTACCAGTCAGATCTGATTTGATGGTACACACAAAAAATAATGAAATAAAATAAAATTTAAAATAAAGAAGAAAAAAGAAAAGAAATCATCTGGGGAGCTCTGATGGCACAGTCTCTAAGGACCTGTACTGTTAACCCAAAGGCTATGCCTCTCTGGTAGTTCAAATCCACCAGTGATTCCATGAGAGAAAGACAATCTCCTCCAGTGCCATTTACAACTACAGAAACCCAAAGGCGTGTCAGCTATGAAGTGGTTCAAAGTTGATGGCAAAAAGTTTCTGAATATGCATAAAAGAAAACAAAATTTTAAAAAGATGTATTTACATTAAACACATTCAGTAAGTTACGTTGTTACATGTTACAATATCAACACTCAAAAATCGTCATTTTGCATACCAACAGTTAATAACCTGAGAATTAAGTTTCATTTGAATGTACAAGATCCTATCTTGAAACTTACCAACATCATTTAAAAAAAAAAGGCGTGAATAATTGGAAAAACATTAATTTATTGATTACAAGACTTAAATGCTGTTAAGATGGTAAACAAACAAACAAACAAATCAAACCCACTGCCACAGAGTCAACTCTCCTTCACAGTGACCTTACAGGACAGAGCAAGTTTGCTGTCCATGGAAACAAATTTCTATATCTGTCAGCCATGATGACAGACAGCAGCTAACTATTTTTTTCTTAGTTTTTCTCTTGTCAGCAAACTCTATCCATCCTTTCTCAATGAGGATTGTGGGAGAGAACTGAGCTCTTTGTAATCATCCTAAAATACCCCTTGGATGTAACAGACTGACTTTGCTAGTGCATGTGCAATAGAATAGGACCAGCTATGTACCATCTTTGGGAGGATTAAGGAAATAGTCACACAGTGATTTCTTCTCTGTCTCCTGATGGAGAGAGGAACCTCTGTCAAGATGACTGAATAAGTGAGCACTGATTATCAATGGAATGTTTTAACTCAAAGAATAAATGACCATATTTCACGAAAGCTTTGCAAACAGGATCCTTACCAGTCTCTTAACTCCCATTTCCTACTCATTTACACAGAACAATGAAAGTATTCTTTCTTTCTGAAGGGTAAATGAGATCATAAACATACTTTCAATGCTTTTTGTTTATTTGTTGTTGTTTTTTCCTTTTTTTTTTTTCTTGTTGTGTACCAGTGAATCAGATCCGACTGGCACAGGAGGAGGTTACCCCTTTCTCCAGCAAAGTATCTGGTGGATTCGAACCATGTGCCTTTGGGATTGCAGCACAGCTTCTCACCACTAGCCTACCAGAGCTCCCTTACATCAATAATTTTTTTTTTTTATTTTATTATTTGTGTGTGTGTGTGTGTGTGTGTGTGTGTGTACCATCAAAGCAGATCTGACTGGTACAGGAGGAGATGCTCTCCAGCAGAGCATCTGGTGGATTTGAACTGCATACCTCTGGGACTGCAGTGCAGCTTCTTGCCACTAGGCCACCAGAGCTCTCTTACATCAATGATTTTTATCCTCCCTCCAAGGACTTCATCCTAAAATCAGAATAAAAGTCAAACTCCTAATCCTAACCACTGAAATTCTCTTCACTTGTACATGTTTTAATGTTTACCTCTCACTGCTAGAATATAAGCCCTATAACATTAAGTTCTGTTTGTCTTGCTTGTTGCCCAGCACAAGAGACACAATCAAGAAATGTGAACTCTTCTAGTGCACAATAGACAGAAACAGAATTTAGTTTTATGGTAGCAAAAAGTCCGCACGCGTGTGTAGTCCTGATTCACTGGGAAAGAGATATTTATTCTGAAAATAATCAGTGAGTTAGCTTTCCACATGGCATGCAGAGAAATGACTCTAATAGGAACTTTCTCACTTACAGTTCCGTATGTAACAACTGGCAACTGAGGACTTTGCCAGGAGCTCCATTCCCAAATCCTGCAATCTGCTGGAACTCTCTGTTTCACATGCAGCTAGAGCTGCCTGGTCGGCAGAAAAAAGGTTTGTCTGCATGTCTCCAGAACCAGCGTTGCAGCTTTTTAATTCCGAAAGGGTATTCTTTACTTCTGTTTTCATACATCGAACTTCGGCCATTTGCGTTTTCAGTCTCTTGAGCATCTTTAAGTCAGAGGGCACTCGCCACATCGCCTGCTGCTTTCTTTGATCTTTATCTTTTCGAGAATATGATGCTTCAAAGAGAAAGAGACAAATCATGCTGATTGAGTCTGACATTCACGTAATCATTCTATACTCTCTGTATTTATGCAAATGTGATGTATAAATAAGCTAAGGGCCTGGGGTAGTATTTACCAGTAAAAGCATGCATTAATTGCCACTAACAAAAAATAAAGAAAAGCAAGCATCCTAACCTTATCCACTCCTTCTGAATTACATACATCTACCACTTTAAAAGACTAAAAGCTACCCTACTGCCTTATGTTTTCTTTTTTATACAGCTTGACATTCTCCAACTTTTTACATTGGTATTTTATTACTTTCATAATTAAAGAAAATGGGGGGAAAGGTAGAAGTTAAACATTTGGTTAAATCTATTATATTATATTATTTTATATAATAGACATATATATAGATAAATATGTATGGCAATGTGCATTATGTATATGTTGTTATATACCATCGAGTCAGAACTGATCTGTAACTGACCCAACAGAGGGTTTTCAGTGACAGTTAATCACACGGAGGAGACTACCCTTTCTTCCCCTGTGGAACAGAAGGTGGACTCGAACCACCTGCCTTTGAGACTGTAGCGCCGCTTCTTGCCACTAGCCCACCAGAGCTCTCTGCACAAATTCAAAGCTCCAGTAGTGCAGTCCACAGGAAGCTGTAAAGGTGGTGCCTCCACATTCGGATGGCGAGTAAGAAGAACAAACTGGGGAGGAGGGTGGAGAGAATGGTGCGGCAATGAAGGAGTGAAAGCCCAGAATCCCTGTGAATGTTCACTGACACTAATAAAATTTAATAATAATAATAATAATAATAAAAAGGTGGTGCCTCCAACAGCCTGTCTGCAGGAGAATGGTGAGCAATCTCCTGTGTGACTTATAGCTCCTGAAAACCTGGTAGATCAGGAATGCGTTGGTTCAGACTTAACAGCAATGACTCTGACAAAATTAAAAAAGGTCATCTACTAAACTGTTGCCCAATTTTGACATGATATAAAAGAAACATTCATTGTCATTGACTTTTTCAAGCACTGAGGTTTTTTTCTCCTTTCCCAGAGAAAATAGTTGTTCTTTTTAAAAACAAAAAACCCAGAAACAAAATTGTGATTTGAGTGAAAGTCTACAGAGGAAATATTCTCTAATTAATCATTCATATACATTTAATTTTATGACATTAATTACAATGTCCACCTTCCTATCCCTTCCCTTAAAGAGTCTCATTTCCACCAGTCCGTCTATCCTACTGCTGAGCTTTACTTCTGGGGAAATTCTGCTCTTTTGATCTTATGTATTTGACTGTTCTAAGGTGTTATTAAATCACCTTACAGGCCTATCTGTATTAGCTGGCTAAACACTGGAGCACAGAGTTTCAAGTTCATTTCAAGCTTAGAAAGTAGAGGTAAGGCAAATGCAGGAAAAAGACATACATTTGCTCTATTAACAAGAAATCAGTAAAAGATAAGTTACATTGGAAATGAAAGAACAACCTAAAGATGGAGGTAAGATTCTAGTGTGGTGGGGGAAGCAGACTCCTGTAATAATCTCCTGGATGAGCTTCCATCTGGTGTTTTTCCAAGCTTTCTGAAACACAGTTTGAATCAGACTCTTCCTCTAATGAAACAATGGCACTCCATTGTGTAATACAAACAGATTTCTCAAGCTAGTGTGCAAAGCTGTCCACAAAATCATTCTAACTTGGCTTCCAGTTCTATTTACTCATTAAAAAACCAACAACAAACTCATTGCCATGGGGTCAGTGCCGACTCATGGCTACCCTCCATTAGCTTTACATCTTGAGAGAAGACGGCTCTTCCTTCTCCTGCAGAACAGCTGGTAGGTTCAAGCTGTTGACCTTTCAGTTAACAGCCCAATACTTAAAGCCATCACAGCACTAAATAAACAACCTCCCACTCCCACTGCCATCAAGTCAATTTCAACTTACAGCAATCATCCTTCAGGTGACGGAGGTGGAAAACCTTAATGGGATGAGGCCGCCCATTCCTGTGGAGCAACTGGTGGATTCGACCACATCTTTGTGATGGCAGCACAATTCCTTACCATGAAGCCCCCAGAGCTTCCTTATTTCTTCTGGTTCGGCTAGATTACCTGCCATTCATTTCCTAGCACCTTTTACAAGCTCAAAAAAAGTCCACTGCCATCAGGTTGATTGCAGCTCATAGTTATCTTTAGTTTTCTAGGTTGTAAATCTTTACAAGATTTCTCCCAAGGATCAACTGGTATATTCAAAATGTCAATTTTCAACTAGCAACTCAATGTATTATGCACAATGCTACTGTAACTCCTTTTATAGGATGCTGTTTTTTGTTTTATACTGTCAGATCAGATCTGACTCACAACTCCAGTGAATATTCAGAGGCTCTAAGTCACATGGGAGGAGATAGTACTGGTCCTTCTCCTGCTGAGCAGCTGGTCAACTTGAATTGCATGCTCTTGGGCTGGCATCACAACTTCTTACCCACTAGACCATGAAAATCACAAGACAGTGATTAAAAATACAGACTTGCAACACACAGTAACAGTTCTGTATCAACTTGGTGAGCTAAAAGGGGTATTTTTTCTTCTTCTTTTTTTTTTTAAGTGTGACCTGCATCCAATAGACACAGATATTCAAAGTTCCAGCTTGTCTTTCTCTGATCTTTGGTTCTTGGAATGTGAGCCAAAAGCTTGTCATCTAACCTGAAGATTTTTGGGATTCACCAGTTCTTATACCTCCAGGCGCCTCTTTGGAGTTCATCTGCTCCTCAAAGTCATGAGAAGCTAGCCTCCACAACTATGGACCGTTTTCTTGAAATAAATGTCTTCCAATGTAAGTATATATTTCTATTTCATTGTTTTTTAACCTCCTGAGAACAGTCTAAAAAGTAGGTGTTCACTAAAAATGTTTAAGAGAAGAGCACATTAAGAACCAAAATAAATATGAAAATTTCAAGTAGGCATATTAACCGAAAGAAAGTGGACTCTGCACAACAGCAGATTTTGCTAACAACTACTCACAGGAAGGTGATTCTCACGTGGCTTCCATGACTGTTCTCCTGGTTTTCCTCATTTCTGGAGGATCTCTAACTAGTTCGTTTATCCGACAGGCAGGAAAAAGCTATTCACCACGATTAAGCTATATTCTTAACTCTCCCTCCTTCACTCTTTCGAAAGGGTCTTTTGTAATCTGACTCCCTTAGTTTTAAGTGTCACTTCTAGAAAAATAAGTGTCTGGATTCCACTCCTTAATTTTTGGCTTACTCTTCAGAGATGTGTATTAGGCATCGCTACTTTCATATACTGGTCTAGAAAATACACAGGACATTTAAGATTTGCTCTTCCTTTCTCTGATTTTCTCCATCTCCTTGTATCTTCATCTGCACCTCAGTCATCTAGATTTGAACCTGAGGTCAAATAATTAACACTATTCATTTCATGGAAAACTAAAGTAGAGGGCCAGCAAAAAGAGAAGAGCCTCAAGGAGATGGAGTGACAGTGACAACAACGGGCTTGAGGATGGTCCCGGGTAAGGTAAGGTTCTGACTCTCTCACTGCATCACCAAGAGTCCTAGTCAGCTCGATGGCATTTAACAGCACAAGTCTTATTCTCTATACTGTCTGTCTTCTTCTACACAATGACATTACATATCTTCCAAAAAGTGATTTTACTCTTCTATTAAATGTACCATTGTATTACTAAACCCATAATTTACTTAAGATATAACTTTATTGTTAACTATTTTTAAACATCTCTGAGTGAAAACAAAATTATTGTTGTAAGAACAGACAAAATTAAAGAATTAAAAACAAACTCAATCAAATCTGTTATGGTGTCAACAATCCTGACTCATAAAGACCCTACAGGACGCAGCAGATCTGGACTTCCACAGGTGTCATTTAGAGGTGTTCTTATGGAACAGTCAGTAGGCTTGAACTCTCAACCTTTCAGTTAGCTGCTGAGCACTTAATCACAAGGTTACTCGTGAAAAGGGTAAGAACTTTTTAACTTACTATAAAATTGTTCTTCAAAAGGGTCAGGGTTAGCGGTTAAACCAGTGGACATGGTTTACCTTCTGAACCAGAATTTGTTTGCTTCACCAGGCCTTTGCACAAACAAAAGGAGCACGGTGGCACAGCAAGTTATCTGTTAAGCTGCTAACCAAAGGTAGCAGTTAACAGCCACCGGCCGCTCTGCTGGAGAAAGCTGCGGCAGTGTGCTCCTGTGAAGACACAGTCTCAGAAACCTGACAGGGTAGTTCTCCTCTGTCCTTCAGGGTCACCAGGAATCAGAACGGACTTGACATCAGTGGCTGGGTTTGCCAACAACATCAGTTATAATCAGTTAATATGGAAAGTTATTTCTTTGTTCTTCACTAGAACTGTGTCATTTTTATCTTCTTGTTTTACAATTTTCTGTATTCTCTTAAGATTTCTACATTTTAAATGCCTCAGAAAAAAGGTAAAATTATAAATCTATATTGTGATAAATGCTACAAAAGTGCACATATTTATTTACAAACTGTATCTGGATCGTTCTTAAGAGGTAACTATTTTATGTTACAAAGAGTTTCAAATTTGGAAATCTCAACCTTTTGTACAGTATTACTTCTGGAAGCGCACACTCACTTAGTGCCAGGGAGTTGGAACCAACTCACAGCTGACCCACTGCAGGTTTTCAGAGGTTGTAAATAGAACAGAAGGGGACTGCCTGTCCTTTTACACATGTAGCAGTTGGTGGGTTTGAACTGCCTGGCTTTGTACTGGCAGCAAAACTCTTTACCTGCTAGGCCACCAGAGCCTCCTCCGCCACCAGGGACATTAAGGTTAATTTTCATGGCCTTGACTCTTCTGGGGATACCACATTTTAGGACCCTGTCATAACTATAGTTCCTTTTTTCACACAATGTCCTAGAGTCCAATAACTTCAAAATTTTCTATAACTTCCATTTTGTTCAACACACACATACCCTTTGTGAAGACATTTTTAGTTTCTCACTATCAAAAGCGTAAGAAATCTGATTTTCCAATTCCAGATTCAATGCACTTTCGGATGCTGAGAGCAAGCAGGAAGCCATCAGAGCTTTCTAGGCCCTTTAGGCCCAGGCCTAGGCCTTCTCTTAGTCCATGTCTCAGAGGACGTTCCCAGAGGCTCTATGTTATGCTAGTGGTAAGTCACTCCCAGCCTCACTAGAATGCCAGCAACAAGACAGGACAAGTGGCCAGGCCAGCCTAGACCCTTCAGGAAGAAAAAAAAGAGAGAGAGAGAGAGAGAGAGAGAGAAACCTAGGCTCTGAGTCCTTTTCCACTAAAATTGCTCTATTTCACTTTTTACATTGGCTTAGACTTTGAAAATTGAGTTCTGGTGCAGTAAAGAAGCTACAAACCCACTGATCTAAGTCACTGACTGGATGCATATAATACTATTGAATAAGAAACTAGGCAAATGCTTTGTATATTTAGAAAGTTTTCCAACAAAAGGGAACTACAAAATGTAGATTTTATAAGTAAATCCTACACTATCCAAAATGACTAAGAATTTAAAAAAGCTCAAGTTCAACAATACAAACTATCTCATATAAGTCACACAAATATAATTTCTCTGTACATAAAACACAGCTGACAACTGGTATACATTTTTAGGCTACTAAACATTAAAGCATAGGAAAATCAACTTTTTCTACATTCAGTTGAGACATCATTTCACTAAGAAGTTGGGATATTATGAGACCTAAGGCCACTCACAAGGAGAACAAATTCACTTCATGTGAATCAATCTAACAACAAGGACTGAGCTAACTGGAAAATCACATAAAAACTTTCTCTGAGACATTTTTACTTTGTTGTGCAGGAAAGATAATGATAACAAAAATGAACTGTAATTAATTAAACAATCAGCTAAGGACACTAATCAATGGCAATTAACGTTTTAAAATGTTTCTGAATGAGTGTATGGAAAAAACCAGTATGATCTGTAAACCTTCACTCAACTGAAAACTGTGGCCTGACTCTGAGAAGAATGGGAATCCCTGAACACTTGATCATGCTAATGAGAAACCTATACTTGGACCAAGAGGCAGTCATCAGAACACAGCAAGGGAACACTGCATGGTTCAAAATTGGGAAGGGCGTACGCCAGGGATGTGTCCTATCTCCATACCTTTTCAACCTATATGCAGAACATATTATCCGGGAGGCTGGGCTCTATGAGGAGAAATGTGGGGTCAAGATTGGTGGACGATTTATCAACAATCTGCGTTATGCGGATGACACAACCCTGCTTGCTGAAACTGAGGAGGACCTGAAGCGCCTGCTGCAGAGTGTCAAGGACTGCAGCCTACAATATGGATTGAGGCTCAATGTCAAGAAGACAAAGATTCTCACCACTGGACCAACTGGCAGCATCAGGATGGATGGTGAAGAGATTGGGATTGTTCACAGCTTTAGTTTGCTTGGCTCCACAGTCAACTCTTGGCACCAACAGCCAGGAAATTAAAAGGCGCATTGTTATGGGAAAGTCTGCTGTTAGGGACCTCTCCAAAGTACTGAAGAGCAATGGTGTCTCTCTGGAGACTAAGGTGTGTCTGATACAGGCCATGGTCTTTGCAATTACTTGTTATGCATCAGAGATGGACAACGACCAAGGAGGATGGAAGGAGAATTGATGCCTTTGAGCTGTGGTGCTGGAGAAGAGTACTGAGTGTACCATGGACTGCTAGGAAAACAAACAGATTAATCCTGGAAAGGGTTAAACCTGGTGGCTCCTTGGAGGCAAGGATTCTGAGGCTTCGTCTAACAAACTGTGGACATGTTGTAAGGAGAGACCGGTCCTTCGAGAAGGACATCATGCTTGGGAGGGTAGAGGGACAGCGCAGGAGGGGAAGGCCCTCTATGAGGTGGAATGATTCAGTGACTGGAATAATCGGGATGGGAGTGTCAGAGACAGTGCGAATGGCACAGGACAGAGCAGGGTTTAGCGCTGTTGTACATAAGGGTCGCTATGAATCGCCAAGTGACTCGACGGCACACAACAACAACAACAACAACAACTGAAAACAAGCAAATACATTTCATTGATTTCATATAAATGCCATGTTCACTAAATACAAGTTTGCAGAATATGAAAAATCAATTTGCTACAAAATTATACCATTTTCCAATACTTATATGCAATATTTAGTTTAACATTCAAGCACAGTTTTTAGAGAATCATAGAAAAAAAGGAAAATTATTATTATTATTCTTTTACCTGCAGGCTGCAAAAGTGAAGCAGGTGGGCGAGGTTGTAAACCCCACAAATTCTCCATACCACTCCGGTCCTTCAGGTCCAACAAATGTATTAAAATTAAGGGATCAATGTCTAATAAACTATTCGTAGCAGCCGAGCATAAGTGTGTTCTTCTTGACATTCTGCTACTAGCACCCACATATCCATGGCTTCCACCTGCAAAACGTCAAATGCAGGAAATGTATGCTGTACAGTTACATGATTTTAAATGTACTTTAAAGAAAAATTCTAAGTGACTAATATCAGTTTCATATTTACTTGTTAACAATGACTTCTGCATCTGATAGGCAGATATCAACAGATGTATATATACTGCTACACTTAAGCTCCTTAAGTCAAGGATAAAAGCTTACTTTTATCTACTGACTAGCATAAAAGCAAACAAAGCATTGCAATCCTAAATACAGGTGTTGGCAAGGAGGCAACATAACAAACTTTTATCCACAGATGGAGGGAATACAAAATGGTACCATCACTGTAGTAAATAGCTGAACAGTTTCTCAAAAAGATACATACAACTGTCACAAGACCTAGCAATTCGAATCCCAGGTATATATCCAAAAGAAATCAAAACAGTAATGAATAAATAAAAACAGATATCTGTATACTTACTTTGCCTTCCAGGGTTGCTGAGTTAAAATAAACAGTAATGAGTATGCCCAATGAATTATGATTTTCAGAATTATAGAACAAAAGTTTCATAAGAATAAGGTCTTCCCCACCCCCCCCACCCCCCCCCCCGAGTAACCCCTAAACACCAAAATAGGGAGCTCTGGTGGCTGAGTGGTAAGGAACTGCGCTGCCAACACAAAGGCACATGGTTCAAATCCACCAGCTGTTCCACAGGGAAAAGATAAGCAATTTCCTTCTGTGTGATTTACTCCCTCTGAAAATGGGCTGGAGGATCAGCTTTGAGTTGGTTCTGACTCAAAAGTACTTAAAACAACAACAAACTCTAAAGTAAGGGAGCTCTGGTAGCTAAGTCCTGAGGGAGTTGTGCTACACAAAGGTTTCATATCTCTAGTGGTTTGAAACTGCTGTGGCTCTGTGAAAGAAAGAAGAGCAATCTCCTCTTGTGTAATTTATAGCCACAAAAACCTTCTGATCAGCAGCTCTGCAGTAATATTTTTAAGTTTGAAACACTAAAACTGTGCCAAGGTCAAGCAGTAAATGTCAAATAAATAAATGCATGTCACTTGTTTTTAAAAAACCCATCTCTCTCATTTACCTTAAGAATGCTAAAGTCTTCCCACTATGGTACAGTCACACAATGGAATGTTAAACAACACTGAAAACAATGAACTCATAGAACATTACAGTACGTGGGGAAGCCTGAAGATCTTTATACTGAGTGAAATATCTCAGTCATAAAAAGGACAAATACTGCATAGCACCACTATTATAAAATAGAACAGACCCTGGGGTGGCTGGGGAGAGAATGGGAAAAGAGTGGACAGATAATTAACACTGCATTAGAACAGATGCGGGGAAGAACTGCTCGAAAGAAATATATGATTAGGCATTATCTATATGAGAACAATATAGAACAAGGGATGGATGCAATGCAGGGAGGGCTAGTGGATGGGTGGGTGAAGAAAATGGGCAAAAATGGAAAAAAATTAAAATAAAAACATTTCCGATGTTTAAAAAAAGCTAAAGTGTTATATACAAGAATTGCCCTACCATATAGTTCTACGAGAGGAAATGACAGTTCTTACAACTAAAAAAACATTTGGTTAAATACTAAAAAATCTACATAGTACATCCACCTTCTAGCTTTACATAAACACAGTCTCTGAATTCATCTAAACATCTAAAAATTATATTTCTTCAATATGTATGTGAAAAGGATTATTTTTCTGTTAATGCTTTTTACAGGCCCTGTGGATACAAAAGTGAGTTAGGACGCATGCTCTAGGTCTCACGAAGTTCAGAGATGAACATGGGAAATGGCAGTTAAAAACGTAATTACAAAATTGTTCAACAGGCTGGTTTGAGAAGATAAAGGTATCCAAGAGTCCTTGAGTGTGTCTAATAAGAAATGTCATGTAAAACAACATAAAAAAGTAGCAGAGGTGGCGATGACTGAGACAGGGAAAAGAGAGACAACATATGAGAAAGTAATAGCACAAACAAAACTATCAAATGGCAACCTCTTCAACACATGGTGCTGGACTGCTGCCTGCAGAAAGCTGAAGCAGGGTGCACACCTCTCACCCTACATAAAATTAACTCCAGGTGGATCAGAGTCCTAGGGCTAAAGCCTGAAACTATAAAGATTGTAAGAGACAAAGTAGAACCAAGCATAGAAGGCCTAGTTCATGATATCAAAAGGCTGACAAATAAAGCCAGAAATACACAACCAGGAGAGCATAAAATTGATGAATGGGACCTTCTAAAGATTCAATCCCTGTGTGCATCAAAAACATTTTCCAAAAGAGTGAAATAAAATTCCTACTAACTGGGAAAAAAACATTTGGCAATACCATTTCAGACAAGGTTTGGCAATACCACTTCATATCAAAGTTTACAGAATCTTACAGGGCCTCCACAAGAAAAGACTAATAATCCAATTATATAGCAGGCAAAAGATATGGGAAGATCTTTGAGAGAGGAAGGTATGTGGATGGCCAACAGCCACATGAAGAAATGCTTAAAATCACTGCCAATAAGAGAGATGCAAATCTAAACCACAATGAGCTACCATCTCACCCCAGCAGCAGTGGCAAAGTTTAACAGGACAGCAAGTAACAAATGTGGGAAACAATGTGGAGATGGTAAAATGGTACAAGGCAACTTAGAGTTTCCTCAAAAAGATGAATACAGTGCTCGCTTCGGCAGCACATATACTAAAACTGGAACGATACAGAGAAGATTAGCATGGCCCCTGCGCAAGGATGACACGCAAATTCGTGAAGCGTTCCATATTTTCGACCCTGAAATGAACCAGTCTGTAACGAAGGCTAACTCCTTTCACCTACAGATTTTGTCTTTGGATACAAAGCTAAGTAGATAGTCCTTACGGAGGGACTGTTTAAAAAGAGGCAGGGAGAAGAAAAGAAAAAAGAAATATGGAGACAGGGGCATATTGGTCTCTGTCAAATACATTTATTTTAATAATAATAAAAAAAAAGATGAATACAGAAAATTCCATATGATCCAGCTATTCCACTGCTTGGCATATACCCTGAGAAAATTAGAACTGAGACACAAATGGGAGATCTGTACACCAATGTTCACAGAAGCATTATTCACCATCACAAGAACATGGAAACAGCCCAAATGTCCAACTATAATCAAATGGATTGGGAAATTATGGTATATTCACATGGTGGAAAACTACACAGAACACAAGAACAATGATTTTAAAAATTATTACAGAACCTGTCAGGGACTGGAGAGCATTATGCTAAGTGAACTAACTCAGTCAAATAAGGAGGAATACAGTATAAGACCATTTATTGTAGAAACAGAAAGGTAACTAGTAAAACATATAAGAGGATTCAATGGGAGGAAGGGATAAGCTGAAGGGTAAAGATGGGTAAGGGGATAATCACAGCGTCGCAAAATCTGATAGGTAGAGGGAGGGATGAACAAAGGAAATGGGAAAGATGTAATGTCGAAAACAATGTATATGAACTTTGTAAGCAAACCAGTTGTTATGTGCTGTTGAGTCGCCTGCAACTCATAGCAATCCCATGTACAACAGCCCTAAACACTGCACTTTCCCGTGCCAATCTTAATGTCTCTGACACACCTATCCTCATTACCCCAGTCACTGAATCAATCCACCTCATCGAGGGTCTTCTTCTCCTGCACTGTCTCTCCAACCTCCCCATTTTGCAACAAGTCCAAAGTATGTCAGACGAAGCTTCAGAATTCTTGCCTCCAAGGAGCAGCCTGGATTCACCCTCTCCAGGACGAACTTGTTTGTTCTCCTAGCAGTCCATGGTATATTCAATACTCTTCTCCAACATCAAAGCGCAAAGAACTTGTTTGTTCTCCTAGCAGTCCATGGTATATTCAATACTCTTCTCCAACATCAAAGCGCAAAGATATCAATTCCAGATTTCTGATGCATAGTAAGTAATTGCGAAAACCACGGCCTGTATCAGGCGCACTTTAATCTCCAGACTGACATCGTTGCTCTCCAGTACTTTGGAGAGGTCTCTGACAGTAGACTTTCCCAATGCAATTTATCTTTTAATTTCCTGGCTGCTGGTACCAAGAGTGTTGATTGTAGAGCCAAGCAACCTGAAGCTGCTTACAATCTCAATCTCTTCACCATCTATTTATGATGCTGCCAATCAGTGCCGTAAAGAGAATCTTTGTTTTCTTGATGTTGAGCTTCAATTCATATTGAAGGAGGCAGTCCTTGACCTTTTGCAGCAAGTGCTTCAAGTCCTCCTCAGTTTCAGCAAGCAGGGTGTGTCATCTGCATAACGCAGCCTGTTTATCTGTCTTCTTTGAATCCTGTTGCCACTTTTCTCCTCATAGAGCTCAGCCTCCCGGATAATCTGTTCTGAATACAGGATGAAAAGGTATGGAGATAGGACACATCCTTGGAGCACATCCTTCCCAATTTTGAACCATGCAGTGTTTACTTGCTTTGTTCTGATGACTGCTTCCTGGTCCAAGTATAGGTTTCGCATAAACACAATTAAGTGTTCTGGAATTCCCATTCTCAGAGTCAGGCGGTTTGTTGTGTTCTACACAGTCAAATACCTCAGCAAATCAGTATAAAATAAAAATTTTATTTAAAAAAAAAAGAAAGTAAGGAAGCTCTGGTGGCCTGTGACAAGAAGCTGCACTGCAATTCCAGAGGTGCATGATTTTAATCCACCAGATGCTCTGCTGGAGAAAGAGGGACAATCTCTTCCTGTACCAGTCAGATCCAATTTGATGGTAAACACACACACAGAGTAATAGCATACTACACAAATTGGGAGAAGTTCCTCAAGCTAAGAATGAAGTTTAGGAGTATGAAGCTGATAAGGCTGAACAAATAAAGTCTTTAGGTAATGAAGGACCTGTTTGCCATGCTGGTAAGTTTGCACTTACTCTTAAAAATACCCATCCATCCTACATTCATTCTGTGGGTAACAGAGTGAAAGAGAACAATAATAAATACAAGGATCCATGAAATAGGCTGTAGTAAAAAAACAGTATCCTAGACTAAAAATTAATGGTAAAGGATAAGATATAAATAAATTAAAATAGGCACTGTTTAGAAGGATACCTTCACAGGCCTTGGTAGAGCTTACAGGCAGGAAGAAATGAAACATACATAAAACTAACAATCTCTAAGAGAGCTTTGATAGTCTAGTGGGTAAGGAGTTGTTCTACTAATCCAAAGGCAATCTGTCTGAATCCACCAACTGCTCTTTGGGAGAAAAATGGGCAATCTCCTCTTGTGCAATTTATTGCCTTTGAAAACCTGCTGGAGGGTCAGCTATGAGTTGGTTCCAAAGCAATGACAATCAGTTGAGTTTGAGGTGACCAACTCCTATTGAGGACTGGCATGTTGGCAGATAAAAGATACTTTCTGTATGAAAGAAAAATGCTGAGCCTGAGATATAAAACCCAGATGGTGGCACAGTTTTTGAAGATCAAGGCTAGAGTAGCGGGTGCCAAACATTAATATATGAGAAGGCACGAAGAGCAAAGAGAAAAGACAGAGTGGCCTACGGGGTTGATCCTCTGTACCTGGGGGTCCAGCAGCAGCTGCATCTTCTATGAGCTCTCCCTCTTCCAATTCCATGTTGTTGTACTCCACATCATTTTCTCCGGACCTAAGAACACATGCAAAATGCATCATTCTCGCTCTACTAAAAACAATTAACATTACATGTCACACATCACTACACTTTATAACCACAGCCCACAGCTTTCTCATTATGAAGTAAGAACAACTTTCATCAATATTTTATGTATAAGTAATGTTAATAGTCAAACTATCTTTAAAAAAAAAAGCAGGCAAGGGGAGCTCTGGAGGCCTAGTGACAAGAAACTGTACTGCAATCCCAGAGGAACACGGTTCGAATCCACCAGACACTCTGCCGGAAAAGGAGGCGCAATATCCTCCTGTACCAGTCAGATCTGATTTGACGGTACACGCACACAAAATAATAAAAATTAAAAAAAAAAAAAGCAGGCAATAATTCATTTCTGAAACAGATGATCTGAAAACATTTTAAATGGAGATTAAGCAAATTTGTAAATTAATTCTTAAGCATTAATTCTCTAATGATAGTAAATGAGACTTTAAAAACCCCAAAAGTTATGCTTTAAGGTAAGCTGAAACATACACAAATTAGTATATATGACTAAACACTATATTCCTAAAACAATACTTCATGACAGTGGGTGTATTAGTCTTCATGTAATCTCATATTACAAAAAGAAGTGCCATTATTTTACTAAAAACAAAATTTTACTATTTGGAACATGCCTAATCAGTGATGGTTTTAAACAAATACAAACACACAAATATACCATGGGGACAGCATATGGATGATACTGAGGTCCAGAGTGCCCTTCTTCCTTCAAAAGGAGGAAGTACCACACCAGAAAAATCAAAGTAAAATGACCTTGGGCCCGTCCACCAAGCACTCACTCACCTTTTAAAGAGGTGGTGTCCTTAAGAAAGAAGTAAGCCACAGTCCCCACCTCCAGCTCCAGAAGTTTGAGGTGGGAGGGGAAAAAAGTAATAAACTAGACAGTTCCTAATCTTTACTCAAAAGAAACTGATATTTAATTTGCTATAAAGCAGAAAAAGTTCAAGAGTTAGAGTGCTCACAAAACCTGAGGTTATGATGAAAGAATGTAAAGAGACTTGGTAGTCATTGAAGATATTGACTAAATTTTAGGATTTGCTAGAAAAGGGGAAAAAAAAAGAGAGAGAGACCCCCTAAGAGGAGCTTTTTCCAGAGTCAAGTAAAAGCACCAGTGACTTCAAGACTAGTCCATTAAAGAAGCCCAAGGTTTACTGGGTTACTCTGTAGAGCACTTTGTTCCCTGAAGTAGTATTACAAATAACAGAGCCATCAATCAGCAAACAGCAGGGTTTAACAGCTGGGTGGGGTGAAGCAAAGAGACTGCCAAAGAATCCTGCCAAAAAATACTTTACTCTCAGGGTGACTGTCAGCACATCCTGGCTGCAATTCTCTTGAGCAACATCAGAAACTTAACACTACACAGGGCGGGGAAGGAGCAACAGGCTTCACTAAAATAATCCAGACAGTCACTTAATGAATAAACCACCAAATAACAAGCCTTCGGGAGAGAGGCTCCACTATTCAGACCCCCTATACAAAATGTCCACCAAAAAATTCTACATAATTCCACCAAAAAATTATGAGAAACGTAAATAAACACGGAAGTGTAATGCTTCCATCAGAAGAACAGCTGTTGTTAGGTGCTGTCATCTGACTCAACCCTGTGAACAGATCTGGACAATGTCCTATCCTGTGCTGTCCTCATCATATCTAACACAAACGGGAAGGCTCTTACGTAAAAACCAATATAGTCAAACGATGTAAATAAATCAGAGTAAAAGAAAAAAAAAACTAAAAAACTAAGCAAAAAAAATTTTTTTTAAGACATTACTATAGTCACTGTGTCCAATCTGTTGAAGACCTTCCTCTCCTTCGCTGACCCTCCATCTTTCCAAGACATCAGCAGGCAAAAGAATAATGAGATGACAGTCATAGAAGAGAAAAACTCAAAAGTAATCAGTATATACGTGCCCAAAGAATTTTAAAGAACCTTGATTAGAGAAGTACCAAAAAAAAGTGGTTGCAAATCAATATATAATTAAAGAAGACAACAAGGTATCAAACAGTATCAATAACATGTTGTTTACGTGTCATCGAGTTGGAACTGATTCACAGCTGACCCTTAAGAGACTTTTCAGAGACTGTAAGATATAAATAGGAGAATTATTTTATGTACCATTAAATCTCATAGCTGATCCTCCAGTGGGTTTTCAGGGGGAGTAAACTGCACTGATGGAGACTGCCCATCTTATTCTCCTGTGGAGTGACTGGTATTTTCAAACCATATGCCTTCAGGTTGGTAGCACAGCTCCTTCCCTCTGGGCCACCAGCATAAAGAAAGCCTACGCCTCTGAGAAATGTGGGACACTAGACGATTTTGGACAGTTTTCAGTAGGTTCTGCTATTCCTTGGAAAAAAAGGCATTAGGTTTGGAAAAGCAGGGGTTGGCAAAGGAGAAAAGATCCTCTAATGACACAGTGACAATGAACTTCAGCATGGCGGAGAATGTGAATAGCACAGGATAAAGTTTTGATCTGTTGTTCACAGTGTCTTTATGACTCTGTACAACTGCACATAGCAA
>NW_006400007.1:415003-427489 GCF_000299155.1 Elephantulus edwardii
ATATAATTGAAATTACTAAAATAAAGGAGAGACAGATAAAAAGGAGGAAAACACTATAATGTCAGAAAACTTTCACATTTACTAAAAAAATATTTGACTGTGGGGATCATAATAAATTACAGTTAACATTGAAAAGAATGGGAATTTCAGAATGCTTAAGAAAACCTACACTTAGACCAAGACACTGTCATCCAAACAAAGCAAGGAATACTGTATCGTTTAAAATCAAGAAAAGTGTGAGTCTGGGCTGTATGCTTTTTCCACATCTATTCAATCTGTATGCTGAAGAAATTCTTTAAGAAGCTTGAATTTATGAAGAAGAATGTGGCATAAGGCTGAATGAAGATTTATCAACAACCTGTATTATGCAGACAACACAACCTTGCTTGCTGAAAGAGAGGCGTACTTAAGGCGCTTGCTAAAGATGATCAAGAACTGTAGCCTTAAATAAGGAATACATCTCAACATCAAGGAAACAAGAATCCTTACCAATAGGCCAATCAATAGGCAAAATCACAATAGATGGAGACAAGACTGTAATTGTCAATGATGCCAACTTACTTGAATCTACAATGAACATCCTTTGTAGGAGCAGTCAGGAGTTCAGCAGACATAAAGCCTCTCCAAAATCCCAAAGAGCAATGATGTCAGATTAAAGACTGAAGTATGCCTGATTCAATCAATGATCTTTCCAATTATCTTTCTAACATCTGAGTGTTGAATAATGAATGACAGAAGAATCGATGTCTCTGTGTTGTGACATTGGACAATATCCCTTAGACTTGCAAAAGAACAAGCAGGCATGTCTTAGAGAAGGTACAACCAGAGTGCTCTGTGTAGGCAGAGAGTGTGAAGCTTCCTTTTTCATACCTTGAAGATGTTATTAGGAAAGACTATTCCTTGAGGAGGGACATGCTTGGACAGGTGGAAGATCAGCAAAAAGATAGGAAGACTCTGAGCAGAAGGGACTGATATAAGTGACTGTGGCAATGGACTCAAGTGTGTCAGGAATAAGGATGGCACATGATAGGACAGGGTTCAGATCTGTTGTTCAGAGAGTTGCTATGAGTCTTATGCAACTCGATGGCACCTAACACAACCACCACCACCACCACCACCACCAACACCACATATCTAGGAATTTTAATAAGCTCTAAATATAATAAATATTCTGGCATCACAATAAAAACGCCAAAAGTAAAATACAAGGAGAAAATCTCCAAAGCAGAAAAATAATTGGACATTTACAAAAAAATGCAAAGATCAAAACCTAACTTTGCTTAGCTGCTAACCAAAGCCTGAAGGTTCAAAGCCATCAACCTCTCTAGGGGAGAAAGATGTGTAAATCTGCTTCCATCATGATGCACAGCCTGGGAAACCCCATGGGAAAGTTCTAATCTTTCCTCAGGGTCACTGTGAGCTAGAAACAAACTCGATGGCCATGAGGTTGATTCAAATTTTTTTAAAAAAAGTTAGGTAACGTGCAAATTGACCAAAGAAAGAGTTGTCAAACAAGAATTCTTTATGAACTAAAGTTATCTTTCAAAAATTATTATTTACAGTCTCAAAATATCCACTAAAAAAAGGAAGTAACTTTCAGCTAGAGAAACCTAGCAGAAATTAACATCATCAGCAAGGCAGAAAAAATTAACGTCATGTACCTCTTGACAGGATTCCATGAAATAAATATATAAACCATATTATTCCTTCTGTGACTAAATTAGAATTCGCACTGAAAGGTGTAACTTCCACCTAATCATGAAGTAACAAGAACAAGAGTTCCAAATTAAGCATAATAAGTGTAATGAATGGATCCCGGCCCAAAGTATATTAGTGAAACAATTGGCAGTTTTTACAAGATCACTGTAGAGATAACAATATTACATCAATGTTAATGTCCTTGTTTATATAGAATATACTATAGTTATGTAGGAACTACCCCTTTAAAATAAATACACAATAAAATAGATCCACTATTCACTTAATGTTAAATGTTTCATAAAAAAATCTATACAGAAAGGAAAGAGAAAGTAACTGTAATCTAGCAGGTATGAGAAAATGCTTTTTAACATCTAGGAAGACAACATAGGAAATTTCTCATATTATTTTTCCAGTATTTCTTACATCTGAAATATTGTCTAAATCATAAATTTTAAAATTCACTTATTTACACAAAGGAACCCTACTGGCATAGTTTATAATCTATCAGACTGGTAATCAAAAGGCTGGTGGTTGGAACCCACCAGTTACTATGAAGGAGAGATGGGCAGTCTCCCCATGCAAGTGTTTTCATACTCAGAAACCTGATGGAGGGTCGCCCTGAGTCAAGCTGACTCCACAGCAGTTGATTTTGTGGCGATACTTCATATATTAAGAAAACCTACTGAATACCACTTACTTGCATGATCTGCTTATAGTTAATCAACACTTAGTTGCTTTTACTGGAAAAGTGAGACTCACATGGTTTCTTCATCAATGTCATTTTCTTCTGTGTTACTTGTTGCTGTTGAACTGGCTGAGGAACTACTGCCATCAAGGTGATTTACTTCATCTTCACCAACAAGATCCAGATCCAGATCTCCATCAGAAAGTTCATGCTAGATAAGAGGGAAGGATAAAGGTTAAATATCGACCTTAATTTGATTATTTCATTCAGTCCCATTAAATAGCAGGCACCAAGGAATAATTAAAATCATCAGAGTTATCAGCCCCTGTATGTAGGCTGCTGTGGCTTGTTTAGGAAAAACCCCAGCACTGCCCCAATTTATGACTGCCATTTTCACCTGGGTCTTCAAAGAGGCCAGAAATGCATCCATATCCTTCTCTAGCTACCATTACTGTGCCTCAGAACAGCATCTCAAATATTACTCAAGTCCTGTGTGATCATAATTACCCTCCAATTCCTTTTACCTAATTAGTTTTAGCAATACCCTTTAACCTTGATAGCTCAAATTTCACACCTAAAATTTAAGAACTGCTACCAAAAAAAATCCTCATTTGTCTATGAATCCATTTTTCCTTAAACAATTATAGCCACTATTCCTCTTCTTGAATGCTTATTCTGGTTTTTCTTTAGCTAGAACAAAATACAGCAATTTCTCAAGTCATAAATACTAATATCCACACGTGCAATGGTAAACTCCCACTAATTCCAGAAAAGAGAAGTAGAACACACACACACACAAATCTGCAAAATTTAGTTTCTAGAATGTACATCATGAAAATCAGTAGGTTTTTTTTAATGATGAATCAACTGTTAAGACTCTTAAAACACATTTACTGAAAAAAAAAAAACCAAAACAAACAAACAAAAAACCCCACCCAAAACCAAAACAAAACTCAACCAAACAAAATCACCCAAAAAAATTCACTCGTCTTCTGACTTGTAAGCATTAATATTTACAGAAACTCAATGGACTAGATTTTTAGGACTTGATTCTCTTCTACATTACGTTGTCATTTTTACTTATTACACATGAATTAAATAAAATCTAAGCCAGGCCTAATTATTACATGATAATCTTCATTCTGAATCTTTTCTTCATCTTCTTCCTCTTCTTTGGCCTCTCGTGCAGAAGCTGTGGCTGGACAACCTTCAAGAAGTAAGTCAGAACTTGACCCAGACTTCTTGGCCCGTGTCTCAGGGCTATCGTCATTTTGGGGACTGAGATGATTATCTGGTGGTGACAAATCTCTTGATTTCTGAGTTCGAGACAGTTCAATGGTCAGTCTCTTTTAAAATAAGAACAGCACAAATTAGTAATTGTGGTAAAGAGTACTTAAATGGCACAGTAAAAACGTTTAAGTAAAAAAAAAAAAAAAAAAGTACACAGATCTTCCTAAAAGAATTTCTCAAATTTTCTCTCTCATCCCCTTCTATCTTCTGCTTATAGAAATATCTGTGCAAAGGATAACCACCCAGTTGCCTGAGTAGACTACAACTCATGGACACACCATATGTGTCAGAAGAGGACTGTGTCCCATGGGATTTTTTTAACTGATTTTCAAAAGTATATGTTCAGGCCTTTCTTCAAAGACATCTCATTTTCACCAATGTAAAATGAAAATTTATTAACTAATCCTTCTCAATGTTCAAATGAAAAATAATCGAAGTTCAACATGGAGCATCCTAGAATTGTTTTATGACACAGGATCCTCTAAATACAAGTCAACTGGGAGAAGACAAATACTCAAGTCACCAAGGGAAACATGAAGAGTTTATGGTGAACTAGAGTGGCACTATTCGATATGTTATGCTACACAGCGAGAAAAAAGTCTGTATCTGTGATGCCTAACATGGAAGCCACTACTAGTGGCTGGGGAGCTCTGGTGGCCCAGTGGATAAAGAGTTGGGCTGGAAACCCCAAGGTTGTTGTTGTTAGGTGCTGTCAAGTATGACACATAGCGATGCTATGAACAACAGACCTGAACCCTCTCCTAGCCTGTGCCATCTTTCTAACTTTTGATGCACGTGAGCGGACTGCTTCCATCCATCTTGTTGAGGATCATTCTCTCCTTCAATGACTCTCCACCTTTCCAGGCATGATGATCCTTTCCAAGGAATAGCCTCTCCTAACAATATGCCCAAGTATGAGAGACGAAGCTTCGCCATATTTACCTCCAAGGACCAACCTGACTGCACTTATAAAAAAACACGTGTTTGTTGTCTAGTAGTCCATGGATAATCAGGTAGACAAGTTTGAATCTACTGAGTGAAAAGATGGGCAATCTCCTGTGCTATTTCCAGCCCCTGAAAACCCACGGAAGGGTCAGCTATGAGTCACTTCTGACTTAACAGCACATAATTGCATGGAGCCGTGCAAGTGAGAAATGTAATTTTTATTTTCATTTATTTAAACAGTCACAAGTAGCTACTAGCTATTAAAAAGGACAGTGCAAGTAAAGGCTCAAAACTGTAAAAATGAGGAACAGAATAACCGGAATCTTCTCTGAGGCTGTGGACAGCAACAGATATCCAAATCCAACCACAAATGTTAACAGGTCAAAAAGTCAACAAGAAACATAAACTCTAAAACATATGTTATTTGCTTACCTCCTTTAGGTTGTTTATTTGTTGAATATAACTAGTCTGTGCCGCTTCCAACTGAGTAATATACCAATGCTGATCTCGGCATTTTTGAAAGAAAGTTGGTGAACGCACCTGAAATCTTAAGGAAACAGCTCCTGATGAAAAATGATTCAATATCATCAAACTAGCTGCCATAGTTACCTAGTACTGCTATGATAAGGATAGGGCTAAGTAAATAAATTTTAATAGACAAAAACTTATTCTCTCACAGTATATTCAAGATTCCAGCTCCTGAGGGAGGCTTTCTCTTGATATTGGCTCTGAGGGATGCTCTCTGTCTTTTAAGTTTCTCCTCCCAGGATGATATGGATTGAACAGGGACCCCAAAGTAAGTGGTGTAAATCCTAACTCTATGCCTATGGTTATAATCCCACCTGGAATACATTTATTATAATAATGAAACAAGATTGGGAGAATCTGCTTCTTCAGTCAATCAATTTAAAAATATAAAGAAAAATTTAAAAAGCAAGCAGGTAAACAGAGATGGAGAAAGAGAAATGTTAAGGTATGTGAGGATACGAACTTTAAAATAAAGCTGAGATGGCATTATTCCCCTATGACATAAAAAACTCCCCAGTATCAAACATTTCCTATTACCTTAAAATTACTGTGTCATTCTGCCGATTCAGGTATCCTTCATTTGCAAGTAAATCCAAACGGAAAAATCTATTATAACCCCAGCATTCTCCAACTTCAAAGTCAGATGCAAATTCTCTAATTATATTTTTAGTAGGATCATTGCAGGACTGATGAACCATCTCTACACGATATTCATATCTAAAATTGAAAAAACCCACTTTAATACTGTAAAGTAATAACAAAAGACAAACACACCTAATCATTAAGATCGCTAAGTAATTCCACAAAAAAGAAATTCTCAAAACCCAAAACTACTCTCCTTTCAGAAAGGGTATCGATTCTAAAAATAAGAAGAATATGGTGAAGGGACCATCACTGCATTAATTAACACAATGGCTTTTTTAATTTCAAAATTGCTTTGCTATATTAATTAACTAAACTCAATGTTGTTGAATTGGAACTGACTCATAGCTGACCCTCAAATAGGTTTTCAGATGCTGTAAATCACATGGGGGGAGTCAGTCTTTCTCCCTCAGAGTAACTGGTGGTGGATTTGAACTATCTTCCTTTAGGCTGGCAACCTACCTCTTTTCCAGTAGCCCACCAAAGATCCTTTCCAATTAAGTAAAAATTAACATTTTTATTAAAAAAATTCATTTTTAAGGGAGCTCTAATGGCCTAGTGGCAAGAAGCTGCACTGCAGTTCTGAAGGTGCACTATTCAAATCCACCAGATGCTCCGTTGGAGAAGGAGGAGCAATCTCCTCCTGTGCCAGTCAGATCCGTTTTGACTGTACACACAAAAAATAACAATTTTTTAAAAAAATAATTTTAATGAAAATGTTTATTAAAAATTAAAATAAATCAACATTTGTTTTATTAAAAGTTAACATTACTAAACATTTTTATACAGGAAACACTGGTGGCTACATGATAAGAACTTGTGCTGCTAAACCAAAGGCAAGTGGTTCGAATCCACCAGCAGCTCCACAGGAGATGGGCAATCTCCTTTTGTGCAATTTACTGACTTTGAAAACCTGGTGGAGGGCCAATTGTGGGTCAGTTCCTACTCAATGGTACACAACAAATACAAACATTTTTATACATATAAATTGTACATATAAAATCACATGTATAGTCACTATCCAATCATATCTACCATGTTTTTATCACAGTAAAACCTTAAAAATACATATTAAAATTGGAAGTGTTTTTCTATAATGTTCCAAGTTGTAATAAAAGTTTATTCTGTATTTAAAAATTCAAATCTTAAAAATTTTTAATTATGTATAAGCATGTATTAGAAAAGGCACTGAATTTTCATTTACAGAAAAATTTCAAGTCTAGTTTTAATTTATCTTTATAAACAAATCACTGTCATTACAAGAAGGTGACAAAAGAGGTAATTAGAAGGAATCTTCAGAAATAACCATAAAGCTTCTCTTTTTTTTGGTGAGGATGTATTTTCATAAAAAAAAAAAAAAACACCATAAAATTTAATCTGCTATTACCATGGACAAAATGAAACAAAATAAAAATAGCTCTATATTTAGAAATTTAGAGTTCTGGTGGCCTAATGGTAAGAATCTGCACTGCAATACCAAAAGCATGCAGTTCATATCCACCAGCTGCTCTGCAGGAGGATGGGCAATCTCCTCCTGGGTGATTACTGCCTCTGAAAACCTGCTGGAGGGTCAGCTATGGGTCAGTTCTCACTCAATGGTATACATCAACATCATATTTAGAAACATTAGATAAAGTGCTAACTGTAAAAATATGTTTGCATTATCTCTGGTATTTCTGGAGAAATACTATAAAACCTAACCAGTACAAAAGTTGTTTAAAAGTTAGCTTAGAATTTGTGGAACCAAGTGATAAACTCTGTAGAAAGACAGAAAGGATTTCCAGAGTGGGCTTGAACATTTTAGACCATGATTAGCATTTAAATATTATCTGATACATATATATACAATCATATAATAAAACCTTCTTAGTTCTATATAACCAAACAACCCTGAGGGAACGAGATGCTGGGCCTGGGATTTCAGGGAATATAAAGGTCAACTAGCAGGAACAGTCGACAAAGAAAAGAATGTGACTCAGATCTTAAAAGCTTGTGACCTGTCATGAAGTACTATTGATCTCTCCCTTTCTGGGGCAAAAAATAGCAAAGAAAAGAAAATACTGGGAGTGAAAAGGACTAATGGAGTATGTGAACTTCAGTCTTCATAATGCTGATATTAGAAGAACAAGATGGTGCCTGGCTATCACTGCTGATCACACCCCAATTAGGACCACAGAAGGTCCTAGACAGAATGGAAGAAAAATATATAACAGAATTAAAAAACAAACACACACACACACACATACATATATATAAAAAACAGAATTCAAATTAGTAAAAAAGAATTACCAGAATTATTAGTTTGATGTAGATTGGTGGGAACCCCAAGAATGTCCCCCTCAGATACCCTTCAAGCCTGAAACCGCACTATTAGGTCAAACTATTGTTAGGCAGGCCTGTAGAATGAATAAAAACACTTACAAGAAATGTGTTCCCTAGAACAATCAAGTACATGGAATTAAAAGGAACACCAGGCAAACTGAAACTGGGAACCCGAAGTGGAAATGGGGAAGAGAGTTGACACACTATAGGGATAGCAACCAATGTCTCAGAACAGTCTGTGTATAAATTGCTTTGTAAACTTTTACCTTTGTAAAAATTCACCCCACAACCAAAGAATGAATTAAACGAAATATGGCACATACACATAACCATATATTAGTCAACCAAAAAAAAAAACACGGAAATATAAAATCTTGAGGCCTATGAGTGAATCTTGAAAGCATTCTGGTAAGTAAATTAAAGAACAAATATTGTTATGACCTCACATATAAAAGGTAAATGTATACAGTCCAAAGTTTATTAGTGGTTACCAGGGAACACTGAAAGGGTTAACAGTGATGGAGGAAAAGCTCAATGATATTAAGTTGTATATCCAAGTATTTTAACTACTGCCAATAAGCTACATACCTGTAAAAAAGCTGAACTGGCATAAGCTATGTGACAGATTTATTTACAAGAAAACAAAAAAGTAGCTGCTGAGCTGCTTATATACAACCAAACACCTCGTAAGATTTTGTTCTTTAACATGGAGGTTTAGGATTGCAGTTTCAAGGAATAGAAAAACTGGCATGATACCATGCTTAGTGCTTCGGTTCTACCACCTACTTCCTTACATACTGACTGGGGTCTTAACAGCTTGCAGGCGATCATCCCAGGCATGGCAATTGGTTTTTATTTGCCTGGAGCCACAGGAAAAGGAGAGTCAAGAATGGGAGGGTATATAGAACATGACCGATCGGATAGCTGTGCCTCTTTGAACAGCTGACTCCTTTGCCATGATGGAAGAACTGGATGGTGCTCAGCTACCATGACTGAACACTCTGGTCAAAGATTCTAAAGAGGAATTCTGATCAAAGGGGAGAAACTGCAAAACAGGATTTTAAATTTTGGGGATTCCAGGCTTTCTAGAGCCATAGACTGACTGGATGAACGTCCTTAAATGTACTGCCCTGATCATTTTTTAACTTTAAACCAAATATATCCCCTGGAATCTTCTTAAAGCCAACAGTTAACTAGTAAAAAATGTTTGCCTTGAGTATTATGCTCTTTTAAAAACTACAGGGTATTAAAGTGACAAGAGCAACTCAAAGACTATTAACAAGCTTAGAGGGCAGGAAATTTCTGTTAATGAATAAGGAACAAATTAAAAAAAACAAAGTGGGAATGGTTATACAGCTCTAAGAATGTAATCAATGTCAGTGGATTTTTGTAAACTGCGTGGGTGTCTGCTTTGTTGTGTACACATAAAAAAATTTTACAGAGAAATATGAGTAATAATAATATTGACAAACTAGGAAAATGTAACCAATGTCAATGATATCTGTCTCTCACTGCCAACAAGCTGGAACTAACTCATAGGTGACTCTTCAGCATGATTTTAGAAACTGTAAATTGCACAGGGAAGATGGCCCATTTTTCTTCCTTGGAGTCGCTGGTGCATTAGAAACTGGCAGAGGGACTGCTTTTCAGTTAGCAGTCCAGTTCTCTCCCACTAGAGCTCTCTGAACAGTATATATATTGTTAACGAAGCATCTAATTTGCTGTGCAAGCTTTCGCCAAGAAAAAAGTATAATAATTTATCCCACTGATAATAGTAGGACAAGTGAAAAGAAAAAAACAAAAATAAAAAAAAAATCACAATCCAGAAGCCTCCACAGGACACTTTAATAATGGGTTAATTACAACTTATAGTCACATAAAGAAAATAGTAGACCTTAACCATTACTCAAAAGAACAGCACTAACATGCATATGAAAAGATCTCTATATTAATAAAAAGTGGAATGCTGAAAAACAGTTTATAGGTTTAATTCTATTTTTAAAAAACTGTAACATATGCATGTAATAATTCACCAACATATCTTCAGGAAGGATACATAAGAAATGTTACAATGATTAGTTTGAAAAGAAAAAAAAAATAAAAAAGGAAAATAAATGTGTAAAACAAGTTTCCTTTGGAAGTCAATGCCCTACATCCCTGGAACCTACGAAAATGTTAGACTGCATGGCAAAGTGACTTTAGAGTTATGGACTTTATTAGAGGGACATTATCTTCTTGAAGGAAGAGAGTTTTTCTCAGCTACAAGACAGATTTTTTTTCAAAGGAAAGTCAGGATATTTCAAAGAGGAAAATGAGCTCATATGTGACTGCTGAAGGGCAGTACAAAAATGGCTAATGAGAGCCACAGAGGAGCTAAGGTGAGCCTGCAGTTAACAAAGAAACAGGGACCTATGGGCCTACAAGGGAAATACAAGGGATTCAGCCAACACCACAAAGGAGCTTGGAGGCAGATTCTTCCTAGTCTCCCTGAAACGCTGATTCTGATCTTTTGAAACACAAAGGAGATAACTCAATGATGTCAATTTTGTCTTTTTAACTACAAAAGAATGGGATGACATATTTGTGGTGCTTAAAAGTTTGTGGCAGTTTCTTACAGTAATAAAGATCTTATACAGATCCTATCACTGAATTTGGTCTCTTCTGGAGAACTTAAACCTTAACCTAAATTTTCAAAGATTTCATACTTAGGTCTCTAAGTCAGGACTTCCATCAATTTACATTCCTTCCATTAAAATATTCAATAAAACACAGTACAGAGCAAGTCTCTAAATGTTATTTCCTTCTGGGGGCATTGTGTATCATGCCTATCATTATATATCTGCATAAAATTTGCTGAAAAAAGTTAAGTTTCTATGAACAAGTTAAGAATTAAAGCAATATTTAAGTACTACTATGTGATTAAATGAACTATTGACAATGAATAAAGATGACAGAGGAACTGATGCCTTTGTGTCATTAGAGAAAAGTACTCAATATTCCATGAACTGCCAAAAGAACAAATATGTCTTGTAAAAAGTGTAACCAGAATGTTCCTTGGAGGCATGAATGTTGACATTTAATCTCACATACTTTGGGCATGTTGCTAGGAAAGGCTATTCCCTGGAGAGGACATTCTTGGAAAGGTGAGTATCAGAGAGAAAGAGAAGATTCCTCCTCTGCAGCAACAGGCTTGAGTGTGTCAAAGATGATGAGGACAGCATGATAGGACAGATTCTGTTTTTTCTTAGGGTTGCTATGAGTCTTACACCACTTGGAGCTACCTAACAACAATTAAACTATGAACTCAGTCAAATACACTAACATTAGCTTCATTGTTCTTTCAAATAGATTTCATTTCAAAATTCAGTTTTCTAGCTTTTTATTTTGAAATCATTCCAGATTTACACAGAGTTGTAAACATAACACAGAGTTGTCCTACACTCAATACCAAGCTTCCCCTAATGTTATCATCATACATAAACATGACTCTACTGCCAATACCAAGATGAATTCCACAGATATAGTCAGTCTGATTCGTTCGTAGTCTATCAGGTGAAGACCATATATATAGTTGTTGTTTTGTGTTGTTTAAAAAAATATTTGTAAAAAAAAAAATTTGTGATAAATAAATCATTAATTGTATGAACTTGTATAATTTCATCTCTAGCCTCATTTTTGTCACAACATACCTTATTTTCCAACTAAGAGTTCTTCTTTATCTCCAACTTTTATATTCCAGTCACCAATTATTATTAATGGATTTTGATCGCATGTTTGACTGCATGATCACATCTTAATTTTTATTGTGATAGCATACACTCCTTGATACAGGATGAGCTGAGAACACATCACTTCTATAATATTTGTCCCCCAAATTCTTAACTTCAATCTAATGATGAGACAATATCAAAGAAAACTAGATTGGGAGCATTCTTCAGATACCTGAGCAGGGATCTTCAAAAAGTCAAAGTCATGAAAGAAAAGGCAAAACTGGCCCACAATGGAGCCAAAGTAGGGAAACATGACAACTAGATGCATGATGGGATCTTGGAGTGGTTCTTGGAAGAGAAAAAGGGCATTTGTGGTAAAACAGGTGAAATCTAAGGAAAGTCTCTTAATTTGTCAATAGTATTAAATGAAATGCATAAGGAGCTGGAGTTAGAAAACCAAAAAGGAAGAACACTCGGCATTTCTCAATGTAAAAGAACCAAGGGACAAATTCAAGTCTTGAGACATAACACTGGAGAAAATGCCATCTTAAAGTACAATATTGTTAGTGACAGGATAATATCTATACGCATACAAGGAAGTCCAGTGAATACCACTATCATTCAAATATATGCACCAACAACCAGAGCCAAAGAAGAGGAGAT
>NW_006400007.1:429929-432427 GCF_000299155.1 Elephantulus edwardii
AAAGCGGAATTTAGGGCTGTTGTACATAGGGTCGCTATGAGTCGCAGGCGACTCGACGGCACATAACAACAACAACAACAATGTAAGAAGCCCCAAAAGATGGAGCTGTGCCAAAAAAGAATTGGCTAAAACAGAGTCATTTTAGGAAGTAGCGTAGGATCAATAACCATAGTACTGGCATCATCGACTAGTGGTACCCCTTCTCTCTATATCACCCCTTGCAAAGCACTTTTCCTAATAACTTTTCCTTTCTTTGTGTCCATTTAAAAAAAAAAAACACACAAAAAACAAAATAAAACCAAACCCTACAGTTAATAGTACTGAAGGAAAAAAGCTAAGTTACACTGAAGACACTGGCAAAAAATAAGGCCAAGAGATTGAAAGTTTTCTTTTTTTTAAAATTTATATTTATCATTGTTATCCTACCATTTTAATTCTTTATATTTAGAGCATCTTTACTTTCTGATACCCTTAAACGGCCCTGTTTCATCTCTAATTTTCCAGCACTGGCCCTAACATCAGTACCATCTCCTAAAGTTCTGGCTCTATATATTGGAGAATGTTGCTTAGAAGCATTACAGTTCCTGTTTCTACTGGAGTGTGATGAATTCAAGACCTGAAAGGGACACTTATTTTTTCAGACTGATATATTTCTGAACTATTATTAGAAATATTACCTATTACTATTTCTAAGTTAAAAAATGAGTATAATGACCTGCACACGCAAAAGTTCAAACTTGGATACATTTTCCAAAAAGATATTTCACTTTTCTCCCACAAATATTTAATTGTGACAAAATTACTTATGCTCAAAGTGACAATACTATTTTAAGATAAAATGACAAAAAACCTTTAAAGTCATAGAAAAAGTCATGTACTTTAAAAATGTGAGTAAAAGAACCCAACCTAATTGTTGATGGCCAAATACAGTAAGGACTGTTGTTGTTAGGTGCTGCCAGGTCCTAAGTCAGTCCATCTTGTTGAGGGTCTTCCTCTTTCACTGACCCTCCACCTTTCCAATCATGATGTCCCTCTCTAAAGAAAAGCTTCTCCTGGCCTTATGTACAAAGTATGTGAAATGAAGCTTTATCATCTTGCCTCCAAAGATCACTCTGGTTGTACCTTCCCCAAGACATAAATGTTTGTTCTATTAGCAGTAAGGATTAAGTACAGGTAAAGTCTTAATATGAATATAAGAATTTCTAAAAATCAGTTGTTTGTGATGAAACAGTACTAAATATTTAAGAAAAAAATTTATCTTCCTTAGCACTTTAAATCTTGACAAAAATTTAAAAAGACCTGTTTCTAATAAATGTAACAATCCATATTAACCTATTTACATAGCACTTCAACTCGAATCTTAGAAAACGAAAGCCTTAAAAATTTCAACTGACATTTTTTTTCCTTTCATAGAAAAAGCTTGAACAAACCTAACTCAATTATCAATTTAAAATTTATGTGTCATCATTAAGTTGATTCCAACTCGTGGCAAACCCATGTGTTTGCTGGCGGAATAGCATAGTTCAGAAGCAGTCTGCCAGCCAGGCTTTTCTTCTAAGGTACCTTTGTGTAAGTTCAAAGCACCAAGTTTCAGTTAACAGCCCAATGCTAACCCATTTTTGCATCACCTCCATAGGAAAAATCACCTTAACTATCTGAAAAAAATAATCCCTTCTCTAAAATATTTTCATTAAAAATATGTTAATCTTCATTTTCAATATACTTATTGCTACTTTAAATGAACAGAACTGTTCAAAATTATTTAAATTATAATTTGTAAATCAGAAAACATCAATACATCACAGCATAAAGAAAACAACTTTGGGGTTCTGAACAAAAAGTTGTGGTAATTACTATTCTAAGCCATCAAAATAATCCAAGAATTCAACAGACACGTATATCAAAATGGAGCAATATAATAAGTATAAAAAAACAATTAATAAAAATTGTTATTGGACAATTAAAACAGACATTCGGATGGCGGGGAAGAAGAACAAACTGGGGAGGAGGGTAGAAAGAATGGTGCAGCAATGAAGGAATGAAAACCCAAAATCCCTGTAAATGTTCATTAAAACTAATAAAATTTAATGATAAAAAAAATTGTTAAGGTAAGAGTGTATGCAAACATACAGGAAAGCCTGTAATTTAATTGCTTATCTTACTTGGAAGTTTCAGGCAAGCCAGCTGAGAGTTCCAGAAACACAGAAAGGTAATAGCCACGTACAACTCCATTTCCATCCTAAAAATTAAAAGTTATGGTACTATAAATTACAAATCAATAAAAGTTAAATACAATAAACTATTTTACAATAAAAAATATACTAATACCTGAGTATTAGGAGTAATTTCTAAGCTTAATAAAGCAATGAAAGAAATAATTAAAAGATCAAGAGATTTGAGTCACTAATAACTTTAAAATATATATAGTATACAAAATATACAGTATGTGAAAAACATTATATATTAAATATAAATTACATTAAAAAATTTTTAACTGG
>NW_006400007.1:432527-442448 GCF_000299155.1 Elephantulus edwardii
AATAACACAAGAGCTGGTTAACAACTTTTTTTTTTTTCTGGTTAACAACTTTTATACAGAGCTCTTACAAATCTGTAAAAAGGAAAAAAATAATAAAAAAAGCAAAAACACAAATACTCAATCCTAAAAATCAGTGAAACAAAAACAATAATACTCTGAAAACCTCAAAAAAGAAAAAACATTTGGTGTTGAAAATAATTAGATGTAATGCTCTACTGGAGAAGGAGGGACAATCTCCTTCTGTACCAATCAGATACAATTAGACAGTACACACAAAAATAAAAATGTAAAAGGAATGTAAAATATTAAAAAAAGAAAATAATTATATATCATTTCTTCATGTTCTATACTGTATGATTCCATAGAAGTCATTTAAGATTCTGTTTGAGGACTGAGAAAAAATGTAAATCTCTATTACAGAGAATTTTACAAAAGTAATAATCCAGCTCTCTGCTCCTCGTCAATCCAGACTGCCCTCTCTTCTCGTGCAGGCTCAGCCACATCCCTGAGACACGATGATGAATGTCAGAGAAAACGGATTTGGTCGCATTGGGCGTCTGGTCACCAGGTCTCTTTTAATTCTGGCAAAGTGAATGTTGTCACCATCAATGATCCCTTCACTGATCACAACTACACGGTCTATATGTTCCAATATTATTCCACCCATGGCAAGTTCAACAGCACTGTCAAGGCTGAGAATGGGAAGCTGGTCATCAATGGGAAAGCCATCACTATCTTCCAGGAGTGAGATCCCGCCAACATCAAGTGGGGTGATGCTGGTGCTGAGTATGATGTGGAGTCCACTGGTGTCTTCACAACCTTGGAGAAGGCTGGGGCTCACTCAAAGGGTGGTGCCAAACGGGTAATCATCTCTGCTCCTTCTACAGATGTCCCCATGTTGGTGATGGGCATGAACCACGAAAAGTATGACAATTCTCTCAAGATTGTCAGCAATGCCTCCTGCACCACCAACTGCTGGGCTCCACTGTCCAAGGTCATCCATGACAACTTCAGCATTGTAGACGGACTCATGATCACAGTCCATGCCATCACTGCCATCCAGAAGACTGTGGATGGCCCCTCTGGAAAGTTGTGGCGTGATGGCCATGGAGCTGCCCAGAACATCATCCCTGCATCTACTAATGCTGCCACGGCCCTGGGCAAGGTCATCCCTGAACTGAATGGAAAACTTACCGGCATTGCTTTCCACGTCCCCACCCCCAATGTGTCAGCTGTGGACCTGACCTGCCATCTGGAGAAAGCTGCCAAATATGATGACATCAAGAAAGTAGTAAAGCAGGCATCAGAAGGGCTCCTCAAGGGCATCCTGGGATACACTGAAGACCAGGTTGTCTCCTGTGACTTTTAATAGTGATAGCCACTCTTCCACCTTTGATGTTGGGGCTGGCATTGCCCTGAACAACCACTCAGTCAAACTCATTTCCTGGTATGACAATGAATTTGGCTACAGCAACTGGGTGGTCGACCTGATAGTTCACATGGCCTCCAAAGAATAAGAGCCCCTTGGACCACAGGCCCCAGCAACAGCACTAGAAGAGAGAGAGAGACCCTCAGCTGCTAGGGAGTCCTTGCCCCAACTTGATCCTCCCACACACTGAGAATCTCACATCCTTGACACAAGTTTCCATCAAATCCTCCTAAGAAAGGGGAGGGGCTTAGAGAGCCCATCTTATTATGTAGCATCAATAGAGTACACTGTACTCAGCCAAAAAAAAAAAAATAATAATAATAATAATAATCCTTCTCTTGTCACAGCAATTTTCTCATTCCACTGTTTTCTAAAAAAGATTGTATATTATAAGTCCTTATTTAATTTCTTTTTCCCTTTACCAGACTCAGATCACTGGGAGCAGAGATCCTATTACTCAATTCCTTTGCCTACTGAGATAGGACTATACAGGGATACACTGAGTATCTATTAGTCCCTTCAATTTTAGCCCACCTTGTTCCTAAAGGGTCTCAAGTAAGAAACAAAAAAACAGAGTAATATACTTAAGAAAATACATTAAGGCTTTCAAGTTTAAAAGAGCAAGGGATATAGGGCTCCTATGGGCCATCTTAATTTCAATCTACTAGAAAACAACTTTGAACATCAAAGAATATCAAACTAGCTAGAGACAGAAAGAAAAGTACTAGTGAAAAACATAACATCCCCCATTATATAAAGATTAAAAAAGACATCATATAAAATGAAATAGATACATGTTAAGACACTGCAGATCAATTATTTTTTTTAAATTAGAGAGGAAGAAATAGGTAGAGTATAAGTTATTTGAACTGTATTTAGTAACCCTATTGATGGCGCATTAAGTGATCCCATATTGAGACTACAATATGTAAATTGAAGCAAAATGGCTGATAAAGAAATACACTATCATTTGCTGTTTTGGAAATAATAACCTTACTTGAAGAACGTATCCTAATAGCAGAAGAAAGGTAATATAAATGTAACATAGAAGAGATTAAACCAAACACCAAAATTAAAAAAAAAAATCTTCTGTAGGACGGAACTTGACAGAAAGCAAAGAGTACCAAAGGAATGTCTATCTGTGTTTCATTAACTATGCAAATGTATTTGACTGTGTGGATCACAACAAGTTGTAGCTAAATTTGAGGAGAATGGGAATCCCAGAACACTTGATTGTGCTTACTGAAACCTGTACTTGTACCAGGAAGCAGTCCTCAGACAGAGCAAGGAAATAACTGCATGGTTCCAAATCAGGAAAGGAGTGTGTCAGGGATGGATCCTGTTTCCATACCTTTTTAATCTATATGCAGAACAGATCATCCAGGAGGCTGGGCTTTTTGAGGATGAATGTGGCATCAGGATTGGAGGAAGGCTCATTAACAACCTATGTTATACAGATGACACAACCTTGTTTGCTGAAACTGAGGAGGACCAGAAGTGCTTGCTGCACAAAGTAAAGGACTGCAGTCGTCAGTATGGATTGAAGCTCAACATCAAGAAAATCAAGATTCTTACCACTAGGCCAATTGGCAGCACCATGACAGATGGAGAAGATGGAGGGTGTTAACGACAACAGCCTGCTGGGCTCCACAATCAACACTCTACATACTAGCAGTCAGAAAATCAAAAGATGAATTGTACTTGAAAAATCTGCTGTCAAGGACCTCTCCTGAGTACAGAGTAGCAACGGTGTCAATCTAGAGACTAAGGTGCACCTGATCCAAGCCACGGTCTTTGAAATTACTTGCTATGCATCAGGGAGCTGGACAATAACTAAGGATAACAGAAGACGACTAGATGCCTTTGAGTTGTGGTGCTGGTGAAGAGTCTTGGATCACCAAGAAAACAAACAAAAAAAAATTTTTTAAAAATCTGTCTTGGGCAGGGTAAAACCAAGTTCCTCCTTGGAAGCTAGAATTTTGAAGCTCTGTCTCACATTATTTCAGGTATGTGGCCAGGGGAAACCAATACTTGGAGAAGGATGTCGTGCTTGAAAGGGTAGAGGGACAGTGCAGGAGAGAAAGATCCCAGATGAAATGGACTGATACAGTAACTAAGGAAATAGGGGTAGGTGTGTCAGAGTCAGTGAGACTGGCTTCAGAGCTGTTGTCCATAGGGTCATGATGAGTTGCAGGCAACTTGATGACACAACATTACAGCAATCACTTGATTTATTTTCTCCTAAACAAAAAGAAATATTCAGGTACAACCTGCTCTTCTTTTCCTTCCACCTACGCCCAGAAATAAACCAATATAACAATAACCACCATATATGAGAGTAAGAAAGCTAACAGACTGTGACTGTTAAAATGACTCCGGGTCAACATGAAAAACTATAAAGTAACTATGCATAAATCTATTCTTTCCTAAACATAAGAAATATATAAATACTCTAAAATGTCAAAACAACTATGAGATATCATCTCACCCCAGTAAAAAAGCAAAATTTAACAGAACAGCAAGCAACAAATGCTGGTGAGGTTGTGGAGAAACTGGAACCCTTATTCACTGTTGGTGGGAGTGTAAAATGGTACAACCATTATGGAAGGTGGTATGGCGCTTTCTTAAAAAGTTGCAAATAGAGTTATCATTTGACTCAGCGATTCCACTACTGGGAATATATCCCAAAGAGATCATAACTGACAATCAAGCAGATATATGCACACCCATGTTTATTGCTGCTTTGTTCACAATAGCAAGGATCTGGAAACAACCTAAGTGCCCATCAACAAATGAATGGATAGAGAAGCTGTGGTATACTCACACAATGGAATACTACACTGCATTGAAAAACAAGGAACTCATGCAATATTATTCAAAATGGGTGACCCTGGAGGACATTATGCTGAGTGAAGTATCTCAGTCACAAAAGGACAAATACTGCATGGTGCCACTTTTGTAAAACAGGACTGACATCAGGGTTGGGAGGAGACTGAGAAAGATGGGTTCAATAATGTATACTGCACTGAAACAGATGAGGGAGAAAACTGTTTAAAAGGGATATGTGATTAGGTATTTTTGTCGTGACAGGAGTCCAGAGAGAAGGCTGCATAGTGGAGTGGACCTAGGGGGAGGGATTGTAAAACAATGAAAGAATTTTTATTTTACTTTTCTAGTAGTATACTAGAGGGGAGAAAAGTGTAACAATGAATGAATGGAAATCCAGTCTCTGTAAATTTTCATTGAAATTAACAATAAATTTAAAAAAAAATAAAATCTAAAATGTAACTAGTCATCTTCAGTGGGTAAGACGAAAAACTGGCAAATTAAAGAATCAATCATTCATTCTACCTCTCCTATCTAAACAGCAGGTAACCAAACAGTAGATGAGAGAAAACACCTCTTTATAATTAATTATTCTGTTGTGTACCAATGAGTCCGAACTGACTCACAGCTGACGCTCCAGTGAAGCTGCTGCTGGATTTGAGCTGCACACCTTTGGGATTATTGTGCAGCTTCTTACCACCAGGCCACCAGAGTTCCTAATAAATTATTCTAACATGAAAAAGAAATTATAATTGTACAATGTCCAATGAATTAACAGACCTAGGCAATGAACATGAATAACTGCTAATACCACAAATGAGGGGTTACTTGACATGCTTATATTTTCACCAAAGGTATCTAAAATAACTCTCATCACACTATTTGACCAAGTCATCAATTTTCAAGAAATGTATAAAGGAATACACAGAAATATACCATGAGTACACAATTAACATATATTTGGATGATTTTCTTTATCTGTATCTTACTTTTAAAAAAATGTTAACAAGAAATCAAAGACTTTCTTGACTAGGGACTATCACTCTAGAACTAAGAAATAAAATTCAGTGAAATGTCAGCACTCACATTATTCATATTGTACTTTCAGGTAGTTGTAACATACCCTCATGATTACACATTCTAAAAAACATTTTCAAGATCATTAAAGAGTGAAACGGTATCTACAGAACCCAGAAAGACTATGGTTTCTAAATTTATCAGAAACGTAGAAACTTACTGGGTAAACTTTTAACCTCCAGCAGAGTCCTGAAACCTGAAGTGGTGGACTATAAACAGGATCCGCTCTCTGGCGCAGAGTGCTAAAAAAGAAAAAAAAAACCAAAAAAACAAAAAACCCAACCAAATCCCAAGAACAAAATTGTTGTAAAAAAGAAACAAGAAAATCTAAATCAACCAATTCATTTATGTTATATATTGCCCTTCACCTATTGTTACATATTTATTGTCAAGTATTTTTCTTGACAAGCAAAGTAAGGGAACAATTCAAGATTTCACTGTTTTAAGGGGAAAAGGAATATCCTGAATACAATTATTGTGTCAACAAGCAACGTATGTTACTACTAAAAACTAACAAAAATGAGAATGTGATACTTTTTCACACCCCTATAACATCCTTTCACATCCTTTGATAAATGGAAAAACAAGGACAACCCTTATTAACGTTGGGAAAATGTATCAAAACCAGTAATATATTAATAACAAAATTATCCCTGCAGGAAAAAAAATAAAATTAACATAGAACTGTATATTCTTAAAGTTTACCATTCCTTTTATGATTATCACCATCTACTTGGAACTTCTCTCTGTAAGGCAAGACTTAGGTAGGAGAGAAAACAAAAGCCTTGTATTCTTAGCTTCTTACTTCCATGCTATCCTTGTAGAGAAGCCCCCATGAGTCTTTGGGAGTAAAGATTTCTGCTTCTCAACTTAGGAAAAGCCATAAAGGCTAATAAAATTAACACACAAATTGCACAACCTACAAATTTTTTTTGAGCTAAGACATAAAGATCTCAAAAAGAATTTTTCCAAGCTTTTATTTCTGAGAAAAAGGCAGAAAAACTCCCAGACCATTCAAATCCTTCCTCTGCTGCCTTAGCAAAGGCTACGTAGACAAATTTTTTTCAGACGTTCTTCTTTAAAATGGGTCCTTTTTCCCAACCACATACATTGTCAGTAAAGACAAAATAGTCTAGAAAAATGAACTTTATGCTTCTCATAGGAACCTTGTTTCTTCTAAGAATACTAACTCAGTGATACACTTCACTATATCTTTATCCTACCCACAAATGACTTTTCTTATAGTAAAAAAGTAGTTATCAAAACTTACCTAAAATTCTCTAAAACAAAAGTGGCTGAATCATAAGATGGCACTAATTCACTAGGAGAGAAAAACAAAACAAAACACTTCGCTCGTTTAAATTTTTATTTAGTTAAAAAAATAAAGCAAATTTTTAAATAACATCTTACAAATGTTAGGATACTAAGTCTAAGAAATGTTTTTATAGACTTATTAAACCTATTAAACCAAATAATTCATATAGATCCTAGTTTTTCTTTCAAAAAAAGATAAAAGGAAAAACAAAACAACTATGAGATATCATTTCACCCCAGTCAAAAAGGCAAAATTTAACAGAAGAGCAAGCAACAAATGCTGGCGAGGTTGTGGAGAAACTGGAACCCTTATTCACTGTTGGTGGAAGTGTAAAATGGTGCAACCACTGTGGAAAGCGGTATGGCCCTTTCTGAAAAAGTTGCAAACAGAGATACCATTTGACCCAGCAATTCCACTACTGGGAATATACCCCAAAGAGAGCATAACTAATATCCAAGCAGATATATGCACACCGATGTTTATTACGGCTTTGTTCACAATAGCAAGGACTTGGAAACAACCTACGTGTCCATCAACAAACGAATGGATAGAGAAGCTGTGGTATATTCACACAATGGATACTATGCTGCTTTGAAAAACAAGGAACTAATGCAGTATTATTCATAATGGGTGACCCTGGAGTGAAATATCTCTGTCACAAAGGGACAAATAGTGCATGGTGCCACTGTTGTAAAACAGGACTGACATTGATGTTGGGGGGACATTGAGAATGATGGGATAAATAATGTATACTGCATTGAAACAGATGAGGGAGGAAACTGTTTAAAAGGGATATGTGATTAGGTATTATTGTCATGACAGGAGTCCAGAAGGAAGGCTGCATAGTGGAGTGGACCTGGGGCAGAGATTGTAAAACAATGGGGGAACTTTTCTTTCTCTTTTCAAAGAGAAGAGTGTACTGGGGGTGAGGGATGGGAAGGGAGAAAAGTGTAACAATGAATGAATGGAAATTCAAAGTCTCTTTATATTTTCATTAAAAATAATTTAAAAAAAGAATAAACATGAATTCCCTTCTTAAAAAAGCCCAAAACCAAAAAAAGGGACGCAAATATATAAAAACACACACACACACACACACACACACACACACACACCTCTCAAGAAAATCAAACTCACTGCTTAATTCATGCCCTGCATGACTAAGTTTAGTAATACTCGTTAGCTCATTAGGACTCTTTACAAGCTGCTGGTACTCTTTAGCAGTAAACAGGCACCTTACTACCCACTACCCCATTAAGCCTCCTTTTCTCAGCTCTCTGGCTCCATGAGTTGAGAAGCCCACTGTGCCATCTCCTGTGCTGCTGCTGCTATTTCTCCATGGATGCTCTTAAGCATCTAGACCTGTATTCTCTCCATAGTTCTCTGGTTCAGAATTTAGGAGGTTCTCAGCACAAGGACCTCAGTTCCAAAGAACATAATTTGCTCCACACTTGTCTTGTTATTGGTTGTGATATCTCCCTTTCCTACCTCCAAATTGTTCATTTTAAGTCTTCAATCAGGTTTCAGACGCTATAAATGTCACAAGAGATTTTCCATCTTTCTCCTGACGAGGAGCTAGCAGAAGAGGAATCACCAGCCTTTCAGTCGGCAATGCAAGTCTTTTTTTTTTTTAATTATTATTAAATTTTATTAGTTTCAATGAACATTCACAGGGATTCTGGGCTTTCACTCCTTCATTGCCGCACCATTCTCTCTACCCTCCTCCCCAGTTTGTTCTTCTTCCCCGCCATCCGAATGTCTGTTTTAATTGTCCAGTTGCCACAGTGCTTGTCAAAGTCAGTTCTGATTAATCTCCTTTGTCGATGTGTCCTTTGCCATTCCCTATCACTCCTCCCTGAGAGAGACTTCACCCTGATTCATAAGGAAAAGGGGATGGCGTATTCTCTTAGCTACTTCCTGCTGAAAAGGGACGCTGTGGGTTTCAGGGTGAAGATCTTCTCTCACTATTCTAAAGGGCCCCTTTGGCAGTAGGAAACACACAGACTATTATGGAGATTGATTTTGGAATTTAGATGCACTCTTATTGATTGTGCTTGGCCATACATGTTCATATCCTTGAAGATGTATCATGGGGGTGTTGCAACCTAGAAGACACAAATGCAACTCTTAACCACTAGGCCACCAGAACTCCTTATCTGCATGTTATTATTGTTGTTGTTCGCCACTGAGTGGGAAATGACCCACAGGTGACCCTCCAGCAGGTTTTCAGAGACAGTAACCAAACGGGAAGAAATTGCCCAACCTTCTCTAATAGAGCAGCTGGTAAATTCTAAATCGTTTATCTTCAGGATTGCAGTATAGATACTTACCACTAGGCAACTGGAGCTGCTTATTTGCAGAGTCTCATCAAATCATTTGGTAGGAGTTACAAAACAATATAAAAACCATCAATCATGTCACATTAAGACTGCTAAAAAAATACTAAACTCACTGTTGTCAAACCATTTCTGATACAAAATAGGGTAGAATTATCTACAGAATTTCTGAGACTATAAAAATCATTACAGGAGCATACTATCTCAGCTGCGGGGTTTACACTATAATGACCTTTCCATTTGCAACCCAATGTTTAACCTATAGCACAACCAAGGCCCTTGAGTTGTTTTTTTAAAAAAAAAAAAACACCAAAAAACATCATGGCCTAGTAGAGCTAGGTTGCCATCCAGAAGGCGCAAGGCTCGAATTCACCAGATGCTCCATGGAGGAAAGATGGGTCAGCTACTACTAGTCAGTTCCAACGTGAGGATATACAACAACAATCTGTGTAGCTAAACAGGTCCTTTATTTTTCATGGTAAGTGTCATTTACCCTGTAAGTCTTGATCACATTCCTGTTATACAAATCATCTATGGCTAAGTATTCCTAAAGGAAACCTGGTGAGTTGTGAATATTATGTCAGGCTGCGAAGCAAAAGTTGAGTGGTTTGAATTCCCAACACGCTCTATGGGGAAAAGATAGGTAATCCTTTCCTACAAAGATTTACAACTTCAGAAACCCAATGAAAGGCAGCAATGAGTCAGAACTGACTCAACAAGAGTAGGCTAGACTAAAGACTCCTAAAGGAGCCCTGGTGGCAAATGGTTAAGGTGGTGGATTGGCTGATAAAACAAAAGGTCAACAGTTTAACTCCTGTAGCTGCAACCTGGGAGATGCTGTTGTTGTGTTGTTATGTGCCATCGAGTCGTTTGCGACTCATAGTGACCCTATGTACAACAGCCCTAAACCCTGCTCTATCCTATGCCAATCGCACTGC
>NW_006400007.1:445023-470980 GCF_000299155.1 Elephantulus edwardii
ATAGAGAAGCCAAAGCACAAGGAAGAATTCAAGATACTAAAGAGCTGAACAGAAGATTCCAAAAGGCAGCACGGAATGACAAAGCAAAATATTACCTGGGAGATAGATGAGACTATTTAATTCTGTAAAAACTGTAGCCTTGGAATTTCTGGGACAATCCTATTCTGTCTTATAGGATCGGTGAGTAAGAAATGACTCAGCATCAGTGAGTTCTAAAGTACCAGTCAAAGGTCGGACAGTTGGACCTACCACGTGCTCTACAGGAGGAGAGACCCAAAAATCTGTTCCTGTAAACACTTCATCCTAAAAAATCCTAAGGTGTAGTTCTACTTTGCCCTACAAGCTCACTATTATTAGTAGAGATTGACTCAATGCCATATAATAACTGCATATGGGAAGGAATTGGTATCTAAGGGACAGAGACCAAGGGTATTGCTAAACATTCCACAATGCACAGGAATGTCCCTCACAGCAAAGAATTGCTCAGCTCCAAAATGGCAACAATACTCAAGTTGAGAAAGCCTGATATTAATGCAATGAATGCTTCTGTCAACTTCATGATATCACATGACTTAAAATAAGATAAAAATGAATTGTGTCATAACAAGATGTTTATCTGAAGCAGTGGTGTTTATTCTCACACAGAAAATAACCTGAGATTAAAAACAAGGGCTACAAATACCTAGTCATAAGCACAAAGAGATTCCATTTCAAATGAACCAGAGTGTGGCCCAGCACTGCTAATTTTCAAGAGTCCTGTTGTTAAGTGCCATCAAACTGAGTATAATTTGTAGCAACCCCATGACCAACAAATCTGAACTGTGCCATTCTATGTCATCTTCATCACCTCTGACACATGTGAGCCCAGTGTTCATGTCAATCCACCTTGTTGACGGTCTTCCTCTCTTTTGTTGAAAAGACTCAAGTAATTCTAATACACAAGCCAAGTCTGAAAAACACTGATCTAACACTGAGAGCAACATGCTTGAGATAGTATGTCATTTCCAGAAAATTCTGTTCATGATCCTGTCCAAGGATCTTCCAAGCAAAAAGAAGCTTGGACTACAACTAATGCTTGCTTCCACTACTCTTCAGGATTTGGGGTGGGTTTTTGTTTTTTGGGTTTTTTTTTTAATTATTAATGTCAATAAAAATTTACAGAGACTTTGGATTTCCATTCATTCATTGTTCCCCACCCACCTCTCCCCTCCAGTACACTCCCCTCTTTGAAAAGTAAAAGAAAAATTCTTTCATTGTTTTACAATCTCTTCCCCCAGGTCCACCCCACTATGCAGCCTCGGTTCCAGACTCCTGTTATGACAAAAATACCTAATCACAAATCCCTTTAAAACAGTTTTCTCCCTCATCTGTTTCAATGCAGTATACATTATTTATCCCATCTTTCTCAGTCTACCCCCACCCTGATGTCAGTCCTGTTTTACAACAGTGGCACCATGCACTATTTATCCTTTTGTGACTGAGATACTTCACTCAACATAATGTCCTCCAGGGTCACCCATTATGAATAATACTGCATTAGTTCCTTGTTTTTCAAAGAAGCATAGCAGTCCATTGTGTGAATATATCACAGCTTCTCTATCCATCCGTTTGTTGATGGGACTTAGGTTGTTTCCAACTCCTTGCTATTATGAACAAAGCCGTAATAAACATCGATGTGCATGTATCTGCTTGGATATCAATTATGTTCTCTTTGGGATATATTCCCAGTGGTGGAATTGCTGGGTCAAATAGTATCTCTATTTGCAACTTTTTGAGAAAGCACCACACCACCTTCCATAATGGTTGCACCATTTTACACTCCCACCAACAGTGAGTAAGGGTTCGAGTTTCTCCACAACCTCACCAGCATTTGCTGCTTGCTGTTTTGTTAAATTTTGCTATTCTTACAGGGGTGAGATGATATCTCATAGTTGTTTTAGTTTGCATCTCTCCTAGAGATAGGGATTTTGAACATTTATTCATGTGCTTGTTGGCCATCTGAATGTCTTTGGTGAAATGTCTGCTCATATCTAGTGCCCATTTTTCAACTGGATTATTTACCTTTATCTTGTTGTGGTGCACTCTTTAGAATTCGTAAGTAATATTTTAAAACCTTGACATTTTTCTAGCATTTTATCAGTTTTCTAGGAGATTTGGTCATATTGACACAATACATTAAGAGATACAGTGTAACTTGACATCATTTAAAAAGTAAAAAAGAGACTTATCAAGTTGAACAGACCAACTCTTTTTCTATATTACGAAAGTTTAAGCCACCAGGGGGAAAGGAAATAAGGTCCTTAATTCAGTATTATCTTCCCTTCATGAGTAAAAGTGCAAATGAGTATATCACCCTTTTTAAAACAAAAGCTAAATCTACATGCATACATTTCAGCATATCATACTACTATAATCACCCTAAAACACGTAAACAGAATTTAAAAGACTGTTTCCTACCTGGTAAAGTCTGGTGGGACAGGAGTGGTAACAAAAGATGCCATTGGCTTTCGATGGACTTGCTGAAACATCATGAGGATTTCTGAGCTCTTAGATATCAGCTCGCTCTTACTGCAAGACCGTAACTATGTAAAGGGGGAAAAAAATTACCTGATAAATAAACTTGAACAATCTTAATAATGAAGGAAAATAAAAATTTTTCTGGATATAATTAATTTCCTTCATAATTAATTAGAATATATTCTGGTCATATATTGTAATTAAAAAACAATGAGATAAAGAAATGAAAGAATTCTCCAGTGGATTTGAGAACTGAAAATCTAAATTTATTTCCACTGTAAAATAAATACATTATGCGTGATTTTAGCACATTTTTTCTCATATCAGGAAAAGTGACATTTTAAGTAGCTGCAGCTAAATGCTCAGACTGGTAAAGTTACACAAGGTGAAAGGCTTCAAGTGTTTCTCAAACTGCATTTAAATAAATTATAGTTGGCATCAATGATGGAGAAACATAAATTATAGATGGCATCAACAGTTAAGATGTATCCCATTTCAGAGACAGCATAATGTAACAAAATATGTATCTAAGAAATTAAGACTCAAGATTTTAATTTAGTACTTTTCATTTAATAAATTTCCACAAAAGTTATAAACAACTTTTAAAACAGTTATTCATTTCAAAAACCCAAATTCATTGCACTGAGTCTGAATGGACTCACAGCTGACACACCAGCAGGTTTCTGGGGCTATAAACCACACAGGAGGATATAACGTATCTCTCTCTCAAAGACTTGCTTATGGATTTGAAGCGTCAGCACACCACCAAAGCTTCAACCTGATTTACTCACACTGCTTACTAGTAGTTAGAACCAACCTATAGCTGACTCTCCAGGGTTTTCAAAGGCAGTAAACTACATAAAGACTGCCTATCTTTCTCCCATGAGCACCATTCCTTGATATCTTAATTTTTGTAACCACTGGAAGAGATTTCTTTCCAACTAAATTCTTAGCTGGCTAAGTGCAGAAATTATCAAACAATATCATTAAGCAAGCAAGATTCTGCTGAAAACTGTCCAAAAACAGCTGGAACAGCACATCAACACAGAACTGCTAGATGTGCAGGATGGGTTCAGAAGAGGCTTTGGGACTAGAAATATTATAGCTAATGTCAGATGGATCTTGGCTGAAAGCAGAGAGTACCAGAGGAATGTCTATGTTTCACTGACTATGCAATGGTGTCTGACTGTGTGGATCACAATAAACTGTGGCTAACTCTGAGAAGGATGGGAATCCCAGAACATTTGATTGTGCTTATATGAAACTTATACATGGACCAGGAGGCAGTCGTCAGAACAGAGCAAGGAAACACTACATGGTTTAAAATCAGGAAGGGTGTCCACCAGAGATGTGTCCTATGTCCATAACTTTTCAAACTATATACAGAATAGATTATCTGGGAGCCTGGGCTGTATGAGGAGGAGTGTGGCATTAGGATTGGAGGTAGACTCATCAACAATCTGTGTTATGCATATGACACAATCCTGCTAGCTGAAACTGAGGAGGACCTGAAGTGCTTGCTGCAGAAGGTCAAGGATTGCAGCCTTCAATGCAAATTGAAGCTCAACATCAACAAAACAAAGATTTTCACCACTGGGCAGACTAGCAGCATTATGATAGACAGTGAAGAGATTCACATTGTTAACAACTTTAGTTTGCTCAGCTCCACAATCAACACCCTTGGTGCTAGCAGCTATGAAATCAAATGACGAATTGCACTGGGAAAATCTGCTGTCAGGGACCTCTCCAGAGTACTGAAGAACAATGATGTCAGTCTGGAGACTAAGATGTACCTGATCCAGGCCATAGTCTTCACAATTATTTGCTATGCGTCAGAGAGCTGGACATTGACTAGGGATGACAGAAGGACAATTGATGCCTTTGAGCTGTGGTACTGAAGAAGAGAACTGAATATGCCATGGACTGCCAGAAGAACAAACAGGTTCATCCTGGAAAGGGTGAAACCAGGCTGCTTCTTGGAGACAAAGATTCTGAAACTCCATCTGACATACTCTGGACATGATGCAAGGAGTGATGAGTCCTCGGAGAGGGATATCATGCTTGGGGGAGTGGAGGGACTGCGCAACTGAGGAAGACTATTGATGAGATGAATTGAATTAGTGACTACGGTAATAGGGATAGGTGTGTCAGAGATAATAAGGTTGGCTCAGGATAGAGCAGGGTTTAGAACTGTTGTACACAGAGTTGCTCTGAGTTGCAAATGACTCAACGGCACATAACAAGAAGTGACGAAAAGTAAATGAGGAGAAGAAAGTACAAGGAGTGTGAGAATATACAAAGAAAAATAAGGCAATTTTTCAAGATAATAGCTATGCTTACAAGCTTGACTGTGGTGACAGTCAAAGCTTGTTTAAATATTACAACTTTAAAGGCATGAAACTTATTTTGTGGTGATTCTAACTAACTAAAAGAGCCCCAGTAGTACAGTACACAACTGAATATAGTTTAGATACACCAGCCACTCTGTAAGAGATAGTGGCAACTTGTTTCTGTAAAGATTTACAGCCCTGGAAACCTATGGGGCAGTTCTTTTGTCCTATAGAGTCATTATGACATAGAAGTGGGTATGCCTAAATAAAGCTAGTAAATACATACACACACCCCTCCACATCCTTCCTGTTACTCAACCACAGCTGCCCTCTCGTTGCAGCAGAAGGGTGTACACTCATTCTCTGGAAGGAACGAAGGAAGTAGCACTGGACTAGGGAAAAACGGCATGACTGAATGTGAGGGTAAGTGGAGTTCTGAAAACAAAAAAATTTAAGTAAATCTTCAAGTACTGAGAGCCATTCCAGCCAAACTGTAAATCAAATACAAAGGCACGGAAAAAGGTATTTTCAAATATCCAGTCTCAAAAATTTCTACGTCTCTTCCTGAAAAGCTATTAGAGGAAGTGTAATACCAAAACAAAGCCATAAACGAAGAGTATTAAAGTGTAGACATCAAATATGAGATTCAACCCAGGAAATATGTGAAGAAATCCCCAGGAGGACAATTAAAAAAAGAGATCACAATAGAAAAATGTAAATTAAGGAAAAAGAGAAATAAAAAAAATTCTAAAACACAAATCCAACAGTTTTAGGAGTCACTAAATAATTATTTACTACATGCTTTCTTTCCACCACAATCTAGAATATCCTGTATGAGTTCAATTTTCTTTTTATTCAAACTACTTGTAAGATTTGTTAATTATTAGAGAATTATTTAATAAATAAAAATCTTAAAATTATCCCCTAAGGATCACCACATAAAATTAACTAGCAATAATACTCAGAATCATCATGTTAAAGTCGTATGTAAGGTGTTCCGTTCGCTTTGTGGTTTTTGTTTTGTTTTTAACAAATTTACAGATTTTATGGGTCATTAAAATAATTTATTTTTACAAAGTGATTGAAATTGCATCAATTTATCTAGTTTCCAAACATGAAAGGGAGACAAGTTGAGATAAACCATTTGATTTTTCACAAAAAATCCCACTGTACCTTACATAAAGAATTAACAAAATATACTTTTGAGAGAAATAGAAAAAAAATGGATATGGATAAAGGTGATTTCATTTTCTTTAATATATTATTACCTGATGCTCCACCTCCTGAAGCAAGGATTCCAACAGCTCTGTTTCTTGTGTTAGAGATGTCTTCTGACCTGTAAAAACAGCAGTTTTTTAGAGGTGATCACTCATATAAGAGAAAACTGTCCATCTTTCCCCTGGACAGCAGATGGTGGATTTGCACCACCTGCATTGGGATTGACAGCACAACTTCTTACTCACTGGGCCATCAGATCTCCCTACTATGTATGGTTTTAAGAACTTAAAGGATTCTCAAGCAACATGCCAAATTCTGGGGGGAAAAGAAAATCATCCAAAATGTATGACTAATTGTAACTAAAGCCTAAGAACAATTATAATTTTAATGTATAAAAACTGTCAATGGGGACATGACTGGCAATATTCCAATGCCAGACAATCCTTCTGATTACTCCACTGTAGATATTAAACTATGCTGTTCAATCCAACTAAAAGGATGATTCTGGAGACCATTCGCAGGTCAATGTGTGCATTAAAAACTAAAATACAGTACTGACTTAGACAAACGATATGTGAAATAATTTAGAATACAGAAATTGAAAGCTATTTGCATCTTATCAAAGAAGAGAACAATAAAATACTATTTTCAGTGGCACAAGACATGGTTACAACCCTGAAAAATCAAGGCACCAAATAAAAAAACCATTTATTCACATTAAAGTACAACTGTTTCATCTGCTTTATAAATATTTACTCAAATCCTGGTTAAAAAAAAACAACTGAATATATTCATTTAATGTTAGATCATAATAAAAATTGCAAAGCTGGTTTTAACTCAATAAAATAAGGCATGGACTAAGAACACAAGTCAAATTCAAAGATCATACACAAATATACTTTTTCATTTAACGTTAAGCATACCCTCATGTAAATCCTATATACAACTCTAGGCTTCACAATCAAAGAGGAATGAAGAATCTTTGATGAAATAAAAAGAAAAAAAAAGGAATGTTATTAAAATATTAATAGAAGATTAAATATTAATTAAATATTATTAAAAGATTTAAAATGAGATCAAAGGGCCAAAAGACACTAAGTCTCTAAGAAAAATAAAGGGAGCAATTACCCTAGTATTTACAAATTGCAAGTTCTTCACCTTCAGTGAAGATGAACTTAGGGGGAAAAAGGTTAAAAAAAAAAGACAGTAAAATTTTTCATTTGAAAGAAGAAAGACCTCACAATGAGGCCCACTGGTTATTAATCTGGTTATGAATTTTTCCCTTCAATAGTTTTTAAGCACATGTTAGACATTAGACTGGTTTATAAAAAAATGCCGTTTGGCTACACTCAACATTTCTTCCTACCCTGGAGCAACTCACCAATCTTCACTAGTCAAAGACTGAAGCTCAGATCACCATGTACCAAGCAGCAGAGAAAACACTCACCCATTAGTGTTATAAGCTTGTTCTTTAACTGTGTGTCTAACCGTGCAATCATCATCTCAACGGCATTCCTAATTTCACGAACACGCTCATCTTTTGCATTTCTTACAGCCTCTACATTTCTTTCCTAGAAGGTAAGAATTTTAAAAATTTTTAAAGGACGCAAAGTCATTAATATTATTACTGCATTTATCCTTTAAGTCACGTGATTTCATTTCCTTTTTAAAAAACTGTTGTTGTGCGTAATGCATTGCTTAAAAAATTTCTGAGCATTAAACTTAACCAGGATAAAGGATTATTAAAAAGTAAGTAATTTAAAAATATTTTAAAATAAAGTAAATGATATTTTAACAGTTAACTAAGTCTGTTATTACAAGTATTGAATGAGGTAATACACTTACAAGATACACAAGGCAAAAAAAGAATGCCAAAGCTGCTGTATATCCTCAAAAATTCTAAGAAAAGTTCGATTTGTTAAAAAAACAGTATCTACAGTGTTTCCTACTATGCATAAAATTGCTATGAATTGGAATCAACTCAATGTCGTCTAACAACTATCATTTCAAAATACCATTTTTCCAAGACTAGTGTACAAAGACTTTCCTGACATATCACAGAAAATAAAAGCAATCTTTCCTATCTCTACTGTCATATGGAAATACAAGCAGAGAAAATTTCAACTCTAAAAAACTCTCCCCTATGGGCAAACAAAATGGACTATCAAGAGAAAACGAGGAAAAAGTTGTTAAATGAAGGCCAAGTTGAAGTCATCCAACTTGTAAGTGTCCTATTTCAAAATAGCATTATAGGTCATACATATGAATCAAAAAAAACCAACACTATTTCTGTGTGAACAGTGTTAGAAAGTAATGATTTGGAATTTGATTCCTGAAAGGAGGGAACAGAGAACATCTGTTCTTAAGTTAACGAAACAGTCATTCTGGAAACTTTAAAGAGACTGAAGTCCAAAAGTATGTTGTAGTTAGGTATCAATGAGTCAACTATGACTCATAATGATCCCATGAACTGAGATCTGAATCTTTCCCTATCCTGCAACATCCTCATCATTCTCTGACATGCTTGAGCTCACTGTTACAGAAACTAGTTACTCCACCTTGTTGAAGGTCCTTCCTCTTTCTCTGACCTGTCACCTTTCCCAGAATATTGTTTTTTTCCATGGAATGGCCTCTCCTGCCAACACGTCCAGAGTATATAAGATGAAATTTCAATTCCATTTATTACTTAACAGTCTGAAGCTTACTGCATTGTCTCATTAAAGGACCATTATAAATGATCGCTTCCTACATCAACTCACCAAAGACTGACCATGTGTTATCTGAAAAGCAGAGTGTGTCTGTCTTTCAACTCCATAAATTATTTTTTTTAAGAAATTATTTTAGGCGAGCTCTGGTGGCCTAGTGGCAGGAAACTGCACTGCAATCCCAGAGGTGCACAGTTCAAATCCACCAGATGCTCTGCTGAAGAAGGAGGAACAATCGCCTCCTGTACCAGTCCGATCCAATTTGACGGTACACACATAAAATAAATAAATAAATAAAAATTATTTTTAAAAAAATAATAAATTATTTTAACCATTTCAATTCTGGACATTAAAAATAGCTCCTTTCTTGGCAACAGAAACTTAGTTCAAAGAATGAAAAGGTACGAAGAATGACTCTATAAAACTTGGAATTCGTTATCTTTATGAGTTAATTACTGATTTCGTTATCTCAAAATGTCACTTTAAAGGCTAGAGCTTTAGGTACAAATTCTTCAGCTAATGTGAAGTTAATAGGAGAACAATAAATGTATCCATTACTATTTTCAAACTTTGATTTAAACATCTGATTTATACTACAGAACACACATATTATATCACAAACACAAAAAGCATGACCTCTTAGAAGTAGTCTTACCACTTCCTGGACTAAGCTGATCAATTCCATGAGACGCCGACGAAGTTTGGCTACTTCTTCATTCACTTTAGTGACATGCTGCTCATAAATTTCTGCCAAAGGTTTAAAAGTATGCCCACCATGCTGTTTAAATTAATAAGAGTAGCTTAGAACATTTTCGTTTCTATTCCACATATAACTCTTTATGGACACTAATAAACTGATTTATTTCTAAATAAATTCTGGTTGTTTTATTTTGTTAAAGCAGGCCAGAACTTATTTAAAATTCATTTGACTCATGTGGGAACTCCTTCAAGATTTTAGTACAACAGTTTAACAAAATATTAAAACCATAAATCTTCACTCTTAATAAAGAATCCTATTCCTTGACCATGACCCAAGCCATCTGTCACTGAATCATCTGCCAAACTTTTCTTTGCCAACACCAGCCTTCCTGCATAGCCTTAACACTTCTTCCCATCAGGCCTTGAAAAAAAGTCACTCATCATTCAAGTAACCTTCTGCTTGCCCCTTCTCCACCTCTTCTGCTTCCTCTGGTGTTTATCTACAGCTAAAAAGGCAGATCACATAGAATTCATTTGATATCTGTCTTCCTCATCATTGAATTCGCAATCTATAGCACAGCTGAACTCATTTGTAAGTCCTTGATAAAAGGACCCAAGATACATAATTAACAACAGCAATGAACTCCACTGTTCATGCCACAAAAATTACTCTTAAAAAAAGTATTTAAAACAAAAAAAAAGGCCCATAATTATAGTTGTTTTCACAGGAAAAAATTTTAGGGCTATCAACCTAAAAACAGTTTTCTATTCAATTATGGTATTAGTATGCATAATTCTCTTGATTCTAAATAGAACTCATTTTCTATTTGACACAGATGTTTGTAATAGATATGCTCTTATTATAACTGTCCCACTCACTCAGAGCAGTTGTGTTATCTAAAGGGATTACTAAAGAATGTAGATTTTTACAGTTCAGTGGGCAACAATAAAAAAGAATGTTGTCATGGCCTCTTACAAAATCTACTGAAGTACTGAGTGATAGACACTTAATTTTTTCTAATCAGTACATTAATATTCAAATTCAAACAGAAAGTTCTCTCAACTACCCTCTATTCAATCAACTTGCCCACGATTCTGCTCTGAAACATACTGATTGATCCTCAAAGAGTAATCTAGTCTCATAATGAACATACAACAAAACACTTCTGCTTCCACACTGGCTTACTTTCCTACCAAGAAGTTGTTGTGTTTACTCACAAATCTACTTACATTAACTGTACTTATTAGTTTAGGTATATAATGTAAGTATAAAATAAATACTGGAACTTGACTACAAAATAAAAACGGCTTCTTAGCAAAATAACTTGAATGTCTTAAAGTTTATAAAGTTAGGATAGTTTTAGGGGGAAAAAAACCCCTGGTTGTTAAGTGAATTAAGGAAGGAATCTAAAAGATGAGCTTATAAGATCTAGACATGTTATTTAACAAGCATCTGGATTCTTGCTCCATTTTAAAGAAAGCAAAATGGAAACTTGTAGAAAAATCAAATGAACCTTTCTCAACTACTTATCCTTTAACAAAGAATTAGCAAATTAACCTATTTATAGGTTTTTAAGTTAAAAAACTTATATAAATGATGAATATCAAACACTCAGAAAAGCTTCTTCTGGAGTAACCAGTATCATTATCTCTAATAAAGTGTCTAAAATTAACACATGCACTGAAATTTCATTACACATTCAAGGTAAAATGAATTGTTCTTTTTAATACTATTTTTCCCCCAAGATAAATGTTAAACAAAAAATATCCCCTTAAGTCTTCTTAAAAGCAAACAGTTTGGGGAGTTCTCGTGGCCTAGAGGCAAGGAGCTGCAACTACAATCCCAGAGGCACACGGTTCGAATCCACCAGATGCTCTGTTGGGAACAGGAGGGACACTCTCCTCCTGTACCAGTCAGATTTGACGGTATACTCACACAAAAATTTAAAAAAAAAAAAAGCAAACAGTTTAGCTTCATAAGTGAAGAATGTCACTGTCTCTTAATGAAAGGAACAACTCAGAAAAGGGGGGTGAGAACTGCTAAAAACTCAAGGGACATCATCAGTGTCATCAAACTGTACATGGAGACATTGAACTATATGTGTTCCTCTGTCTATATTTGCAACAGTAAGAAACAAACCATTAAAAAGAAAACTTCAGAGCATTCTAATGCCTAACCGAAAACAAGATGATGATTTGTTCTGCTCACCATTCCTCCCCACAGTGCACACTGGTGGCAAATACACTTCTTGCAAGTCCAGCAGAAGACACTAAGTTTCTCATGGTGGTTTTCACATCTGTTTACCGGGGAAAAGAAAAATAGTTAAACAATAAATGAAAAGAAAATTAATTCATTAAAACTGGAACATAATTTCTAAGTTTGAGCAAAGTAAAAGAGGTCAGGCAATTTTAAACCATCACATCTCAGGTAATATGTATCTATAAAATATACTCTATGTGTTCTGTGAAAAGAGCTAAAGAATTACATCTAGAAACATCTTTTCTAAAGTATTATATTATTTGTCTACGAACACTCTAAAATCACACGCAAAATGCAGACTAGTTTCTAAACGAGGTAAAAACAAAAAAATAGCATCACTATAATTCTGTCTTTCTACATTTAGGGTAAATGCTGAATTATCAGATGTTGAGTTACAAAACAGAATAGTTTAAAAAAGCATTTCATTTAAAAAAAAGGCACTTCACTGATGGATAAGCTTCAAAATATATCTAAATAAGTCTATATTTTATACATCTTATTATAAATATAAAATCAGAAATTAGTAAGTAGTAGAAACAAGATCTGGAAACTATATATGATTTCTAAGCTACCAAATTTAGAATATAGCTTTTATAATACAGAATAGTCATTAAAATATCTAAATCAACTGCCTCTCTCTCTATATATATTAAGTATACCAAAGACAAGTTAGTAAGCACTGAGAGGCAAAGAAACTAGCTGACTAAAACTGGGGCAGTCCATTCCCTTTACAAAAAGCTCTAATATAAGAAATCAATCAATTAAATTATAATAAGCTCTGGTGGCACTGGCTGTGGTAAATGTGCTGATAACACAAAGAGCACGAACTTTTGGCAATTCTAATCCACCAGTGGCTCTGAGGAAGAAAGACGGACAATCTTCTCCCTTACAATTTGCAGTCCCAGAACTCAATGGAGAATCAATTATGAATTGGTTCCAACTCCATGGCAATGACTGAGCAAGTAAGTGAATCCACACAGTGACACTTATCACCCTCTGAAAAGATAAAAAATGTCTTAAATGTTCTTCCCTATGTTATTTATATTAGGGAGGGGCAGAACTGATTAAGTATTTTTGATGAGATATCAATAAAGGTAGAAAATCCAAATACTTCACTGACATCGAGTCACTTCTTACTCACTGATCCTCTATTGGGTTTCTGAGGCTACAAATCTTTGCAGGAGAATGACTATCCCTCTTTGTCCCTCTGCCCTTCTGCTGGCCTTTCAAGACAGATTCCACACATAAAGTGCTAAGGCTCTTTCTATAAATCTAGAAATAATAAAAATCTTTAGAAGAAGAAAAAAATCTTTAAAAGCCCAGTTTAACTACAATGCTAAGTAGTAAAAACAACCTGGGGCTGGGGGGTGTGCGGGAGGATTGTGTACCAATAAAGGAGTTTTTCTTTTGCTTTTCAAGGAGAGGAGAGAATGGGGGTGGGGGGAAGAAAAGTGCAACAATGAATGGAATTCCAAAATCTCTGTAGATGTTCATTGAAATTTAAAAAAAAACAAAAACAAAACCTGGGGCATTTTTCTGTTTCTGCATTATCATTCTGTATCACCATAATTAAACCTTTTTCTAATTCCTTATAGGAAAACGCTGGCTGGTCTAGCTCTTAGGGAATTGCACTATAATAACAAAGGCCTCCCTGATGGTTCAAAATCCACCAGCAACACCACAGAATAAAGCCAGGAAATCTTCTCGTGGGTGATTTACAGCCTTGGAAACCTGCAAGAGTAACATGTGAGTAGATTCGAACTCAACTACAATAAGAGAAAAACTTTCTTAGTATGATGAATAAAGAGCAGTATTGGAGATTGCTTATGTTCCTTTAAGTTCTAAATTCTTGCTTTAACATGTTATAAATGTAGAGAAAGTAGTATAGCTTAACTTCTAAGCATTCTAAGATCCAAGAAATTGCTTTCGTTTTCTTACTATCAGGGAATGAAGCAACCAGTGGCTCCAAGGGAGATGGGTCATTTCTTCCCCAAGGAAGAAGGGCTGCATTGAGTCATATGCACTAGATGGCAGTGAGTGAGTATACATGGCAGAAATGCACGCCCGTTATAAAACTATTGCTTAGTTTCTTTATCTGAAAAAGCCAATTATTGCTACTTTATTGTATCTTCCCTGTGCTTCTTTTTCTGTGCCCCCATTGCACTGCTGCAGCTGTATTCTTCATGGCAGTCTCTACCAAAAGCCCTACCACACTTCATTGTCATGTGTCTTCACTTTATTAAACTTTATGCATAAAGTTGCCTTTGTTTCCCATATTTAGCACAGCACTAAGTGTATATGTGTATGACATTAAATAAATGTTTGCTTAATAAACAATATAAAAAAGATTTGGCCATCAAGGCTATTATCTAAAAGACTTTGGAAAAATGAAATTTTGAAATTTTAAAATTAAAAATACTGTTATACTTACATTTATAAATAACTATAAAAACTACCAATATAATGTCATTAAAATAGCACACAGCAGTGTTGAAATCTACTGAGTATCTGAACAAAGAAACTGAGGACATACTTGTCCTTTTCGTTTTCTTCATGTTTAGTGAGGCTGCAAAGCTGAAGCGTATCAAGCTGTTGTGTTACTTCCTCAGCCCAGCGGCAGTTTACTAGTTCTCGAAGCTGAAGTGGAGCACTGAGAGGGAAACACATACACAGACATTAAAAAGCAACTAGAGATTATATTTTAAATCTCTTACATTTTATGTCTCCAAATAGAATTCACTATTACATGTATGTCACATCATTTTTCTAATAATTACAAAGACATAATGGAAAGAATATCATACTAACATCTTTTAAATAAAAAGCAAATACTGGTAAATCAGATTACAGATTGAGTTCTCAACTTCTTAGTATGAAGTAGTGTTCAATATGGCAGCCATTAACCACAATCAATTTTAATTTTTATTAATATTAAATAAAAGGCAAAATTATTTCTCATTCACTTTAGTCACATTTTAAGAGCTAAATAGCCACATGCAGTTTATGGCACATGCACAGAGCAGATACAAACATTTCCATAATCACACAATATTCTATTTGATAGCAATGATCTTACAAGTAAAAATAGAGAGGAGAAGGTGAAAAACAGATAAAAGATATGAAAAATTATATACATAAAAAAGAAATAAGTGTTACAATTATCAAAAGGAGTTTTGGTGGCATAGTATATTTTTATGTTGGGCTGTGGGGAGCTCTGGTGGCCTAGTGGCAAGGAGCTGCAACTACAATCCCAGAGGCGCACGGTTCGAATCCACCAGATGCTCTGCCGGGGAAGGAGGGACAATCTCCTCCTGTACCAGTCAGATCTGATTTGACGGTACACGCACACAAAAATTTATGTTGGGCTGTTAACCAAATGGTTGGCGGTTCAAATCCACCAGCCTCTCAGCAGAAGACAGGCAATCTCCTGCCATAAAGATTCAGAAACATGATGGAGGATCACGTGAGTGGGAATCTACAACAGCAATAAACTTAGTTTTGATTTAAGATTACCAAACTGTGAAACTCAAAAGATTTTGACATTCTGCTGTGGATTCAATTTGCTTTTTGCTGCTTATTAACAACAAGATAAGTAAGCTAAGAAATTACAATGATTTTATAAAAAGAAGGCAAGGGTACTACATATCAAACAATGTAATGCATGCTACATAATTCTAAATCACATAAATAATAAATTAGCCTCAAATTTACAATCTAGACAGATACTTTTCCCTTTGTCTTCCTGAAGAAAAATTATGGCAGACTGCAGAAAGAACTTGTCTTATGAATCATTCTGACTCCAGCTTCCTATTATTGTCCAAATTCACAAATAATCCGAAGATAACTCTCACCGGCAATGAGGACACTGTGCTCTCTGCTCTGTCAGCCAACGCTATGGAGCAAAAATATACAGAGATTTCATTTAATAAATATGTTAATGTTGAAACATTAACTATGTATGTATAAAATGGAATTTGTTTAACTGCCTTGCAAGTTGCAGAATCCATTTCAACAAGCACTTATCGATCACTTTTATGTTTATTTATTTCGTGTGTGTGTGTGTACCATCAAATTGGATCTGACAGGTACAAGAGGAGATTGCCCCTCTTTCTCCAGCAGAGCATCTGGTGGATTCGACAATCACTTTTATTGAATTACTACTCTACACCATTGATATCTGTTTTGTTATGGGCAAAATCTTGAATGTTCCAGGAAGCATTTAAAAAAACAAAAAAAAAAATGGAAGAAATACACAGAATGACTGTATCAAAAAGAACTGTCCAACACGGAAAACTTTCAGGAAGTAACATATGATCAAGAGCCAATGGGAATGGAGAAAGAATTTCAAGATCCACTGAAAGAATTAGCAAAAAATAAGGTCCCAGGACTGAAGGAATACCAACTGGCATATTTCAACTAACAGATGCAGACCTATATGTGCTCAGCAGTCTCTGCTAGAAAATTTGGAGGAAAGCTGCATGGCCAACTGAATGGAAGAATCCATATTTGTTCCCATTCCTAAGAAAGATGCTCTAACAGAATGTGGAAATTATCAAATAATATCATTAATATCACTGAGAATTATTTAAAAATAGCTACAATAACACATACACAGAGAACTATCAGAAGTTCAAGCTAGATTTAGAAGAGGCTGTGGCACCAGGAAGATCACTGCTAATGTCAAATGAATCCTGGAAGACAGCAAAGAATACCCGAAGAATGTCTGTTTGTGCTTCACTGACTTGCAAAGGCATCTGACTGTGTGGATCATAACAACTTACAGACTAACACTGAGAAGAATGGGAGTCCCAGGGCACTTAATTAATTATGCTCAAGTAAAACCTATAACTAGACCAAGAAGCTGTTGTGCAAACAGAGCCAAGGAAGACTATATGATTTAAAATTAAGAAAGGTGTGGTCAGGGTTATATCTCTCCATACCTATTCAATCTGTATGCTGAGCAAATAATTTGAAAAGCTGTGAAAAATGTGACTTCAGGATTGGAGACTCATCAATAATCTATGTTATGCAGATAACACAACCTTGCTTGCTGAAAGTGAGGAGGGCTTAAAGTACTTGCTGAAGAAGATCAAAGAAAATAGCCTTCAATATGTATCGCACCTCAACAGTAAGAAAACAAAAATTCTCAGCACCGAACCTACAGACAATAACATGATAGAACAAACACCCTTGGGACCACCAGTCAGGAGTTCAGGAGACATCTAAAGCTTCAGAAGCCCAAAGGAAGGTCACTAAGAGTCTGGATGGTAAGCTGCACTGCAATCCCAGAAGTACGCAGTTCAAATCCACCAGATGCTCTGCTGGAGAAGGAGGGGCAACCTCCTCCTGTACCAGTCAGATCTGACTTGGTGGTACACACGTGAAAAATAATAAAAATAAAATTTTTTAAAAAAATGTTTTTTTTAAAAAAAAGGTCTGGATGGTAGGGAGTCTTCTGAGTCTAGACGGCAGAATTAGCCAGCAGTGAGTTTTTTGAGTGAGTTGAGAAAAACATACACCAACAGTTTATCATTTATCAGATACATACAATTCAGTGGAACTGATTATATTCTTCATATGATGCAACTTTTCTCATCCTTCTTTCTCCAAAATAACATAAATTCACTTCCCTTAAACTCCTTATCTAATCTTTGGAGGATCTACTTTCATCCTGTATCTCAAAAAACTCACCTGCCATGGAGGTGCAACCAACACAGAGCTGACCCTCCAAAGGGTTTTTAGAGGTTGTAAACTGCAAACAAAATAATTGCACGTCTTTCTTTCATAAAGTACAGCTTCTAGTGGATTCAAACCAGAGACAGATACAGCCTTTGGGCTAGCAGTACAACTCCCTACAGACTATGCCATCAGAGTCCCCCTTGATCCTATATAGATAGTTCTTAAGCCAAACTACAATTCCATTTTAAGGAGACATCAGGGGATATTTTTTTACTTAAGGTTTCACTATTATTTCAGGGCAAGAGTTTCAGAGGTTCATGAAGACCATACAGCTTCAAGAAATCCAGAGTAGAAGAGAATTTCAAATTATAATTTGTATTTTCTCCCTGAGGCTCAAGATCACATTGATGTTTTTTATAATGAGTTTTATAATTAGTTTAACTCTCTGGTGTCTGTATTAATTATACTACTTATAGAAATAGCAGGCAATCTGCCATCTCTCTCTCATTATCATCCTTACAAGAACAAATTTTGAAAGGGAGAGAATTCACGCCATTATAGGTGTTAAGAAGACATTCTCTCAAGTAGCCGCTGTTGTGTGCCATGGAATCATTCCAACTCAGTGATGGTAGAGATAAAATAGAATTCCACAGAATTTGCTAAGCTGGAATCTTCACAGGTACCCTGCCGGTAACAATAGTTAAAATACTCATCTGCTAACCAAAATGTCATCATTCAAACCCATCAGATTCTCCATGGAATAAAGATGTGGCAGTCTTTTCCCATAATGACTTACAGTCTTAGAAATCCTATCAGGCAGTTCTGCTCTGTCCCAAATAGTTACAGAGCAACAGGTAGTAGCAGCTATATAGTAATCTCCATGAGATTAAATCACAAAGTCTCCTACTGCTGCATGGATGTGAACCATCAACTAACTTACAAAAAAAAACCCACAAGGAATTTAAGGCATTATAAATTCTTTCATAAAAAAAATCAAACTAAATTTTACATATATACATAAATCAGAGCTAAAATACAAATGAGCATGAAGTGTCTCACAGGTAGTTTGATAATCTTAACATCTGCATAACTTAGTTTCCTCTCCTAGTGCAAACATTTCAGAATAAAATAACATTTTATTAAACCTCAATTTCTATTAACTTTATCCTTTACATTAATATTGACTCTAAAACAGTGTTGTGTATGAAATCATACATAAAGGAGATGCTAAGACTTTCTGAATATCTTTTGAGGTCAAGAGAAGGGCAGGAAAGCTTTATAGCTTTTAGTTGTCCGGCAAACAGACTCCGAGATAATCAACTATATACATTTTCATCACGGTAACCCCAATCCATTATTTCTCTCTATCTCTTCCTACTTGTCAGAAAGGATGTGAACTTTATAGAGCACCGTGGGCACAGTTAGAGAGAGAAACTTCCCAGAAATATCCACAACTCATGAAATTGGTTTACTGGGTTGAACGGATTAGTACTACAGTCTTGTGAGCTATCAGAGGCACTTGGCATAACCTACCTAGTTCACAAAGTTAAATGTCAATACTATAGACTGATTAGTACTTGAAATTTTAAAAGTTTGTGTGTGGCCATCTAAGGACACAACTATCGGTCTCTACTTGTCTGAAGTAAAAAAAATACATACATACATAAAAGAAGCCAAAAATCTTAAGGAAGAAACTAATCCATAAAGACTAATAGCACACATGAATTATGGCCTATTCTAACCTGAGATAAGAAGTAGATGGTGCCGGGCTACCACTCCAAATGTTCTTCCCAGAGACACAATGGAAAAAAATCTCAGTTAAAAAGGGAGGAAAATGTACAACAAAACTCAAAGTCATAAAAAGGAACAGAGTTACTGACTTGACAAAGACTTGGAGGACCCCTGGGACTATCATCCTAAGAAACTTTCTTTTATTTAGAACTCAAACCATTCCCAAAGATCAAAGTCAGCCAAACAACAGACTGGTTTATAGAATTACAATCATCCATGAGTAAAGTGACCCTTAAATTAACTATAAGAGGCCAAATGATCAACAAGCAAGGAAGAGTGTGTTGCTAGATAGACAAGACTGAAAAAAAAAATAAGAAGAAAGCTGATGTAATTTGAAAATTGTAACCAATGTCTCAGAAAAATCTGTATATAAACTGTCAACTTGGAACCTAATTCACTATGTAAACATTTACCTAATAAAAATAAATACACAATTGAAACAAGACCAACAATGGAGGGAAAAAAATAACAACAATAAATTTTATGTTAAGCCAAATAATTAGCTCAGAAATAAAATTTCCAAGAAAACCTTAAATGGCAATAGGATTAAAGGTGAGGGTGAGAGGAAAGGTTACTTTGCATCAAAGAAAATACATACTGGAAACAAAATAAACAAAGCCAATAGATAAATGATTCCTGAGTTCTGAAAACCCTTGAGCATTTTCTTCTTTCACTCCCTGAGCAACAATGAGATTTAGGTCAAGGTTTGTTCCCTGGTATACCTGACCACATCACTCTTCTGCCAAAGTCACAGCTTTCCTTCCAAACAGCCAAACCTCACTTCAATAGCCTCACCTCCTGCTGTACCTACCTAAGGATCCAGCATGGTAGCCTTTTAAAATGTTTTACACTATCTGCCAGAGATTCTTCATCAGCTCTCTTCACCTGGATTACTCCCACTATCCATTAGATTTCTGTAGAGTGTATGTCAGGCCTTCATTTTACTTGGATCCATAATCAGCACTCATAGAAACAGGAGTCAAGACATCAAAAGATATATTGCACTGGACAAATCTGCTGTCAAGGGCTTCTTGACATTCTAAAGATGTCAGTTTAAAGACTGAGGTGCACCTGATTCAAGCCATATGCTTCATAAGCTTCATTTGCATGTGAAAGCTGGACAATGAATAAGGAAGAGTAATGAATATGCCTCAGACTGTCACAAGAACAAATCTTGGAGAAAGTACAACCAGGGTGCACTTTAGCGGCTAACACAGTTAAGCTTCATTTCACATACTTTGAGTGTGTTGTCCGGGGCCAGCAGTCCTTGGAAAAAGATACCATGGTTAGAAAGTCAAGAGTCTGTGAAAGAGAGTAAGATCCGCAATGAGACAGATTCACATAACAGGTGCAACAGTGACTAGACCTGAGTTTGGTGGAGATTTTGAAGATGGCACAAGATAGGGCAAGGTTTCCTTCAATCTGTTGTCCACAGAGTACTGAGTTGTATCTGATTTGATGGTATCAAATAACAACTATGGTGAAGCCTTGTCTGATTCTCTGCAGATCATTTCATTTTCAGTATCACTGCCATGCTCTACCACAGCAACCTATGCTGGCTCCCTTCCCTATGATTATACTGCTCCACTGTAATGACTCATATTCATCTCTCTTGTCATGCTAGATCTGAGCTCTGCAAATATGGCACCATTTGAGGGAGTAATTAAACCAGATTTTAGGGAGCTCTGGAGGCCCAGTGGCAAAGAAACCAAACTGCAATCCCAAAGGCATACAGTTCAAATCCACAAGCTGCTCCATAGGAGAAGAATGGGCAATCTCCTCCTATGTGATTTACTGGCTCTAAAAACCCTAGTCAGTTCTGGGTCAGTTCCAACTCAATAGTACTCAACAACATACCAGATTTTAAAACCAACTGTGTTATCCCTAGAATTCCAACACTTACTTTGGGGAGGTAGGGAGCACAAACTGATCTGTAACACAGGGTAAAAGAGAAAATCTTAAAAGCGGCAAAAGAACAACTATGAGATGTCATCTCACCTCAGTAAGAATAGCAAAATTTAACAGAACAGCAAGCAACAAATGCTGTCGAGGTTGTGGAGAAACTCGAACCCTTATTCACTGTTGGTGGGAGTGTAAAATGGTGCAATCACTGTGGAAGGCGGTAAGGCGCTTTCTCAGAAAGTTGCAAATAGAGATATCATTTGAGCCAGCAATGCCACTACTAGGAATATACCCCAAAGAGACCATAACTGCCACCTAAGCAGATATATATGCACACCCATGGTTATCGCAGCTTTGTTCACAATAGCAAGGAGTTGGAAACAACCCAAGTGTCCATCAACAAACGAATGGATAGAGAAACTGTGGTAAATTCACATAATGGAATACTACACTGCATTGAAAAACAAGGAACTCATGCAATATTATTCAAAATGGGTGACTCTGGAGGACATTATGCTGAGTGAAGTATCTCAGTCACAAAAGGACAAATACTGCATGGTGCCACTGTTGTAAAACAGGACTGAAATCAGGGTTGGGGGGAGACTGAGAAAGATGGGTTTAATAATGTATACTGCATTGAAATAGATGAAGGAGAAAACGGTTTATTTTCATTGAAATTAATAAAAAAATTTAAAAAAAGAATCACTTTTAAAAAAGCAGCAAAAGAAAAAAGAAACAATGAGACTCTTCTTGAGGCAAAAAGTTTTTTAAAAACAAAATAAAGCACTTAAAAAAAATAAAAATCTCAAACTCACAGCAAGTTGATTCCTATTCAAGCAACCCTCTATCTGGTTTCCAAAGTTGTAAATTTTAACAGGAAGAGACTGCTTAACTTTCTCTCTCAGATCTGAACCACCATAGTTCCCTAACAAGTCACAGACTGGAAGAAATACTTACAAATGTCTATGTCTAATGAAAATATCTGCATTTATATAAAGAATTCTCAAAAATCAGTAGTAAGAAAAACAACCTAGTTTTACATAGGGCAAATGAAATGAACAGAGCTCTTACCAAAGACATAATGTGGATGGTACCTAAAAGGATGCTCAATATAATTACTTATCACAGAAATGAAATTAAAAACACAGAGAACTACAACTACCTACCTATGAGAATATGTACAATTCAAAAGACTGATCAAATCAAGTGTTGGTAAGAATGTGGAAGAACCGAAACCTTATATACCACTAGTAAGGATATAAAATTACATAGCCATGCAGTTGTTAAAAATGTTAAGAACAGCTTTCTACTAAGATGGTGCCTAAAGTGAAGAAAGTCCGTGCCCCTTCCAAAACTGAAGCCAAAGCAAAGGCATTAAAGGCCAAGAAGGTAGTCTTGAAGGGGAAGCCAGAAAAAAAGAAGATACACACGTCACCCATCTTCTGGAGGCCTACGACACTAAGACTCTGAAGTCAGCCCAAATACCCCTCTAAGAGCGCCCTCAGGAGAAACATGCTTGACCACTATGTCATCATCAAGTTGCTTTCCCCTGAACACTGAGTCAGACATGAAGAAGACAGAAGACAACAACACACTTGTGTTCACTGTGGATGTCAAGGCCAACAAGCACCAAATTAAACTAGCTGTAAAGAAGCTCTATGACATTGATGTGGCTAAGGTCAAGACTTTGAGTAGGCCTGATGGAGAGAAAAAGGCCTATGTTCGACTTGTTCCTGACTATGATGCTTTGGATGTTGCAAAAAAAACTGAGTTCATCTAAAATGAGTCCAGCTGGCTAATTCTAAATATAAATTTTTCTCACACACACAGAAAAAAGTTAAGAACATACCTACCACAATTCTATCTGTAATAGTAAGAAAGTAATCCAAAATGTCCTTCAAGGGGTTTAACTCAGTGCATTACAGAGCATTTAACTGCAAAATGTCCGTCAGTAAGTATAAAAACAGAAAGCTACTCATCAATAAAAAGGAAGACACTGCCAAAACAGCATGCATGAATCTCAAAGTAATTTTGTTGAGTGAAAGAAGACAGTTACAAACAGTCCATCTTGTATAATTCCATTTGTGTAAAACTCCAGAAAACGCAAACTTATCTATCATGATAGAAAACCCCTCTAATGGCTGCCTGGAGACAGGATAATTAGAGCAATTTACACAAGGATATCCTGAAACATTTTGGTTTAGATATATTTAACATCTTGACTGTCCGTCTTTCTCCCATGAAGCAGCTGGTGGATTCAATCTTAGTGTCTTTCGGTTGGCAGCACAGCTCATTACCCACTAGGACACCAGAGCTCCCCGGTGAAGCAGAGGTACTAACAATGAACTTTCATCAATGGGGTTGAGTCCACATCTAGACTCGCTTAAACTAAATGTACAGGGTCCAATTACCTAATCTCTGAGTATATGGCTAACAAAACAAGGTTAAAAAAGCATAAGTCTCCCACTTCCTGTGTGGCAGAACCAGCAACAGAAAGAAGGTCTTCTTCTGATAGTAAAATAGGAAAGTACACTGACTCTGGAGTCAAACTACTCAGGTTCAAATCTAGCCTTACCATCTGTTAGCTATGTCTGAAGCAAATTATTTAACCCAAGTATTACAAATTTTACTCTTGTCAAAAGGATATTTATCTCCCCTGAGTAAGAATAAAGAGCCCGAAGAAATTTGAAGTGAATAGCTATAGAAGACAGCTTTTGATATTTCTCAATAAAGGAAAGAACCAGCTAAGAGCAATGGCAGAACAGTTATCCACTGTGAAGCTGTAGGTGTGCTGGTGGATACCAGCCCCTCACAACAACCTTCAACCAAAACAGTATCTTTTTATTTTTTTACTTCCTTGTAATTTTGTTTTGAGAGGCTCAACCCTCAAACTAGTTTTACATTTTAAAACCATTGAATTACATTAATTTCTAGACTCTCTTCTAACTATATGATTTTATCCTTTATCTCTGAAGTTAATCACTACTCTTTCCCCCTCTTCAGAACTCTGCAGCATTTTGCTGATCCCTGCTTTATGATACTAGGTACTCCAAAATAACAGAATTTTCTCAATCCGACCTGAGCTCCTTCAAGGTGTCACCAGTCTTGTTGTTTTTGTTGTGTGGTGCCTTGGATCAAGTAAGACCCATAGCAACCCTATGAATAACATATCTGAACCTTCTCCTATCCTGTGCCATCTTCATCTCTGACACACTTGAGCCCTTTGCCATAGTCACCATACCAATCCATCTCACTCATGGTCTTCCTCTCTTTTTGTTGATCTTCCACTACTCCAAGCACAATTTCTTTTACCAAGGAATAGCCCATCCTAAGAACATGCTCAAAGTATGTAAGACAAAATTTCACTATCCTTCCCCTAAAAAGCACTCTGGTTGCATTTTCTCCAGGACATATATGTTAGTTCTTTTGGCAGTCCATGTGATATTCAGTACTCTTCTCCAAAACCACAACTCAAAGGCATTGATTCTTCCATCATCCATATTTGTCTTGTTTTTGTTGTTATTGTTATGTGCCATCGAGTTGTCTGCAACTCATAGCAACCCTATGTACGACAGCCCTATCTCTACTCTATTCTGAGCCAATCTCGCTGTCTCTGATACACCTACTCCCATGACCCCAGTCACTGAATCAATCCACCTCACAAAGGGTCTTCCTCTCCTGTGCTGTCCCTCCACCCTCCCAAGCATGACGTCCTTCTCCAAGGACTGGTCCCTCCCTGAAACAGGTCCAAAGTATGTAAGACAAAGTTTCAGAACATTTGCCTCCAAGGAGCAGCCTAGTTTAACCCTCTCCAGGATGAACCTGTTTGTTTTCTTAGCAGTCCATGGTATATTCAATACTCTTTTCCAACACCACAACTCAAAGGCATCAATTTTCCTTCTATCCTCCCTAGGCATTGTCCAACTCTCTGATGCAAAGCAAATGACTACAAAGACCATGGCCTGTAGCAGGTGCACCTTAGTCTCCAGAGTTATATCATTGCTCTTCAGTACTTTGGAGAGGTCCCTAACAGCAGACTTTCCCATCCCAACATGTCTCTTAATTTCCTGGATGCTAGTACCAAAAGTTGACTGTGACACTAAGCAAACTAAAGCTGTCAACAATCTCAATCTCTTCACCATCCATACTGATGCTGCCAATTGGCCCAGTGGTGAGAATCTTTGTCTTCTTGACATTGAGCCTCAATCCATATTGAAGGCTGCAGTCCTTGACCCTCTGAAGCAAGTGCTTCAGGTCCTCCTCAGTTTCAGCAAGCAGGGTTGTATCATCTGCATAACGCAGATTGTTAATGAATATTCTACCAATTCTGATGCCACACTTCTCATCATTCAGCCCCACCTCCCAGATAATCTGTGGTATACCTCAAATAAAATGTTAAGCACAATGTGAATACTTTTTAAAGTATTTGTTAAATATGTAATAAATTTAACATGTTGTTGTTGTTATGTGCAGTCAAGTATGGCCCGTATCAACTCTATGAACAACAGGTCTGAACCCTGTCCTGTGCCATCCTCACCATCCCTGACATGCTGAGGCCACTTCCGCAGTCACTGCATCAATCCATTTGGCTGAAGGTCTTCTCTTTCACTGATCCTCCAAATTTCCAAGCACAGATCTAGCAATATGCCCAAAGCTTTATCACCTTGGCCTTCAAAAAGTACTCTGGATGTTTGTTCTTTTGACAGTCCATGAGATCTTCATTATTAGTCTACACCACCACCACGACTCAAAGTCATCAATTTTTCTTCTGTCATCCTTATTCACTGCCCAGCTCTCAGACTTTAGTCCTCAAATAGACGTCACTTCTCCTCAATAATTTTGAGAAGTCCCTGACT
>NW_006400007.1:472610-488317 GCF_000299155.1 Elephantulus edwardii
TCCCTTTTTACCCTACTGGAGAAGTTTTTGGATGTACATAGGGATTTGAGTCTTAGAAGATCCCATTCATCTATGTTATCTTCTCCTGGTTGTAGGTTAATTTTTGCTTTCTTGATGCTGAAATGCAATCCATCCCATTTCGAAGGCTGTATTCTTTGATCTTCCACAGCAAGTAATTCAAGTCCTCTTTACTTTAAGCAAGCAAAGCTACATCACCTGAATAATAAAGGTTGGAGAAAGGATACAACCATGATCCACTCCTTTCTCAATATTAAACCATGTAGTGTTCCAGAGTACTGAAGAGCTACGACATCAGTCTGGAAACTAAGGTGAGCCTGATCCAGGCCATAGCCTTCGCAACTGCTTGCTATGCGTCAGAGAGCTGGACAATGGCAAGGGATGACAGAAAGAGAACTCATGCCTTTGAGCTGTCATTCTGGAAAAGAATGTAGAATATACTATGGACTACTAGGAGAACAAACAGGTTCATCCTGGAGAAGGTGAAATCAGGCTGCTCCTTGGAGGCAAGAATTCTAAAGCTTTGTCTTACTTACTTTGGACATGTTACAAGGAGGGACTTATCCTTGGAGAGGGACATCATGCTTGGGAGGGTAGAGGAATAGCACAGGAAAGGAAGACCCTTGATGAGATGGATTGATTCAGTTACTGAGGCAATGGGGGTAGGTGTGTCAGAGACAATAACGTTGGCACAGAATAGAGCAAGGTTTAAGGCTCTTGCACATAAGATCACTATGAGTCACAAGAGACTCAACTGCACATAACAACAACAAGTGTTCCTTTGCTTTGTTCACACAACAGACTCTGGTCTAGTTATAGGTTTTGCTTGAGCACAAGTAAGTGTCCTGGGATTCCCATTCTTCTCAGTTTAGCGGTAATTTGTTATAACCCACACAGTCAAACGCCTTTGCACAGTCAAAAAAGCACACACATTTTTCTGGTATTCTCTGCTTTCAGCCAGGATCCATCTGACATCAGCAATGATATTCCTGATGCCATGACCTCTTTTAAATCCAGCTTGAACTTCTGGCAGTTCTCTATGTCTTGTTTTAGCTATTTTTCAATAAATTTCAGCAATATTTTGCTTGCATGTTAATGATTTTGAGGATTTCCACATTCTGTTGAATCACTTTCTTGGGAATGGGAACAAATATGGGTCTCTTCCAGTAAGTTTGCCATGTATCTGTCCTCCAAATTTTCTGGCATACACTGGTGAACACATCTAGGGCTGAACCTATTAGATGAAAGAGGTCAATTGGTACCCCACTGATTCCTGGGGCTTTATTTTTTGCCAATGCCTTCAGTGCAGCTTAATTTTTTTCCTGCCTTTCCACTGGCTCTTGATCATATATGTATTTCCTAAAATATTTGAGTGTCAGTAAATTCTCTTTGGTACAGCGATTCTGTGTATTCCTTCCATCTTTTTTTGATACTTCTGTGTCATTCAAGATTTTGCCCTGAATATCTCTAAGTACTGAAACTCAAGTCTTGAATTTTTCAGTAGTAACAAATTAAAAAGAAATTTAAGCAAGTTTTTCTTTTAAACAAGTGAAAAAGAAATTTAACATAAACACATTAAAATCATAATGAGCTTATGGTCTCCAGAAGCACTGAACTATCTTCAGACATTTCAACGGCTATGAATTATTCAATAGTTATGAATTATTCTTATTGCTTGATGTTGTTACCATTTATGGAATATGTCATGAAAATGCTGCAGATAGAGATTAAGTAGAAGGGAAATTATTAAGCTTTACAAATACATCCTATATGCATTAAATGTACATAAAAAAAGAAATACAACTTACCCTGATACAGCTGAAACAACAAAGCTTGGAACAATGAGGACACAGGCGTGCATCCCTCAACTTCTCCATACAAATAAAACATCGGAAAACCTCAGCAATGCTCTGGCAAAAAGCAAAAGATGTATGGTCCACCATATTAGCCTACTTAGTGAAGAGGAAAAAGCATACTCAAATAATTCACTGAACATTTATATTTACTTTAGGCTAATAACATCTCGGATTTCATTACATTGCATATAAAGACTGAGTTATGGTCCAGAGCACCTCAGAACATGTGTGAAGGGGGGGAAAAAAGCCTTCTTCCTTTTTGGTAAGAGTGACAACAGTTCCAATCTAAGGCAAGGATATGAAAATTTACACATAGATATTGTCACTGAAACTTTAAACATAATGGTAAAATCTGGCAACGGCCCAAATGTCCAAATCTTAGCATAATAACTAAGTCAATTATGGCAGTTATACATGGACTAGGGTATAGTTACTGGGAATATTTCTCATGATTTGATACAGAAAAAACCTTAAGAAAAAGTAGCCCATATGATTGAAAGCATATGAATACTTAACTTTTATGATTTTAAAAAAAGTTAAAAACACAATCTTTTTAAAATACATTATTCTTATCCTAACGGAAATGTACTTTGTTCCAGAAAGACAATTAAGAATGATTCTGCCTTGAAGCTGCCACCAAACTGCTATTTATTGGAGTAGAGATTCTGACCTTCTTGAAAGAATTTTCATAGTAGTTTTATGAGGCTTTCAGAAGAAAAACAAATACGTAAACTAAAGCAATAGTATATTATCATCACAGGCCGCAAATGAATCAATGAAAGATGCAACTGGCAAGATAAAATAATGAAATATATATAATTAAACTGTAATTCTGTCCTTTTTTCCACTGATGTGCTCCATTCCAGAAAAGTAAACCATTCTACATGGCTAGGAGAACAAACAGGTTCATCCTAGAGAGCGTGAAACCAGGCTGCTCCTTCTGAAGCTTTGTCTGACATATTCTGGACATGCTGCAAGGAGGGACTAGTCCTTGAAGACGGATGTCATGCTTGGGAGGGTGGAGGGACAGCACAAGAAAGGAAGACATTCAATGAGATGGATTGTTTCAGTGACTGGGATAATGGAGATAAGTGTGTCAGAGACAATAAGACTGGGACAGGATAGAGCAGGGTATAGGGCTGTTATATATAGGGTAGGTGACTCGGAAACACATAACAAAACCAAAATAAGTTTACAAATCCTTTATAACTTTGACATGTAGAACAGAGAAAACTACTAATGACTCTACAGGGCCTCCAACGTGTGAGACGCAGATTCTGTATGTAACTGACTGCAGGGTGGACAATAAGAACGTTGGGTGAACTAATTTTTCAAATGGGCAATCTAGTGGTTTCGGGGTATGTGGGCCAAGAGCTAGACCTTACCAAGAAGCAAGGATTTAGTATTTGGAAGCTTAAAAATGAGCAACGTCTACATAATTACGCCCACTAAACGGAATCTTTATGTTCCTAGTCTTTAAAAATATTCAAACCATTTAGAATCACAGCTTAACTGGACTATATAAACAGAACCGTTTGTTCTAGAAATCACAGTCAAAAGGGATAGTCTGAATGTTTCCCCATACAAGCAAGGGAGAGCAGAACAAGTCTGCAAAATGTCCCGCTGAGTTGGAATAGTGATCATCCATCCAGGAGGATGTGGGTCGTAGTACTGGCAGCAAGTCTATGAGATGAATTTGCAATTTTGTTCTGCACAGGCTGTATTTTGCCAAGAAATACCCTGTAGGGTTGAATCCTGGTGCCAAGGCATCTTCGAAAATGCCAGGATACGCACCACCTGACTGCGGAAAGGTTTGAGCTGAAGGGACCCAGAGGGCTGCAGAACCAGCACCGCCCCTTCGCACTGGGCCAGCCGTCTCCACTGCGGAGCGACGGGGTGAGGGTGCCCTACTGGAGGGAGTCGCAAGATACACTGGAAGAAAGCAAGCCCCGAGGATGGCGGGGAAGAGACCAACTACCACCCTCCTCAAACCCCCTCACCTCCACGCTCTGTTCATCCATTGCCTCCGGCTCTCGGCGGGGCCCGTGGCGACCCGAGGAGTCCGTGGTCTGACCTATTAGGCACCAGCTTGAGGTCACCAGGTCAGATCCGCCGCGAACAGCCCAGCGCCCAAGTCAGGAGGCTCCGACAGCCGCCCCACCTGCGCGCCCCATCGCCGCGAGTGCGGCGCTGGCTACCCCTGTTTCGCCATTTTTATCCTCGCGCCTGTCCCGGGGGCGCTGAGAGGGCGAGCTGTGGCCGCAACTCCTTCCTCCAGCCTCACCCGGCCGCCGGCCGCAGACGGCGAAGGCTCCTAGGACCACGTGACGCGGGCGCGCGCGTCTCGAACTGCTGCTAGAGCATGGCAGAGCCCGCCTCAAGCAAAGAAATCGCTGCAGGGTATTCGCAAACACCAACGGTAACCAGGGCAGCTGTAGGCGCGGCGGCGCGGGGAGACGCGGCGCGCATGCGCACTGCCCCTACGGGAGGGCAAGGGGAGAGGCGGGTGCTTGGTTCCCGCGGCTCGGGGGCGTGTACGAGACTTGGCAGCCCTTTGCTGCAGGACGGCTTTGCGCGGGGTTGGTGGCTGGGTCCGCAGCTTGGCGGTCGCGGTTTGTTGCGTCCTACCCCACCAAGGGCGGGGCGGTGCTCGGCGAGTCTCAAAATTTTGCGCGCCTTAGAAGCAAGCCACCTGGGAAGCTGGACGGGAAATGAGGACCTCGGAGCCACACCCCTAGTTACTCGGATTCACCGGGCCAGGAAACCTGCATTTTCAACAAACATTCCCTACGTGCCTACTCTGTGTCCGCATTTTGAGAATGCGGTCGTGGTTTTGGACATTGTCTGGAAGGAAGCCTAAGATTTCTACCCCGCTTACCTGGCGCCCTAGTGACGCAGTGGTGAAAGTGTTGAGCTGCTGATCCAAACATTTGAAGTTACCTAGCGCTCTGGGATAAAGACAGTATGTAAAGATTATAATCTTGGGGCAGTTTTACTCTGTCCTATAGGATCACTATCATGAGCTCTTTACAGCACCATACAAGTTGTGCAGAGAATCAAAACCGTTGGCTGCTCCACAGGAGAAAAATGAACAGTCTCCCGTAAAGTTTTACGGCCTAAGAGTCCTGATAGGGAGGTCTCTGTGAGAATCGACTCCACGATTGTGAGTTTGGTTTATAAGGCCTATTCGACTCTGGCGGCCTAGTAAATTAAGGCCTTGCCCTGCTAACCCCAAAGTAGGAGCCTCAGGTCCACGGGAGAAAGCCGATCTACTAGGGATTTACAGCCTCTGAAAACCTGCTAAGGGTCAGCTAGAGGTGGGTTTTCACTCCACAGCTTTGAGTGAGTTGATGAATTAAGTAATGAGTGGTAATAACCTAGAGGATTGAGTCTCACCAGCTTGGAGCCAAAGTTGTCAGGTTCTGAAACCTGAGTAGTTTCTTGCCACAGGCTAAGACACCACTCACACGTCACCCCTCAAAACTCTGGTACTTAGTACTTAGGTTGATTCTCTCGTGCTTTAGGGAATATGGAAAAGTGTTTTTAAAAAACAACACAAAACCCTACCATATGATTCTGTAAAAGGGTGGAGGGTCAGTAAAGGAGAGGAAGACCCTCAACTAGGTGATTGACATGGTGACTGCCACAGTGGGCTCTTGTGGGTCAGGAAGTGTGAGGATGGCGCAGGATAGAACAGGTTTCAGATCTTTTGTTCATAGTGTCTCTATGAGTTGTACTCCACTCGACTACACTTAACAACACAGCTGGCATCAGCCTTTACAAATTACTAGCAGATGAGCTCTTTGAAGATTGAAAATATTGAAGGTCTAACACAACAGGCATAAATAGAATTCTGTAATATTAAGTTAGTTTTCCCGAACATCAATCTGTTAAACTTACCCCAATCTGGAGTGCACCTTTAAGAGAATCAACAAAAAGAAGTTCTTCAATACCAGGCATCATAAGTGATTGGGGAGGGAGGTCTTAAAGGAATAGGGAAAATTCCATGAGGCCTTGAAGGGGTGATAATAGATCAACAGTAATGAATGATATAAAATGCAATGTATATGAATTAACTTTATGTAAACCAGTTTTTAAAAAGTAAGAGCAACTGTTTAAAAAACCCAAACCTAGCCATGAATCAAGATATAATTTAGGAAGATAAACTTGGAATTTAAAAACTCTCACTAAAAAGTGTTTATGGTTGTGAAGCCCCAGATAGAGCTAGTGATTACACACCATTAGACGTATACTATATTCTGCTGAATTGTATGTTAAAAACGGGCCAACTAACACAACTGACAAGTGGCAGATAAGTACTCCTCTGAATTCAGTTCCCTGTTAGGTGCTGTGACTTTGGTTCCAACTCATAATGACCTTAGGTACAACTGAACGAAATGATGCAGTCTGAACCATCCATCCTTATTGCGATGCTTGAGCCGCTATGCAAATTCATATCCGAAGGACTTGCCTTTCATTGTGACCTTCTACTTTACACAGTGTGATGTCTTTCTGCTTACTCCTTCATAATGACATGTCCAAAGAGTATTATGTCAGTAATTTCTCTAGGATAGCTTTGTTCATTTTTCTGGGAGTTGTGGTATATTCAACAATATGAATCATAGTCTTCTTTGGTCTAACTCGTCAATGTTCACTTTCACAAGCATTCGAGTTGACTGAAACTATGTCTTGGACACCTGCAAAAAGTTGAACTGGCTGAGGCTGATGTTTCTTAGTTTGGAGGCCCAGTCATGGTTTCATGGGACATCCCAGTTAATTGGTCAAATAGCACATTTAATGGTTTTTTGGGGGTTTTGTTTTGTTTTGTTTTTAACTCCTAATTCTGTTCATAGTGCCTAGGACTTAAAAAGCTTACCAAGCAGCCATCTACATACAGCACACCAACTGGTCCCTATTCACCTGAAGCAATAGAGAAAGAGCCAAGAATAAGAAAATATGGAATGTATGGCTGCAAAAAAAAAAAAAAAAGTGTGAGTGTTGTGGGGAAAGCCATGTCTGACCTCCGCTAACTCCACAAGGGGAATAGTCCCCATCAAGAATATCAACACACACACACTCACACACACACACAGAGAATATGAACTACACAATCAATTCCCATGAAGCCAGACATACTACCACACTCCTGCACCTACTTCCACCAATTCCAATACCACTCTTATTACTGCCTCTAAAAACCCACTAGAGGGTCAGCTATGAATTGGTTCTGACTCGATAGTACATAACAACACAACCCCCTTCCACCTAAGCCTCCAGAGCTCCCTGATACTGCTCTAGGTACCACTCTACTGTTTCCAAAATCCACTGCAATAGCTATACCTCACAGAACCATACTAACAATTATGGGGTTTATTAGGGAAGTTTACAGCTAACAACTCAGGTTGGTACACTTCTCAGTCACAAATGCTACTTAAGTGTGCTAACAAAACCCTTAGGCTTTTAGCATTGAGGCTTTAGGCCACTGTCACAAAGCAAATTACTAAGTAACACCCCCCCCCCACCACCACCAAGTCTTCTAGCAAGCTTGGTAAAGGCTTCTGTCTCTGACTGGATGGTGCAGGAGGTCTTTGATTTTTCACTTGGCTTTTGGGGCTTTTGTGTAGGGCCCCATTTGACTGGTACAAGAATGTCTGGCACAAGGATATAAACTGCATTCTCTGCTTCTTCTTTATTAGTAGAGTCATCATTTCTACCACAGAACCTGATCAATTTAAATCTGGCAGAATGGGCAAATTGACCAGTCCTCTCATGGATAGACTTAACACATCCTATTTGCATTTTCTCCTCAGCTACATGGTGCAAGTCAAAGACAATGGCCTAGGAAAGCCATTTTGAACAATAAATCCACTACCCTACAGTGTCCAACGGTCTCCAGAAACCACTGCCTCCTTTGCCATGAGACCAGAACTGAATGGTACCCCGCTACCATTACTGAACAATTAAGACTTTCTGGACCCATGGAGTGGATGTATCCCTAAACTTACAGCCTCAAGATTTTCACACCTAAAACATCCTATGAGATCATCTTAAAGTAAATGACACATTAGTTTAACAGGTAAAAAAAATGTCTGCCTTGAGCATTATGCTCTTTTAAAAACTATTTGGAAAGGATCAAAGTTACAAAAGCAGAGGACTCTGCTGGTGAAGTCCATAGAGAATTGTGCTGCTAACCAGTGACACCAGTGGCTTGAGAAGACTGAATAGGGAATTTAGTAAACAGTGAGTTTCTTTTAATGAGGAGCAACTCAGAAAAAAAGAGGGTCAAAATGGCTGCACAGCTGCAAGAATACTAAGGTGCATCTAATTCAGGCCATGATATTTTCAATTACTTGCTATGTGTTCCAGAGCTGGACCGTGAATAAGGATGACAGGAAAAGAACTGATGCCTCTGGGTTGTGGTTTTGGAGGGCAGGAATATCCCACAGACTGCAAAAAGGGCAAACAGGTCTGTCTTGGAAAAAGTAGTCAGAGTGCCCCTTGTAGGCAACGATGAGGAAATTCCACCTCACTTACTTTGAAGATGTTGTTAGGGGAGGCTATTCCTTGAAAAGGATTATCATGCTTAGAAAGGTGGAGGGTCAGTGAAGGAGATGAAGACTCTCAGTGAGATGGATCAACACTGGAACTGCATCTCTGGGCTCAAGTATGTTAGAGATGATGAGGATGGCACTGGATATGACAGGGTTCAGATCTTTTGTTCATAGGGTGACTATGAATCATACTCAGGGGCAGCTATCAACACTGAGTTGTACATGTAGAAATTGTTGAATATATCAATGTTTTACTATATGGATTAGCAGAAAAAAAATAATATGGCTTAAATCAGGCATACCTTCATCATCCATAGGATATCTTTTGCTTTTTAACATTTCCAAGAGGTCTTCTGTACCAGATTCACCCAATGCAGTATGTAATTTGGTTTCTCATTGCCTCTAAGAATACTTCACAAGCTCAGTTTCCTCACCATTTATAACTGTTGTTAGGTGCTGCCAAGCATGACCCAGAGCAACCCTATGCATAACAGATCTGAACACTGTCTATCCTGTATCTTATCATCTGACACACTTGAGCCCATTGCTGCAGTCACTGTATCAGTCTACCTGGTTGAAGGTCTTCCTTTCCTTTGCTGATCCTCCCCTTTTCCAAGTATCATGTCCCTTTCCAAAGAATAACCCCTCCTAGCAACATGCCCAAAATATGTGAGATGAAGTTTTGTCATATTTGTTTCTAAGGAGCCCTCAGGTTACACTGTCTCCGAGACATACCTGTTTGTTCTTTTAGCAGTCCACGAGATACTCAGTACTCTTCTCAAGCACCGTAGATCTAAAGGCATCAATTCTTATTCTGTTATCCGTACTTGTTGTCCAGGTCTCAGATGCAAAGCAAGTGATGGAAAAGAGCACAGCCTGAATCAGACACACCTTAGTCTTCAAACTGAATCATTGCTCCACAGTAATTTAAAAAGGCCTCTGACAGAAGACGCTCCATATGCAATATGTCTCCTGATTTTCAGACTGCTGATTCTAAGGGTGTTGTCAATCCCAGTAAAATTAAATATTGACAATTTCAATCTTTTCTCCAACTATCATCACTTATGTTATGTGCCGTTGAGTTGCCTGAGACTCATAGCGACCCATGTACAACAGCCCTAAACCCTGATCTATCCCTTGCCAATCTTACTCTGATACGCCTATCCCCATTACCCCAAGGATGGAATCAATCCATCTTATCAAAGGTCTTCCTCTCCTGTGCTGTCCCTCTACCCTGTCAAGCATGACGTCCTTCTCCAAGGACTGATCCTGCCTTGCAACATGTCCAAATTATGTCAGATGGAGCTTCATAGTAGCTATTAGTATTACTGTTGTTGTTATGTGCCATCAAGTCACTTGCAACTCATAGCAACCCTATGTACGACTCTGAACCCTGCTCTACCCTGTGTTAACCTTAATGTCTCTGACACAGCTACCCCCATTACCCTAATCACTGAATCAATCCATCTTATCAAGGGTCTTCCTCTCTTTCTCAGCCCCTTCACCCTCCCAAGCATCATGTCCCTCTCCAAGGACTCCTTGCAACAAGCCTAAAGTATGTCAGATGAAGCTTAGGAATCCTTACCTCCAGTGAGCAACCTGGTTTTACCACTCTCTAGGACGAACTTGTTTGTTCTCCTATCAGTCCATGATATATTAAAATATTTTTCTCCAGCACCACAGCTCAAAGGCATCAATTCTCCTGTCAACCCTAGTCTAGCTTTCTGAAGCATAGCAAGTAATTGCATAGACTATAGCCTGGATCAGGTGCACTTTAGTCTCCAGTCTGACATGGTTACTCTTCAGTACTCTGGAAAGGACCTTGACAGCAGATTTTCTCAGTGCAATTTGTATTTTTTATTTCCTGGCTCCTGGTACCAAGAGTGTTAATTGTGGAGCTAAGCAAACTAAAGCTGTTAACAATCTCAATTTCTTCACCATCTTCGCCATCTATCATGATGCTGCCAATTGGTCCAGTGGTGAGAATCTTTGTTTTCTTGATGTTGAGCCACAATCCATATTTAAAGCTGTAGTCCTTGACCTTCTGCAGCAAATGCTTCAGGTCCTTCCTCCTCAGTTTCAGCAAGCAAGGCTGTGTCATCTGAATAATGCAGATAATAATAATCCAATCTTGACACCACATTCCTCCTCAGAGTCCAGCCTCTCAGATGATCTATTCTGCATATATTATGAACAATTACAGTAGTTTAAGATGAAGGATAAAGTAGTACTGAAGTACATGGGTACTCTAAAGCAACATTTGAAAACAGTTCATGCTGCTCAGCATTAGGAAGTGTAAATAAAAATGAAGGAAGCTGTCAAAGAAAAAAGCGTATTACGTCAGTTAAGCAGACTTTGGGCATATTACTAAGAAAAGTCAGCCCAGAGAGAAAGGCATCATGCTTGGAAAAGTAGAGTCAATAAAAGAGAAACTCAGATGGATTGTCACAGCAACTAAAACAGTGACTTCAGCACAGCACAGACTAAGGACCGTGCAAGATCCAGCAGGGTTTCATGGTACATGTGGTCACCTCTATGACACATAACAACATACGTTACGTATCAGGCATTAGCCGTCTCAACAACAATCATGCAACAGTTTAAAAAAGGGAAACATACGCACAACACAAACATTTTTTATTTTGGAAGTATAGTTTGACTAATAATGTATGAAAACATTGTACAGTACACCAAGACATCCATATTATACATCTTGATTAAATCTAAAGAACACTGATTAAAAATAGCTTAAAGATTTTATTACTTGAAACGTTAAGACTAAGTGGAAATGTGTGCATATATATCTATATATCTATCTATATATCTATATCTATCTATCTAGCTATGCTTTACCCACATATCTGCATTTCCTCTTAACATCTGTCTGTCCTTTAAAAAGGATCACTATCCAGTCATCCACCCAAGCTTCAGTAAGTATTGGCAATCCACCTTCCTAAATGATTCTGGAATTGATCTGTTTGAGTCCTCTATTTTGCAAGTCTGTTTCTTCACAAGTCTGGCATGTAAGACTTAAACTGTTTTTCCAAAGTTTTCTCTTCTTCAGTCAGTGGTGACAACTAAAAGAGCAAATAATAAAATCTTTAGTTTAAAAACATTTAAAAGCTATTAAATTTGTTTTATTAACTTTCACTTTGACACAGTAACGAAAGTTTCCATAAACTATAGAAACAGTTGTACATATACACTATGTACTGATGACAAATTTAGAAAAGCATACAAAAATAGATAATTGGCTATCTATATACAAATTGGTTTGACATTTGAGCTTTCAAGAAATCTGCAATTAAGGAAACAAAATCAAGAAATCAAACTTTCAAATGTTAAGACTATTGTTAAGCAATGAAATTACATTTCAATGCCACTTTCCAACAGTATTATGAAAACAAAAAGATTGAGAATAAAAATATCTGGAAGTTTTTCAAGAGAAGTAGAGATAGATTCTAAGAGATATATTATTTTCAGTTGTAAGTAATAGAAACATTTCAAAATGGTTCCAAAAAAGTTTTTAACACCTATTCCTCGATTATCCACTATCTCATTACCTAACATTTTAAATTCTCAGTTGCACCCCTCCCCCCACACCCAACTCTTCTACATAGTATCAGTGCACATTTAGCAATTAAAAAAATGCAAAGGCAAGAATAATGTTGACTGTAATGATTAAGTTTATGGGTCACCTTGGCTGGGCAAAGACATTTCAGCAGTTGCCAGTTAGGTAATGAATGATGCAATCTTCATTCATTCATTCCAGTTATGTAATGATGTTTAGTCATCCTACATTTTGTGATCTGATTTGTTCATCCTCCATTTTTACATAATTCGAATTTTCACATAACAACCTGGTCTTTTAAACTTGACCATATCTGTAAATAGTGGGCAGACTTCAAAGTTGACTTATTTAGATCAACAAAGTCAAGTCTTACTTTGTTCCCACCTTACAGCTTTAGATACCCTTGATGGTAATATTATCCTCAGGCTAACTACAAAATAGCTCTAGCAGTGCTAGGCATCACATCTGTACACAACATCTAAAGAAAGATACTTTCCTTTTCCACAAGTGTCTCAACAGTGAGGCAATAAAAAAAAAACAAAAACAAAAAACAAAAAAAAAAACAGTGAGGCAATTCTAGTTATCCACTCAGAGATTCCATCCTTGAATGCCATTGGGTCCATTTCTAAACTAATATTAGATAAAGGAAAAGTCCATTCCCCTTGCCATTCAGGAGCTGAGGTGAAATTCAGTTTCATATCAGGCACATAACTGTGTGAGAAGGCACAGTTCTGAAAAACTCAGTGTTTTTTGTCAGGCAACAAGAGATAATAGGTGCTTAAAAACCAACCAGCCAACAAGACCCACTAAAAGTAGATAGGAGCAAAAAACACAGAGGAAGAAGGGAAGTTGTCGAGGAACTTTCACAGAACACCCTTCACAAAATAGGCTAGCTAAAAGAAAAATTTCTATGGGAAAATAAGCTATTAACTGAAGAGCCACTCAGTTATAAATCTGCCTAACTATATAGGTCATCTCTAAAGAGACTGTCAAATCTGGAGCAAACCAGACCTTCAGAATCAATCTCTAGGGCAACACTATTTAACAGAACTCCCCGTGATGCTGGGAATATTCTGTATCTGCACTATTAAGTTATTAGCTAATGAACTAAAAGTTAAAGCATTGAAGGCACTATACAAATTAATTTCTACACCCAACTGGCTATTGAACAGTATGACTCGAGAGGAAGAGCTCCAGAACCTATATGCTTTTAATATATGGCCAGTTTAGGCAACTACTAAACAAGACCATATTTGACCAAAATGTTCACATGGATAAAATCCTATGTCGTATTGCAACTCAAATCTTGCCTTCTTCCCTTAAAAAAAAGGAAACAGAATTATTCTGGCAAGAATTGTTTGTTCTCCACAAACCTATGTTGCTTCATATCCTCACAAGTCAAGTCTTGAAATAATGAGTTTTTAGACAATCTGTTCAATAACCTTCAAAGAATTTTTCGAGATATTAAGATCTAGTTAACTATTCGAAACTTTGAAGAGCTTTCTTTACTTTTACTTGAAGGTTTTCTAGTACAAAAGGACCACCACACACTTTGAATATGTTCTGCCTTATTTGTTGCACTTGATTTCTTTATTATTATTATTTTAGGTGCTCCCATCTTTTTTTGTGGGAGATGTTCTTTAGTACTTTCGATGCCACCTTTGTAATTATTCTTATTATTATCGGCACAAGTACTTCTCAGAATAAACTTACAAACGGAAAATCATTCTCAATAATAAATATTGCTGCAAAAATATACCTTACATTGTTTACTTTCTCTTGTGCATAAACAACAATAACATAAACAAAATCACTATAAAAATGAAAGCATTACCTCTAGGTCTGTTAGCTTTTGTAGTTCTTGTATCATGGTCATAGTCTTTTTCAAAGTAACACAAATCCGGCCCTTAGTCTCTTTCTGTTCATCAGCAAGTGGTTTAAAGCGTGCATGCAAAGTCTGATAGCGAGACTTTATTGCTGACAATTCCTTCAAGAGTGTAACTGGATTTTTCTACATTTAAAAAAAGTTAATATAGATTAACTCATGTAAAGAAAATGAAATCTTTTCATAATTAAAAGATATATAGAAATAATCCCCCAAACTCAGCAATCTTGCAAAACAAATAAGATAACTTTAGACATAGAACATTTGATGCACAATTTGTAGTTATTAATTACACCATGTTTCTTTGTGCACACATAGCTATTGGGTCAGAACCAACTCATAGCTGATCCTCCATTGTTTCCAAAGCTGTAAATTGCACAGAAGGAAATTGTCCATTTTTTCTCTCAAGGAACTGGGAGAACATTCAAACTGCCATAGACGTATATCCTTTTGCTAACAGCACAAAACTCCCTATGAACTGCACTACCAAAGCTGCCAAATGCTATTCAGAAAATCATAAAAGGTATTATTAGTTTACTCTTGAAAAACAGGAAAGAACTTACAAAATTTAGAAAAGCATGAAAAAACTTAAAAAATGTTAAGCAGTGTCATGAATTCAATTTTGTTCCCAAAAATATATTCCAATTCCATCACCCAGTGCCTGTGAATGGATATGATCTTATTTGGGTAAGTCTAGTTGTGCTGTTAACCCAAAGATTGCACATCTTCATCAGATCCACAAACAGCTCCATAAAAGAAAGATGGAAGCTTCTTCCCATTGTGATTGACAGCCTCAAGCCCCGATAGAGGGCTGCTATGAGTCAGAACCAACTTAAAGCAGTGAGTCTGCGTTCTCTGTAGATACAATCAAGTTAAAATGAGATTACAATGAAATAATCTAGTAAATGTTGTAGTAAATGTTAGGTTTAGAGACACAGGGAAAGCAAACTGTGAGTCCAGAAACTGGAGTATGCACTCTAAGAGTCAAGAAACACCAAGAATGGTGGCATCTAAAGAGACTCTAGGTAAGAAACATGGTACAGGGGAGCTCTGGTGGCCTAGTGTCAAGAAGCTGCACTGCAATCCCAGAGAAATGTGGTTCAAATCCACCAGATGTTCTGCTGGAGAAGGAGGGGCAATCTCCTCCTGTACCAGTCAGACCCAATTTGACAGTACACACACACAGAAAACAGCAAAATAAAATAAAAAAATTTAAAAAAAAAAAGAAACATGGTACAGATTCTTCCCCAGAGCCTTCACAATGAGCCAACACCTTGATATTTGTCCAATTCTAACCTCTAGAACTACAAAAGGCTAAATTTCTATCCAACCCAGTTTACAATCCTTTTTTTTTTTTTTGAGCAGTCAAGAAAATTAATACACATCATATCGTGGGAAGAGAATATACAAATTCCACGTGTCACAGAGTAGAACTATTCTATAGCATTTTCTTGGCTATCCTCTTTACAAAACAGTTTAGCAGGACTGTCTTTGACAGAGTTGTTGGAGGAATCAAAACTGCCAACCTTTCAATCTGTACCCCTTAAGACCATTTTATATTATATTTACTAATTAAATCTTTTTTTAAAAAGTGGTGTAAGGCATTGCTTTATACTTTTCGGAGTGGGAGAGTATAAAGTAAAAGACTCATTATTTATAATTCCATGCTTTATACGTCTATACTTTTCAAATTATACATACAGAGATTACTTTGATTAAAATACTAACATTGAAGGGGAGCTCTGGTGGCCTAGTGGCAAGAAGCTGCACTGCACTCCCAGAGGAACACGGTTCAAATCCACCAGATGCTCTGCCGGAGAAGGAGG
>NW_006400007.1:488417-503204 GCF_000299155.1 Elephantulus edwardii
AAAAATACTAACATTGAGGAGAAAATCAGTGTGAAGGGGGAAAAAATCATCAAGTTTAGGGTGTCAATGAATCAATCATAACTGGCCAGAGACCAGTGAATTTCTCAAATACATATTTATAGTGGGGAAAGAAAAAGAACTAATCTTTGATAACAGGGAGCTCTGGTGGCCTAGTGCTAAGCAGCTGTGCTGCAAACCCAAAGGCTCACAGTCTGAATCCACCAGCTGCTCCTCAGGAGAAGGATGAGCAGTATCCTCCTGGGAGATTTACTGCCTCTGAAAACCTACAGGACGGTCAATGATTGACTCAGGGTAACATGATTTGCATTATTATATCCTGATTATGACTACATAAAGGTCAGAATATAACACTATATTACAGAGGAAAAAATGGTTCTACATATAGAACAGAAAAATACGGATTTTTTTTAAATGACTAGATCTTTTTAGTAAAAAACTGTGCTATTTATTGTTGTGTTTATAACACTATAGTTCATTTTAAGGCTTTGATTTATCTTAAGCAAACAAAATGTTCTAAGAACATACAAGAAAAACAGAAAATACCAGAACTATTCGGCTATTGGTAGTGCTGGTAAGAGTGAAAATATTCAATTTATCTTTTGAAAGAAACAAAAAGAAATATGCTATCATTTGTGCTAGTACATGGGGAAAATGCTAGTAAGGTAAAAGACAATTATCTTTCAGAACCACATAAGGAAGAAGAATATGATAATAAGAATTTGTAGTTTATATCTATACCCACCCTAGTTAAAAAAAGGTTAACTTTTATGCCAAATCACTGCTGGTCTATAAACCACAATTGGTAACAGCATGAGGATAATGCAACTAAATGAAATTCTATGCATGTATATGGGTGGAAAGGCATTCTTGTGGCACTGTGGTTAAACCAAAATATGCTGACCAAAAAACAAACTTACCAGACACTCTGCAAGAGAAAGATGAGGCAATCTGCTTCTGTAAAGATTACAGCCTCAGAAACCCTATAGGGGATTTCTCTGTCACAGAGGGTCAACATAAGGCAGAGTATGACTCAATGAGAATGGGTTTGATTTTGGTTTGATGTGGGTATGCATATACACATTAGACTGCTTGCTATGTACGTTTAAGGAATGTTTTCCACCACTACTACCCTAATTAATGTAAAGTTGTTAATGGTTACTCCAACTGGTTGTTTACTTTCCTATTCTTTGATACATATACAGCAGAATCATATAAATTAATGTTAGGCTGGATGAAATAGATTGACACAGTAACTGAGATAATGGGGGTAGGTGTGTCAGAGGCAGTGAGCCAGGCTCTGGACAGGGCAGGCTTCAGCACTGTTGTACACAGGGTTGCTGAGTTGCAGGCAACTCAGTGCAGCATAACAACAACAGGCAAATCTACAAAGACTAAGATCATGCTTTTATTCCTAAATATCCTTTTCATTCCACTAAAAGGAAAGAAAGGAAATTTTCCTGAAGTTAGTGAATAAATATTACAGGTATTGAAGAAAGTATATGGCATGAGAATTACACCAAAAAAAGTTATTTTTAAAAAGTTGTAGAAGAGAATAACAGCTGTAGGTGGAGTAAATATGAGAGATGGAGGCAGAAGGAAAGTGGAAGCACCATGTGCAAATGTCTTCCACAAAGTTCTTGAAAGATACTGACACAGATACATCCTTGGGCCAGCCATTAGGTGGTATCACTACACCAGGATTGGTTGGTTACTCTTCAGGTAGAAAGAAAAGGGAAAAAAGAGAAGGAAAATCAAGTTAGTTAAAGAAGCTAGAAGATCTGAAGTTGCTTTCTCCTAGAACTCTGGCATCCCATAAGATAAGTAGGATGAACTGAACATTCATAATTCCAATTTTATATGTTTTGATATTTTCACTCAATCTAAAATTCTTTTCAAAGTTATGTTAAACTGTAAAATACGATGTTCGTTGTCTGCTGGCAAGTGCTATCAAAGATAAACACTGGCAAACTAATGGCAAATTAATATTAACAGATAATGCTTTAAAATAATTTGCTTGTATCCCCATGGACATTTATGTTTGTATTTCTAGTTTAATGGCATAGAAACTGTTAACACTGTTGACTAATCTAAACAGTAAAACCAAAACCAAACCCATTGGCATAATCAGTTCTACCTCACAGCAACTCAACAGAACAGAGTGGAAGTGCCCCAAGGGCTTTGAAGACAATAATCTTTATGGAAGCAGACTGTTCCATTCTTCTCACTCAAAGCAGCTGGTGGCTTCAAATGCTGAACACTTAGCCAGTGCATCACCAGAGCGCCTAACCAATTAATAAATACATATTTTTATGCACCACACGCACACTTTATAAAAGAGCCATAGTGCTAACCTGAAGGCACTTGGTTTGAATCTACCAGCTGCCCCATGGGAGAGTTGGGCAGTCTCCTCTTGTGTGATTTACTGCCTCTGAAAACCCACTGAAGGGTCAGTGATGGTTTGGTTCCAACTCTATACTGCTTAAAAACACATCATATAATGGAAGAAAACAGTACTATATCATTATCTTCCACATCAAGCCTATGAATGTCAGGACCTCCCACTCCAGACCTAGCTAAGAACCACTGCCCTGGAAAACCAAATCTAAGTCAGTTACCACGGACTCATAGCAACATTCAAAGACTGCCCCAGTGTTTCCAAGGCTATAATTTTTAAAGAAGCAAATTGCAACATACTGCTCATGGGTTCAAACCACCAATCGTTTTGTTAGCTGCCTTACATTTAACAACTGCACCACTGTATCATCAGAGCTCTTTTCCAGTACTCTAAACAACAAACAGAAAATCTAGTGCCATCAAGTCGATTCAAACTCATAGCTGAGCCTCCATCAATTTCTGCACCTATGCAGCACCTGGTGCATTTGAACTACTGACCTTTTGGTTAGCAGTACAATATATTATGTACACACTACACTACCAGAACTCCTTTCCCCATCTGAGGGAGAGACATGTATATTCTCTCTCAGAATTTCAGAGGCCTCCACCATGGTTTGTACCTCCAGCCTGATTTGTATTTTTTTTTATATTTTATTATTTTTTGTGCATGTACCGTCAAATCAGATCTGACAGGTACCTTCTCCGGCAGAGCATCTGGTGGATTCGAACAGTGTACCTTTGAGATTGCAATACAACTTCTTGCCACTAGGCCACCAGAGCTCTCCCTGATTTGTATTTTAAGATTAAATAAAGGGACCCAAAATTTCCTGACTATAGGCCAAAAATTCCTAGCATATTATGTATGACCAAGCTTCTACCACGACAAAATTAAGATGTTAAGAGTCTATAAATTTGGTAGGGTGCTCTTGATGGCATACTCCTTAGGGAGTTGTGCTATTAAACAAGACCAAGCCTCTCTGGTAGTTTGGATCCACCAGAGGCTCCTAAGGAGAAAGATGAATAGTATTCTTATTTCTTTTACAGTTCTCGAAACCCAACTGAGGGTCAGCTTGGTCCTTAAGTCAGTTGGTCTTGACTTAACACTAATTGAGTTGAAAGAGATGAACTTAGTACTTAAACAGATAATTGTTTGCTATATATCTAACTCTATTAGACATATCAAAAAAGTCTTACATGTAGCATCCAGTTAAAATTATTTGTTTTGTAAACAGATTACCTCGCCAGCTGAATCAGGATGATTGTTCTTAATTTCATATTCCAGCCTGTATAGAATGCAATCCAGATCAGAGTCAGCTTTCTGGAACTAAAGATTAGCACAGATTATTATTTCACGAACCAAGAGATATATTAATACTATTCTTTCTATTCTCTTTACATTTATTAAATGTGAGTTAGATACTTTTTTAAAATGTAGAAACAAAAAAAGCATATAATACCTCCATCATTTATAATTCCTATTATCTAGTAAAAATTTTTAAACAAAAACAACAACTCAGCTAACCTTCTGAAATAATATTGTCTAGTCATTTCTTAATATACATCACTTTTAGAAATCTAAGTAGTCACTCTATTATATGTCAGTACAAAGAACTAATCTCAAAAATTTCCTCGGGTCAGTGACAGAGGTAGTGGTTTCTTTCTATCTCTGGCAGGAAATTTGATTTCAAGTCAGCAAATTAGAAAAATAGGACAAATTGATTTTCAGGGATATATACTTACCATTGTTTACAATCCCATTAGCCAAAAAAGTTAATAATGGGTATATATGTATTTATGTATATGGCGAGTAGCCAGAGTCATACTTATATTTATTAATTGTAGATATACAGGGCCCTCTGTCCCTGTTAGGAAGCTCTGGTGGTTTAGTGGTAAAGAACTGTGCTGCCAATCAAAACGTACATGGTTCAAATCCACCAACTGCTCAGCAGGAAAAAGATGGGAAATCTCCTCCCCTGAGATTTACTGCTTCTGAAAACCTGCTAAAGAGTCAGCTATGGTTGGCTTCTAACTTGACGGTACACAACAACATATATAGAAAAGTGAGAAAGGATATTTAAAGAGACTTATCTCTAGTATGGTATTGATAAATTATACCTACTTCCCACTTACTGCTTCTTAACTATTTTGCTCATCAGCAATGTACAACTTGCAGTAATGAATGTCAAAGTATAAGGCAAAATTAACATTGACTGTGATGGTTAAGATTATGTGTCAGAATGGTTGGGACAAGATTTTCAGTGGTTTGGCAATTATGCATTAACGGGATTTGTAGACATACTGATGAATGTGCAATGATGTAGTCATTTTCTGTTTGGTGATTTGATATGGTCATGTTCCATTTTCATAGAACATCAATTTTCACAATAACAACCTGGTCTTTGGAACTTAACCATGTCCCATGTCAATAAATGAAAAGGGAGTGGATCTGAATTTTCAGAAACTCTGCATCTCTTTCATGGTCTTATAGCATAAAATGCTTTGAATCTATCAAAGAACCAACATGGTTTTTAAGAGTTTACTAAGGCAAAATATGATTTCTGCAGCAATAGGCATCCTTTCCTAAGCTACAGCCTAAGAGGTTCTTTGAATAGGTCAAGTAAGACCTTACTATGAAATTCAGCTCTGGATTAAATATTGCTTTTTGAGGTTGTGAAGGCTTAGTGAGTGGAAAAATAACAATGTGTTGGAGGAGTGTAAAAAAAAAAGCAGTTAAACAATTTAGAGACAACTGTTATAGCACCCAACAGCCACCACCTTGCATCTGTTTTTATAACCAAAAACCTTCAGAGTTGATGTTGTTGTTATGTGCCGTGGAGTCACCTGCAACTCACAGTGACCCAATATACAACAGCCCTAAACCCTGGTCTATCCCTTGCCAATCTTATTGTCTCCGACACACCTATCCCCATTACCCAAGTAACTGAATCAATCGATCTCAGCAAGGGTATTCATCTTCTGCGCTGTCTCTCCAACCTCCCAAGCATGACATCCCTCTGCAAGGACTGATCCCGCCTTGCAACATGTCCAAAGTATGAAGATGGATCTTCAGAATCCTTGCCTCCAAGGAGCAGCCTGCCTTCATCCTCTCCAGGATGAACTTGTTTGTTCTCCTAGAAGCTCATGGTATATTCAATACTCTTCTCCAGCACCAAAGCTCAAAGTCATCAACTCTCCTTCTATCATCCCTAGTCATTGTCCAGCTCTCTAATGCATGGCAAGTAATTGCAAAGACCATGGCCTGGATCAAGCACACCTTAGTCTCCAGACTGACATAATTCTTCAGTACTTTGGAGAGGTCTCTGACAGCAGACTTTCCCAATGCAATTCGTCTTTCAATTTCCTGGCTGCTGGTACCAAGAGTGTTGACTGTAAAGAAAGCAAACTGAAGCTGTCAACAATCTCAAATCTCTTCATCATCCATCATGATGCTGTCAATCGGCCCAGTGGTGAGAATCTTTGTTTTCTTGATTTTGAGCTTCAATCCATATTGAAGGCTGCAGTCCTTGACCTTCTGCAGCAAGCGCTTCAGGTCCTCCTAAGTTTCAGCAAGCATGGTTGTTTTATCTGCATAACACAGACTGTTGACAAACATGGAAAAAGCCAGTTTTTATTTTTTAAATATTTTCAAAAAAATGGTATCAGATTTCCATCTCTAATTGCAGGAGGTGCTGTGAGCCAGAAAAAGAAATAGTGGGTACTTAATTACAAATTGTGTGTCTTAGCTTGAACTCTGTCCCTCTAAAATATGTATCCACTTGCTAGGTCATGATTTTCAATATAATGTAACTATGTGTTGTAAAGCCTAACTTTTACGGTGTTAATGAGGTCGGATTAAAGGTATTAATAACATTATGTAGTAATTCTCCATGATGTGATCTGAGATGTGATCAGCCAATTAGTTATAAGATTAGTTAGTTTAAGTTATATATGACATTGAAGAATCCTAGTGGCACAACAGTTAAGTCTTCAGCTCACTCAGAGGTTGGTGGTTCAAACCCACCTAGGAGCTGCATGGGAAGAAGATCTAATAAGAAGATAAAATAAGTTGGAAGTAAGAAAATAGTTTCCTGAGGCAAGTAACTTGGCCTGCTTCCTCATTTGTAAAATGAAGGCATCAGACTGGAGAATCTTAAACTGGTTCTCTCTGTTTGCATTAGAATCATTTCCCCTCTTATTGTCACCTGATTTGAGTCTCAGATTTCAATATTTACAATTAAATACTTGTTAATAAAAAATAAATGCTACTTTGGTTTCTGCTACATAGTTTATGTAGCCTGCCCATTGTTCTTCCCAAACACTAAAACCCTATAAGCAATATTGCACTACTCAGAGCTATTTACACAGCAGAGACAATATCGATAGGGTTCTAGGATCTGGTATATAAACAGGGCATTTTTTCAGCTACAGGGTATAGAATTATCATACAATAATAATTGTCTCCAAAATTCATCATCATCTGATTAGTGGAGCAAATTAGCCTCCTAGAACTTTTGTACAGTAGTGAAGTTACTGTCTAATTGATAATTGAAGTTAATTAATTAAATATTTTAGAGGCATCAAGTTATTTTTAAAAGAGAGCAATTCTACTCTGTACACATGGGTCCCCATGAGGTGAACTGGCAAGATAGCAACTAACAATATAACCTTTCATACCAAAACCAGGAAAGAATGTAAAAATGTTTAAAATGAGACAAAGATTTTTTTTCTTTAAGCATCCAATACAACTATATACTCTTATTTAAGAAATTAAAGTTTTTTCTACATCAAAAGTTATAAGAGGAAAGTTTTAAACCCATTATAAAAGTGATATATAAAATCTATACTTTTCCTGGGAATAGTCTGTGGAAATCTTGTTAAAGCACCTCAATTTACATCCTGCCAATTGGATATCTCATGGCCTAGTGATAAAGACCTGTACTTCAATACCAAAGATACACAGTTCGAATCCACCAGCTGCTCTGCAGAAGGACAGGCAGTCTCCTCTCTTGTGATTTACAGCCTCTGAAAACCCACTGGAGAGTCAGATGTGAGTCAATTCCGACTTGATGGCACACAACAACAACAAGGCAGACCTGGGCTCTAAAGAAGATACTCCAACTATGTGAAAATGAAGTAAATGTTAATAAATACTTCATAAGCATTTAATATTGTTATACTAGTTTTTAATATTTCCAGCCTAATGCTTTATGGATTGAGTCACTGGTGATTCAGTGGTAGAATTCTAGCATTCCTTTAGGGCAACTGGGAATTGGTTTAATTCCTGGCCAGTTCATGTCATGCAGAGCCATCACTTGTCTATTAGAGGTCTGAGCATTGTTTTGATGCTGAACATGTTTTAACAGAGATTTCAAGTTCAGAGAGATGAAGTAGAAAGGCCTACTGCTGAAAATCACCCAGTGAATACCTTTAGAGATCGCAAGAGATCACAGAGATGGTGGAGCACTGAGTGTTTACTTCTGTTGGGCATGAGCTCCTCTTAAAGCATAAGTGACTTGAGTTAACTGTTAACAGTTCTTTAAGTAGGCAGTCCCTGAACATGTTAACTGAAAGGTTGGAAATTTGAGTCCACCCTAAGGTATTGCAGAAGAAAGGCCTGGCAATTTATTTTCAGAATAGCCAGCCACTGAACACATTCTTTTTGGTTGGATAGTTGAGTTTTTTTAATTTTTTATATTGTTTTGCATACAAAGCCACTGAAAACATTATGAAGCACAATTCTCCTCTGACATACCATGGACTAACCATGAGTCAGAAAGAACTTGAGGGCATTTGGGTTTCTTTCTGGTTTAATGCTTTTAGTAAATGGCACATTGTATAAAAACACAGTGGGCTTGAGCATAACAGATTACAAGGATGGGGTGCATAATAAGACATGGTTCAGATCTGTTGTTCAGAGGGTGGCTCTGAATTGTAGTTGACCTGATGGCACCTAACAATAACAACATTTAGCAATGACAAGAGAATGTACTTGCAGACCTTGGTTTAAGAACAATTTCTTTATAAATATCCCATATCTTGCTGTCACAGTAGGAATCCCCTATAAAAGGACCAATGCTCTTAAAAGTCCCAAACACATTCTCTTGGTAGGACCTTTGTCTCAACTCTGTCCACCTACAGAGAACTGAAAGGGGATAAAAACCTTGCAGTTCTATCTGTGCTGGGGTTTTAACCGAGTGAGGAGACACCTATGCCTGATCCAAACCATGGTATTTCCAATTGTTTTATATGCATGTGAAAGACAGTCAATAAATAAGGAAGAATGAAGAATGTAATTGTGATGTTGGCAAAGATGTTAACTAAACACCCAGGTCTCAGAAGAATGCAGCTGGGATACTCCTAGATCAAGGATAGGGAAACTCCATCTAACATACTTTAAGCATGTTGTCAGGAGGGGCCAGTTCTTGCAAAAGGACATGTTTGGAAAAGTAGTGTGTCCTTGAATGAGAGGAAGACCCTAAACAAAATAGACTGACACAGTGACTGCAACAAAGTGCTTACACATGTTAAGCAAGATTTTGATGTTGCACATAGCGTTGCTACGTAGGAGTCAAAGCCGACTCAACAGCACTTAATACCAACAGAAGCCTATGTTGTTGGTGGTACTGTGACTCAGAGCAACCCCATGAAGACATCTGAACCTTGCTTTATCTTGTGCCATCCTCATCATCTCTAATATACTTGAGTCCACCGTTACAGTCACTGCATCGATCCATTTTGTTAAAGGTCTTCCTCTCCAACATCAACTCTCCATCTTTCTAAGCATAATGTCCTTCTCCAAGGACTGGCCCCTCTTCACAAATGCCCAAAGTATGTGACATGGAGTTTCACCATCCTTGCCCCCAAGGAGTACCCTAATCACACTTTCTCCACAATAGACTTGGTTTTTTGTTCCGTTTAAATGCTTAGAAATGCATTTCCTAGAAAAACACAGTTTTAAGGAAGAATTATACTCCCAGTAAATAACCAAAGAACACACTTAAAATCTAGTACACATTCCCTTAACATCTTTTCTCCAATGCAGATTTATAAATACCTTTATCTAATATTGAACCTTGTTCATTACCACATTTTACCATTTCTTCCGTACTATCAAAGTCATTTGCTAAGTAAAATGTATCACTATTTGGTTTCACATTTTTTTGCTTAGAGGAGCCTGTCTTCTAATTTTTATGTCATTGAGGAGGTCTAGTGGTCTAGTTCATAGGAAGCTGAACTGCTACACAAGACCACATCTCTGGCAATTCAAATCCACCAGAGGCTCCATGTGAGAAAGATGAGCAATCTCCTCTTATGTAACTTACAGCTTGGAAATCTGCTGGAAGGTCAGCTATGACTCAGTTCTTACTGGACAGCAATTAAGTTTGAGAGGTTCTTTGCATTTTAAATATAAAGCCTGATGACCAGTGTCAGAAATGACCAGTTCAAAGAACATTCATTGGTCAAAACAGCCTGGGAACTCAACCATCCTTTAAAGCTTGTTTTAAAGAGGAATATTTCAAGTTCCCAAAAAGTTGAAGGCCACCTATGATACATCACATAAAATACATTATGTATTTTAATGTATACACATTAAAAATTGGGTTTGGGATATTTATGCTGGAAAATTTCAGGTACTACTGATTGTTCTAGACAGAACAAATATATGTCTCTGTTTGTCTGAAAAAGACAAGCAATAAGGGAGCTCTGGTGGCCAAGTAGTAAGAAGGTACACTGCCATCCCAAAGGCACACGGTTTGAATACATCAGATGCTCCACAGCAGAAACGTGGGCAATCTCCTTAGGAGATTTATGACTTCTGAAAACTGACTGGAAAGTCAGCTGTGAGTGAGTTCCAACTCAATAGTACACTGAGTGTAGAATATTGTGCAATAATATATGATGATGTGTAATACATACAAGCACATCATACATAAAACATCTGCAGACATGAAGGTAGAATATGCCAAAAAGCTCCATTCCTAACTTGCCTAACCCTATTTGAATATGCATATACTAAATTTAGAACAACCTTAATACTCAATAGAGTATATCTCTGAAAGCCATTTTTCATGTTTATACAGATATTGAATAGGGTATGATTTATGATATTTAATCACTTTCAAATCATGTCAACCTCTGAAAACCAAATGTTCTTAATATGAGTTACAGGGTAATACAGGTTAGTAGCAGAACACTTAACCACTGCACCACCAGTGCTCTTTCACCTCTGGGGAAAAAAATGTAATTTATTATTTTTCTTTTGCTAAAATGAAATGACTCTATGGTGCATAACAACAACAATCATACATGATAAGTTAGGAGAGAAAAAAAGATAATGGTTTAGTCAGTATAATGTGCTATGTTAATAATGAATGGTGTGAACCACGTTCTGACAAAGCACTGGAAGAAGGGCTGCAAGACAAAATGTGGATGTCCAGTTAAATTTGAATTAGGACCAGTAATATCTCATGTGATATCTGGACATATTTACACTAAAAAATGATCCACTCTTGACCTGAAACTCAAACTTAACATTCTGTCTTTTCATTTACAAAATCTGATAATCCTAGATCTCTAGAACTGCCATCCCATCGAGCCAGACCTGAGGGCCTTCATTCTAGAATTACTAGCATAGTAGGTTGAGTGGAGAAAACATAACTGGCAGAACTAAAAGCCCAGAGCCAGAGGGCGGAGCCCAGAGACTGAAAGTTAGAGGGAGGCTTAATTACAAACATGAAGGAGAAAAAATATCCTACTGAAGAACTACTGTTCTGAGAGTTTCTAACCTATATTATAATCTATTATTTCCCTAAAAAACAAACAAAAACCCAAGCCCCATAATCTTAAGTATTATCTGTGACTTCTGCATGGCCACCACAATGGATCAGTGGATTCAACAGTAGAGCACCAAGGCCTGCGGGAGTAACAATTGGTGTTAGAATTGATGGAAGTAGATGCCCAGGCATATCTGACCTCAAGGGAATTCGTTTTGTGCTGTTGAAGCTGATGGGGACTCTGCCTCCTTTTGAAGTTAGTGGAGGTTAGACACTGTTACTTCCATGCTTGTCACGCTGATTTATAATCTTTGTTTTTAAACTGGCAAAAAATTTTAACAAACACTTTACCAAAAATTTACTAATGGCAAATAAGCACAAGTTCAATAGCATTAGCCTCTAAAGAAATGTAAATTAAAATCACAATTAAACACTGCAATATATTCATTAGAATGGTTAAAATGAAAAGCATTGATAATACTAAGTGTTTGGAAAGATGTAGAACTCTAATACATAACTCTGGGGGTGCAAAATACTACAGCTATTTGGAAATATTAACTTTTTCCAAATAGCAGTCTATTTTAAGATGAAGTATATATCATGTTACCTAGCAATCTCATTCTTTGATACTTACTTAGAATAAAAATATTTTGTCTACACAAAGACTTGTATTCTAATATTAACAACTTTATTAATAATAGACAAAACTTGTAAAACAACCTTAAATCTATATTGTAGTGAATGGACAATTTGTGATAACTCAAACAATAGAATACAATTCAGCAATAAAAAATCACCTGACTCCCAGGGAGCTCTGGTGGCTTAGAAGTCAAGAAATAATCTGGCAAGCCAGAGGCATGTAGGTTGAATCCACTAGCTGCTCTACAGGAGAAAGATGGGCAGGCCCCTCCTGGGCAACTTACTGCCTCTAAAAACTCTCTAGCAGGGTCAGCTATGAGTAGGTTCAGACTCCACAGAACCTAATAAAAACTGAAAATTTTAAAAACATGGTTAAGTAAAAGAAATCAAACACAAAAGACAATATACTAAAAAAAAAAGCTACATACTATATTATTCAGGAAGCTGGGAAGGAAGCGGCCATGTTGTTCCTGGTTTGGCTGGCGCCTTCACAGGCTCGTGGGAAGCTCTCCTTGCCAGAAGGCAGGAGCGTGGTGGTGGGAGTGCAGGAATCGTGGCAAGCTTTAGGAGTGGACTGCTTTTCCGGGTTCAAATTGTCTTCCTGTCAAACACTCCTCTACGTGGTACAGCACTGGTCCGTGCGCTGCTGCACAGAGGCAACCCGTGGTCGCTGCGATGCCGAAGCCCGTGACAGTGATGTGCCAATCGTGGCAATGGGCACCCATGGTGGACAGTGTTGGCTGGAGCCTCCCGACCAAATCAAGCCTGGAAGCAGGAGAGGCATCCACCCCCAAAATGGCCTGCCTCCGGAAACTCCACGCACAACAGTGCCCAGGCCGCTCGTCCACAGGGTCGCCACGAGTCGCCCACGACTCCACGGCACCAAACAACAACAACATATTAAAGTCTAGAAAAGGCAAAACTTGACATCATTTATAGGGTGTTTTTAGATTGGAGGTTGATTATAAAGAGGCATGAGTAAACTTTTTGGAGTTCTGGAAATATCCTGTATAACTACTGTGATGTTAATCACATGATCATACATATTTGTCAAAATTTTTTAAATTGTGTACTTAAGTAATTTTCTTGAATACACATTATATCAAAAAACTGATTTAAAATCTTTTAAGTTATTAATTCATACTTTATCATATTTCACAATTACAAAAAATCTTTAAGTCATGAAATCCTAAATAGTAAATTCACACATTTCACATTTCCTTCCTATACACACTATTAAAAACAATTTAGGTTTGGGGTATGTTACCACAAGAAATATACAGCCAAAACTGCATTTCTTATTTATGATTTGCCAGAATCTATCCAAATCTGTTAGGAGAAGAAGCAAATTCTACTTAAAGGCATGTAACAACAGCTCATTTAGACAATTAATAACAGATTTAGAATTAAAAAGTATAATCTCAGTTTGTTTCATAAAGCATTATCACAGCAGTGAGTTTTTCATTAGTTTGAAAGTAGGGTATTCCCAAATGCTTACTTTTTTTAAAAGGATATAATATTATTGGTAACAAAATTACACACTGTTAAAAAGAATACTGAAAATGCTGAAGAAAGATGTAAGAAGGCAACAATCAAAACTCTGGTGTGCATCCTGCTTTCGGATGCTTTGACAATACTATTGCACTGCTAGCTGTAAAGTACAGTAGTGCAATAAAGTCAGAGCATTCGTTAGCAGGAATCAGTGAGGGGAAAAGAAAAAGCATCTGGCATCAGTTGAGGCTTCAGTGAGAAAAGAATTTAAAGTAGGGTGGCCATTTTAGACAGAAGACAACTAAAACCTAAGAATATTTAGATTAATAGTGTTTTTAAATGCTAAAATTTTATATCTCAATGTTTTTGTAAAAAAAAGAATTAAGACTTAAACACCAATCTGATACCATGTTTTGATAGCTTGTCTGTTATTATTCAAATACTTGTAGAGGTACAGAAAGAAATTTTGTTAGTATGTCCTAAGATTAATACTTTAGCACTGATGTGAGCAAAATATGTTCTGACTATACTAAAGCTGTGAAAAATATTTCCATTCTACTGAGATATGTGTTGTGGTGGTTTTTTTTGAGATATGTTTTGATTTTTGTTTCCTTTAATATTCCTACCCAAAGAGCAGCTGATTTTACATGGCAATTGATTGATTGAGTGTCATATCATCAATAATATCTTCGCCCTCTGGGTACAAATATCTACAGAAACAATGAAAAAGGTAAAATAATTTTTCATTTTGTATTCACCCAGCTTCTCTCTCAAGAATCTAAACTACACTATAAAAAGCACTCATTATTTCTGGCTTTCTATTTAGGAATTAGACTGCTGACCCAAAGTCAAGCAGTTTAAATCCATCAGCTGCTCCTCTCAAGAAAGATGAGCAATCGTCCAAGCGATTTATAACCTCTGAAAACCCTCTGAAGGGTCAGCTATGAGTGGGTTCAAATTCAACAGCACATAACAACAACCACAACAATTTTAACAAGGGAAGAGACTTCTTGTGACTCAGTATGCCCTAAATAGAATGTTGGCCTTACCTAGTACCATGAAGTGGATTGTAAAATTTCATTTAACTTTAAAAAACATTTTAAATATTGGAAGACATGTTCTGTATTTCCTTCAAACTTAGAAAATAATCAAGAGGCAAGTATTATGGTTACAATTAATATTCAAACCTTTATTTATTTAAGTATGCTAACCTTTAAGAATCCATTCAAAAGTCAGATGTAAACCCAGAAATAAAAGCAGTATCACAGGCCTTTGTGTACAATATCTAGTGGTACTACAAAAGATAAGCATGGACAAATACCATTTAATAAGCAAAAGGGGGCAGGAAAGTTAGAGAACAAAGATTACCTTCAAAAACCAAAAACAATGCACACCCATGTTTATTGCAGCTTTGTTCACAATAGCAAGGAGTTGGAAACAACCTAAGTGCCCATCAACAAACGAATGG
>NW_006400007.1:503529-514708 GCF_000299155.1 Elephantulus edwardii
GGAGTGGACCTGGGGGAGGTTTTGTAAAACAATGAAAGAATTTTTCTTTTACTTTTCCAAGAGGGTAGTGTTCTGGGGGAAGGCCTGGGAGGGGAGAAATGTGCAACAATGAATGAATGGAAATCCAAAGCCTCTGTAAATCTTTACTGAAATTAGTCATAAATTTAAATTTAAAAAAAAACAAAACAACACCAAACCAAAAACAGGCCTACTGTTCTCAAATAAATTTCAAGTTCTAGAAGAAAGATTATCCTACAACGAGCTTATTCTACCATCAATAATACTGATTGATGGAAAAATATATCCCTCTCGTTTTCCCCTATCTCCTTTTAACATGTTCCAGTTTAACTACTTACTTGGACTGTGATCCTACTAAGAAAAGGTCTCAAATCTGATCAGGACAGCTGGAACATTCAAGGTTTGGGCCTCAAAGTCTGGTTCACATGATTCAAATATTAAAATATTTCAACTTCTGCTATCCAAGGACCAAGTTTTAAAGATAAGCGTTTAAAATGAAAATGCTTCACTTTCTGGATTAGAGGTTAAAACAAATTTTAAAAAATTAAATTAAATAAGGGTAGTAGACTATCTAAAAAAATTAGACTAAGTATTTTCTTTTGAAAATGAAATAGTATGCATTCTCCCTTCATATATTAAATATTCAATATTGGTTTCTCAGCCAGTTATTTAAGGAATGTAGAACCAAAAACAAAACAAAAAGGACTAGAAAAATACACAGGAAATAATTTACTTTTAGTATCTTAGAAACTAAAACACGTTATAGATAAAAACAGTTTTCCCTAAAAGTACGTGGCAAATCTCAAGATGAGAGGTACTGTGTTTTACTATGTTATTATTATTATGTCAGTAATGTTAAAGACTCTTAAAATTTAAATATAATTTTTTAAAGAAAAGATTATGGAGACAACTCAAAACTTAAAAAATAAAACTACCACTAGAATGCTTGAAATAAATTTAAGAGAGAAAAAATATTTGCTTTCTTCTCTTCCTCTCTTAAAAAATGTTTAGAATCAATGTTTAGAACAAATCTAATCTAAAAGTTTGGCTCTTGCTACTTTATAATTTCCTAAGTCTACTTTTTGTCAACTATATGCTTGTTTTCCCCTTAAAATAAAATATGTTCAATCTAAAGAAGTTCTATTGCAAAGACTAAACATTTAACTACAAAATTATATAATCAACTTGAGAAAACTGTTAAAATAAAAATTTACATCATTTTCAAATGCAAAAAGCTCAAACTCATTACTATGGAGTCAGAACATAGCTGACCCTCCAGTGGTTTTTCAAGGTTGTTTAAGTCACTGGGAAGGGGATTGCCCATCTTTTTTTCTGCAGGGCGGTAGGTGGAACAGCTAAAGAGGCGTGGCCTTTAAATTAGCTGGGCAAATCCCTATGGACTATGCTACCAGAGCTCCCTTTGAGTTATTCAGCATATTACAATTAAGCAGAACTATCGGGATGGGTGTGTCAGAGGCAATGCGATTGGCACAGGATAGAACAGGCTTTAGGGCTGTTGTACTTAGGGTCGCTATGAGTCGCAAGCGACTCGACGACTCGACCGGGCACATAACAATTATCTGGAGGGAGACTGAGAAGGCAACCTAGTCTTATCACTGATTATTGATAAAATAAAATTACAACACTTAACAGAGTTTTGGTTCATTTTTATTTTCATTAAATGACAGTTATTGTTAAAAATAAAACTCTAGACTAAAAATTCACTATTATTGCAGTTTAAAAAATTGCTTTCTCCAATTTCCATGTTTTTTAAGAAAAATTGAGTGCTAAAAACAGAGAGCTCTGGTGGCCTAGTTGTAAGGAGTGTGCTGCCAAACCAAAGAAACAAGATTCGAATCTACCAGTTGCTCCGCAGGAGAAAGACCTTCCTTCCTTGTGATTAACTGCCTCTTATGGAGGGTCTCCTATGGGTCGGCTCTGACTTCACCATACACAACAAAGGCAAAACAAGGGAGCTCTGTGGGTAAAAACTTCCGCTGCCAAATCAAAGGAATGCGGCTCAAAGCAAAGTAAAACTTTTCTTTTTTTTTTTTAAATAAAAAGTTTGTTCCCCTCCCCCCCCAAAAAACCCTTCTTTGGTTTAAAAAAACAAAGGAGGGAACACTAGATGGGGGGGAAAGAGCAGGCGGACGAGCACAGGGATGAGAGTAGAAGATTAAACAGAACAAATAAGGGGAGGGTCCCTAGAGAGAAACGAGGAAGGCAGCCCTTTGCCCCTCAGTTTATCACCCTCGTGCAGCACAAAACCGCTAGGAGCTGCGAGCACCGTTTCCAATTAGCCTCCGCCCCTTACTTCCACAAATGAATGAAATGGGGCTACACCAGAGCAGAGTGCCTTCCCCGTCCGCTCAGTCCGGGGAAGAAGCAGCTCCGGGTTCAGATCGATCCCCTTCGATCACATCCCTCCCGCTCCCAAGGCTTGCCATCTCCGGAACGAACAGATCCAGGGACTTCCTTTTTCCTAGAAGTTGTGAGCCTAAGTCCCGCGCATCCTTTCTCAGCCCTCCTATGAGAACAGTTTAGCCCTAAAGGATGCACTGCTTCGGGCTCACCCTCCCCGGCCCTTTCTTGAAGTGTGAATGTGAACGCTCTTCTAAGGGGCGTTTAAGGATCATTCCAGCCACATCTTTTGGAAAGCACAGACAGAAAGCTGTGTGCACCATCTACAGTATCTTCACAAGTGAAAAGGCTAAAGGAAAGAAACAAGAAATTCCAAAGGCCCCACACCCTCAGCATCTCCCGCCATTTCCCTCCCGAGTTTCCCGGATGTAACCCCTTCCCCGCGGCGGTTAAAAGGGACCAAGCGGTGGAGACTCCCTTTAGTGTAGAGGAGATATCAAGTCTAGTCTAACCTCCACTAATCTGAGTCTCCAGTGACTCTAAGTTGTGTCCTATCTTCGAAGTCATGGGAGAAGGGGATAAACTACCCAGTTAGTTCTCCTTGACTTTGCACTCACCATCAGTTCCAGTTTATCGACCTCCGCCTCCATGTTGAATAGTTGACATTCCTCAGACCGCGGCGGCGCTTAAGCCGCAAACCGTGCTAGCACTGAAGGTCCCTATTGGACAGCTGTCACTCAACATCTTGTACTCATTGGTTCCCCAGTTCAATGATGCCCGCCCACTGGAGACTAGGTAACGCCCCTCCCCATGAAACACATTTTCCTGTTGGACAAAGACACAAAACGCCGCAGGAGAATTGGCTGCTGCACACCTTTTTTTCATTGGCTGCACCCCGTCTCTCCTTTCAATTTCATAGTTAGGATTCTGCAGAGAAGACCTTGCGATTGGTAGAATCGGAAGAAATGCTGACCAATTACACAAAATCTTTCACAGACAGCATGGAGAGCGTGGACACACCTTCTTTTCTCCCGCCTTTCCCTTATTCATACCTTGAGCGTCTCAGCTCTGATTGGCCAGAACTTAGTGCTACCTCAGCCAATCGCAAGGCAGACTTTTCTTCCGAGCTAGCGAATTGTGGCAAGTCCTTGGTTATAATTGGTCCCTCCGAGACATGGATTTCATTTTGAATTTTTCTGGATGGCATTGAAGAGCCCAGACTCCATCTAATCCACTGGCCTTTAGACTAGTAAGTGCAAAGATTCTTCCCTTGTTATCCGGGTTAGCGTTTTCGGCATCTAGACTATTTCTGCTTGCAGTCATACAGTTTAAGGAGGTGGGAACTTAAGCTGTGGTGAAAGAGGAGATGGAAGAAGGAAGGGGACATTTGGGGATCGGAGAAAAGTGCTCAGTCTAGCTTCATCCTGTCCGTAGCTCTGCTATTCAATTAACATTCTACAAAATACGTTTTGGAGTAAGCTATCTATCTGCCTTTGTTTTGTACATTCTTTTACTTTTTTACTGCTTCAAAGTCTGGTACACTAAGCAGCACCATCGCTGTTACTTGGACTCTTGTGTAAAATGCAAATGAGTGGGCACCACCCAGACCTACAGAATGAAAAAAAAGACGTTTTAACCAGATCTATCACCACTTTCAGTGATTCTTATGCATGTTAAAATCTGTGAACCGATATTTCTCAATAGAATTCTGTGAAAGCATCAGTTTTAAAAGTGTGCCCTGTACATGGTTCGAATTCACTAGATGCTCTGCTGGAGAAGGAGGGGCCATCTCCTCCTGTACCAGTCAGATCCGATTTGACGGTACACACACACACACACACACACACGAACAAAATAATAAAATAAAATTAAATTTAAAAAAAATTAGAAGACTAGGAAGTCCTGGTGGCCTAATGGTAAAAATCTGCGCTGCAGTCCTGAACGCATGAGGTTCAAATTCACTACCGTGTAGTGATTAATTATCTCTGAAAAAAAGAAAGATACTTCTTTTTTTTCCTCTCAAGCAAGAAAGGCTGTTTCTGAAGGTTATAGAGCATTTGAAATATCTCCTAATTCATTGCCTAAGAATTGCTTTTAATAATAGGATACTTGCTTGAGAAACTCTTTATTGATTGTCCAAAAGTTTCTTGTGTACCTGCAATAATCCGCCAGGAGCTGGATCCTGTGTCTTCTTCATCTAAATATCATCTTGCAAATGATACTTCGCATAACGAATGTCTGCTGGTGGCTTCACGAAATCCTCACAGTTATTATATTAGCATATTTTATACTTAGAGTGAAAAAGCCTGTATCAACTGAACACTGCATACATATTTCATTGAACTTACTTTAGATGCCATTACTCAGTAAATGTTTAATACAACATTGCAGGTCAAAGGCAAAGCATCAGCATAACTTTGTCCATCTACAGAATGAGCCTCCAGCTTAAGCCAGGTTGCACGAGCCAGCACACCAGCTTTTAACCTATTTCTGTACTTGTAAAGTGGCCTAAATGCATTTTATTGCTATTTACTTCTATCCAACCTGAAATAAAATTTTGGTTTCATGCCATAGGAAGAAAAAAAGAATTAGAAGACCACATGTCTGTAGTTTATGAGGTTAACAATAGCCGTAGGAAAGTACCCACTCTGTAGAACAATCTCTAGTATAAGATATACAAGGCAGTATTTGCCATGGAATAAATCTTAGAAGGCAGGAAAGGCTGGGATAAAAGATGAATGGAAAAAAGAAACAAAGGGAGAAAGTGTAAAGAGTGCTATTACAATGTGGAGACTACTTAATATCATGAAACAAAGTCTGTATCGATGCAATAGGAAACCAATTTGTTCCATAACTTTCACTAAAAGCACAATAAAACATTTTCTTTTCTAAATTCATTAGGATTCATGCCATTAATCCAATAAAATATTATCAAGAACATTCATTCCAAGCAGAATTGTATATAGATCCAAGTGCTGTTGCCCCATTGCTATTAAGGGTGCCCCCTGCAAGTCCACACCTCCTGGAATCAAGCTACTTCTCAGCTTTCACAACCAGCAGTCAGGCTAGGGGAGATTCTTCAGCCAGCAAAATGCAGAGCAAGTGCAGGGCTGCATACCAAGTGCTGAAAGGTTAGGGAGTGCACCAAAGCAGAATGAATGTGTATTTTAAAGGCAGATTGTTCCTATTCAATTTTAAGATTGAGGGGAAGGAGGCACAGGAGGAGCCCAGACCTTTGACCATGTTTTAATTCTGCTTCTTGAACAACATCTTTGTTCCACAGGTAGCAACAATCAAAACCAGTAAACTTGCTGGAGTTTATTTTCAAACTAGTTCTAATTTAAATTTTCTTTAGAAAAGGGTCTGCATTAAGAGTAAAGTATATTGGGATTTGTTTTTAAATGCTTTGCAATAAATATTTTGAAACATTAATGTCCTTAAATTGTAATTGTTATAAAACTAAATAAAGCATTTAGAATAATGCCTGACCATTAACAAGCACTTACAATAAATAAATAAAATAAAGCCTCTTGCCCCAGATTTGGTATCATCATTTCATTGTACAGCTCCCATTTAATCTGTGAATTGTATCCTAATTATTAGAAAGAATGTGTTTGGAGAAGTTTAAATCTGGATTTAATCTATTGCATTCCATCAGGCAAATCATCTAATCTTCCTAACTGTAGGTCTTTTGTTTGGTTGGTTTTTTTATTATGGGGGGTTTTTTTGTGTGTACCATCAAATCAGATTGGACTGGTACAGGAGGAGATTGCTCCTCCCTCTCCAGCGGAGCATTTGGTGGATTTGAACCTCATACCTCTGGGATTGCAGTGCAGCTTCTTGCCACTAGGCCACTAGAGCTCCCTTAAATGTAGTTGACCTTATATGAATATAAGGATAAAAATATACCTTGTCAGGGTTGATATGCAAGATAGTGAGCCTTAGCAGAGAAAAATGTGTATGAACATACCTGAATAAAAGAACATTCAATAAGTATTTCATGTCATTCCTTTTTCCATAAAAGTTTCTGGCTAATAACTTTTAACAACTGGCCATAACCCAACTATAGTAATTTCCTCTCTTATAAAGGGAAATGCATCTGATTTACTGAATAAAAATGTAACAAACTTAGACAGTAATGTAATGCCAAAGACAAAGTCTCTCTAATCTATTGCTGTTGGTTCCTACTCAAGCTCTCTTGTGGTGGTGGTGGTAGTGTTAGGGGCCATCAAGTTGGCTCTGACTCATCGCAACTCTATACAACAGAACAGAATACTGCCCCATCCTGTGCCATCCTCATCGTCTCTGTTGTGTTTAAGGCCATTCTGTGTCAGTCAATCTCATTGTGGGCCTTCCTCTCCTTTGCTGACCCCTCTGCCCCGAAGCATGATGCCCTTTTCTAGAAACTGTTGTCTTCTGATAACATGTCCAGAGTAAGTGAAATGAAGTTTCACCATCCTTGCTTCTAAGGAGCCCTCTGGGTGTATTTCTTCCAAGACAGGTATTGTTCTTTTTTTTTCTTCCCTGTGAGATAAACATACCAATTTAATAAATAAGCAAATTTCCTTCCATAAATCAATCATACATTTTTCAGTCATCTACTTGTTCTATGTCATTATTGGTAATATTTTTATTTATTTATTTAAAATTTATTTTCATGAAAGTTTACAAAGACTTTGGATTTCCATTCATTCATTGTTGACTTTTCTCACTTCTCACCCCTTCCCCCAACTCACTTTTCTTTTTGAAAAATAAAACAGAGGAACTCATGAACTATAACACAAAATGGATGACCCCGGAGGACACTATGCTGAGTGAAATATATTAGTCACAAAAAGACAAATATGGCATAATGCCACTGTTATAAAAGAGAACTGACATGATTAGATATTGTTATGACAGGAGTCTAGAACGAAGGTAGCATAGTGGAGTGGACTTGGAGGGAGGGATTGGATAACAATGAAAGAATTCTTTGTTCTTTTGGCAGTCCATATTGTACTCAATATTCTTCACTAACCTCACAATTCCAAGTCATCAATTCTTAGATCTTCCTTCTTCACTGTCCAACTTTCACACTCAAGTGACACCTACTGTGGCACCCAAATGCTTAACCAGTGCACCACAAGGGCTCCTTTAAGTCTTTCCAGTGATAATTTAAACTGTCATGAACAACATTATGGAGTCTGCTTAAATAAAAGCAGAAGAGGTTTATTGAGAGACTATGTTATGTTGTGTACTGTCAAGTCAGAACCTACCCATAGCTGACCCATAGTGGGTTTTCAGGGCAGTAAATCCCATGGGAAGAGATCACCCCTCTTCCTCCTGAAAAGCTGCTGATGAATTTGAACCATGTACTTTTGGGTTACCAGTGCAACTCCTTACAACTAGGCCACCAGAGTTTCCTCACTGAGGAATAGAGATTGTCCATTCCTGGAAACATCTACAGTCAGAGTGAAAAGGACAGATCTGCTGCAAGTGAAGAGGAAGCAGGAACTAAAGGTTACATAATTTGTAATTAGCTGAAAAACTATCAGAGGAGTTGCAAGTATCTAGATATCTAGAAGTAAGAATTTAGTTGGGACATAGTACATAAATGGGATTATATGATTGGTTAAAGGCACATGACTATTTATTACAGAGTGGTCCCAGGATGGCAATTGGACGTGGTTTTTTGTAAACTATTGGTAAAATTGCTTCCTCAGTTTTGTCTGTTTCTGGGGGATCCATTGTGAAGATATATCAATAATGCTGTGTATCAAAATCCTTCAGGCGCAAACTATCACGTCTTGCATTTGTCTGATTCTATAGATTATAGTATCCTACACCTGCCAGACCTCAGAGAAAAAGGAATATCTTCTTTAGGGCATATGGTTACTTCAACATCAATGTTAAGGCATTCCTGTCAGACAAGGCAGCTTTTAAATCCCACATGCATCACAGGCTTGTGCCAAGATTTTAAAATAGAGTTAAGGCTCTGCTTTCAGATTTCTCTTTTCACACACCCCCAAGTGCTTCTGATTTGAAACTCTTATATAAAACTTAGTTTTGTATTTTAGATTTCATTTACATTTTAATATTTTATGATTTTTTTTCCTTTTTCTTCATTTACATGGTAGTTACAAGGGTGTGTTCACTCCACCGAGATATACATATATGACATGTGGTTATTTATTATCCTGTATCTATTATCCTTCAATTTAAAAAGTAAAACAAATTTCTTTTTACAGAAATCATGCCCAAGTTCAAGCAACGAAGAAGAAAGCAAAAAGCCAAAGCTAAGAGATTATTTAAAAAAAAAGAAGCATCTCGACTTCTGTCCAAGCAAATTAAACCTTCCCCTCCATCTCCCCCTCCTTCTCTCCCTCTCCCAAGGTCGCCAGAAAGGTAAGGCATAGTGTAGGACAGAGAAAATATTACAGAAATCTCATCAATTTAGGATAAAGTCAACAGATTTCACATATAAAATTACAGAATGCCCCATGAAATTTGAATTTCAGATAAATAAGTGGATCTAGTTTAAGTATGTCCAGGAGAGACCAGTCTTTGGAGAAGGAAATGCTTAGAAGGATCAAGGGACAGCAGAGGAAAGAAAGACCCCAGATGAGATGGACTGACACAATAATTGGGGTAATGAGGGTAGGCCTGTCAGAGACAGTGAGATTGGCTCAGAATAGAGCAGGGCTCAGAGCTATTGTGTGTAAGGTCTCTATGAGTCGTAGTCAATGGCACATGATAACATGTCCTATGAAATACTTGGAATACACTTAAACTATGAAATTGTTCATTGTTATATGAAGTTTAGATTTAAGTAGGCATCTTTTATGTGGCAACCCTAGTCTAGGAGTTTAAATGAAACACAAATCACTGAAAATTGTGTTTGAGATACACATTCTTTTCAGTTTTCCTGGTCAATTTAATGCCATCAATCTGGTAACTAAGTCAAGGGGGGAAAAGGGGCATAGGACAAGAATTTAAATTTTAATTGTGGTTAATGCTTTGATTTCATTCGTAAATCTTAGGACATCCATCATAAACATGTTAATGAAAGAGATTCTTGATTTCTAGCTAACTCTGAGTGTGTTTTTTTTTTTACAATAACCTATACTTTATATACTTTTTTTGTGTGTAAAATATTTACAGGGTCCCTAGGGGCATAGTAGGGCCGATGTTGGCTTGCTAACTATAGGGTCAGCAGTTTGAACCACCAGCTGCTCTACAGAAGGAAGATGAGGCTGTTTCCTCTTGTTAAGATTTACAGCCTTGGGAACTTGATGGAGGTTCACTATGAGTTGGCAGTGGATTTGGTCTTTTCCATGGTTATAGCTACAAACCCCAAACTTGCTTTCTAAAAGTAGGCATCTTTTACTCTTCTGCATCCCTCCTAGATTATTATCAAAGCTTCCTAAGTGGTCTTCCTGCTTCTACCCTCAATCCCTCTGTAGTCAGCTCACAGAGAAGCAGCCAGACTGAAACTGTTAAAAGTCCTATCTTGTTGCTCCTTTACTTCAAATGCTACCATGACTTCCTATCTCAGAGTAAAAGATAAAGCCTTTAGTATGATCCATTACACCTTTTCTTATCACACTGTAACCTCGTCTTCTAATCCCCTTTCTTCTCTAGTTACACTGACCTCCTTCCTATTCCATAAACACTTAGGCTCTCTTCCACCTCAAGACCTTTGCACTTGGTATTCCCTCATCTGAAATGCACTTGTTGCAGATATTTTAATTTACAGCTTCCTTACTTTTCTAGTGTGTTTTTCCCCAGCAAAAGTCACATTCTTTTTTCTTTTCTTTTTTTAACCCTTTTTAAAAATTAATTTTAATGAAAGTTTATAGAAACTTAGGGTTTCCAGTCATTCATTGTTGCACTTTTCTCCCTGCCTACCCCCTCCCCCAAAAGTCACATTCTTGTGATACTTTTTCTCAGCATTTCTCACTACCTAACTCTATGTGTTATTTTACTGTTGTTTTTTTTTATTTTTCTTTTTATTGTGATTTGAGGGCAAGTTTATAAAGCAAGTTGGTTTTTCATTCAACCATTCACATACATGTTATTTTATAATATTAATTACAATATTCACAGTGTAACCATACTTTTCCCACTTCTTTCCTGTGATTTTCATTTCTGTTAATTCTTCTAGCCTACCTTTTTCTGCATTTAGGGATTTATCCTTTGACAACTGCTGTTCTTTGACCTTCACCTTATAGGTCTACTTATTGATTAATTGAAAGTTGATCTGCAGGGATACAACATACCATAGATAATGTTACTACTACTCATTTATCTTATCTTTTTTTCCCCATGAGACTGCAAATTCCACAAGGGCAGAATTTTTGCCTTATTTGTTGATCATGAATGTGTGGTGTCCTAAGCATACAACTCAATCTCAGAGTCACTGCCCTGGCTCATAGCTGATTGTCCCTCTGGTGGGTTTCCCAGAGGCTATAAATCACATGATAGAGGATTGCTTATCTGTCTCCCATGGAGCGGCTAGTGAATTTGAGGCACCTGAGCAAGGCAGCCTTTGGGTTAGCAGTGCGACTTCTTAGTAATGACATCACTGGTGCTCCCTTTGTCTATAGTCAACTCAACTCAACTCAACTCAGCTCATTGCTGTCAAGTCAGAGCCAACTCCTAGGTGACCTTCCAGTGGATTTTCAGAGAGGAGATTTTCCATCTTTCTCCTATGGAACAGCTGGTGGATTCAAACCATTAGCCTTTGCATTGGCGATGCAACTCCTTCCGCACAACTTTTTTTTTTTAATTTTTTTCATTATTATTTTGTGTGTGTGTGTGT
>NW_006400007.1:516748-519067 GCF_000299155.1 Elephantulus edwardii
AGAAAAAAGCAGGAGTAGCCATATTAATCTCTGATAAAATAAATATCAATGTAAAAACCATCACGGAAGATAAGGAAGGTCACTACATAATGCTGAAAGAATTTGCCTTTAGGAAATCTCCTAGTAATACAATAAATCCTGCTTTACTTAGAAGCTATCCTTCTTGATGAATCTGGTCATTGAACAAGAGCCTTCAGTGCCTCAAAACTATTATTAAGATGATTTTTAAATTCAAGTGGGATAGACCCAATGATACATTTTGGTTCTTGTGCTCTTGTTTTCACTTGCTTTAACTTCAACAACTAATTAGCCAATTGACAGGAAGAGATCCATATTTGTCATCATTCCCAAGACAGGTGATCCAACAGAATATGGACGTTAGCAAACAATACCATTAATATCATATAAAAGCAAAATATTGCTAAATATCTCCAAAAACAGTGCATTGACAAAGATAAGTACACTGACAAAAGTTGTAACTGTGTGTAGGAGACACCATGGCAACATTACTAATGTCAGTTTGATGCTGGCTGAAGCAAAGAAAATCAGAAGAATGTCTATTTGTATATTGACTATGCAAAGGCATATGACTGTGTGGGACATAACAAACCATAAATAGCATTAAGAAGAATAGAAATTTCCAAACAATTATGCTTATTAAAAAAATCTACACCTTAGCCACGAAAGACCAGTGTTGCAGACCAAGGGTAAAGTAATTTTTTAATTATTAATAATGGGACCGAAAACCAGGAATGAGATAGATCAGAGAGCATAAAACAGGGGGCCAGCAGTTCTCAACTGAAGACCCAAAGTCATGCTGCTCTGAGTATTTATTGATAATGTAGGGAAGCAAATAATAAAAGGAATTTCTTATAAATGAAAAAAAAAAATCTACACCTAGACTGAGAAGCTGTTGTCTGAACAGAGCAAGTGAACAACTGTATGGTTTAAAATTAAGAAGCGTATACATCAAGGATGTATCTTTCCTCCATACCTATTCAATCTCTATGCTGAGCAAATAATTTGAGAAACTGGGCTTTATGAAGAAGAATATGATTTCAGGATAGGAGGAAGATTTCTTACCAATTTATGTTATACAGATGAAGCAGCCTTGCTTGCTGAAAGCAAAGAGGACTTGAGGCACTAGGTGCAAAACATCAAGGGCTACATCCTTAAACATGGATGATATCTCAACAACAAGAAAACAAAATCCTCTTCATTGGGTCAAAAGGCAACATCATGCTAGATGCAGAAGAGACAGAGATTGTCATTTATTTCATCTTATTTGGATCCTTAATCAACACCCATGGTAACAGCCGAGGAATAATTTCATTTATATCTCACTGGGGAACCTGGGGAACTCTATGCTCTGAAATTATTAAAGAGCAATGATGCCAGTTTACTGAGTAAGGTGCACCTGATCCAAGCCATGGTTTTCTTTTTTTTTTTAAATTATTTTTTTTTTTTGCCATGGTATTTTCAATTCTTTCCCATGAATGTGAAAGTTGAACAATAAATAAAGATGACTTAAAAAAGGGGGGGGGAAGAAGCTATCCTTCTGATTCAGAGGGTTTTTTTTAATTTGTTTTGTGTTATTTTCTTTTTATCACAGAGTGGTTAATCCTCTACCAGACACACCCAACAGCAGAAGCTGGCTCAGGTCAACCTGTAATTTCAATTTTCCCAATATTAAAGGTGCAATAAGACTATGGACAAATAGAGTATGGTCTCTATATAGCTGGTGTCAGAACTGCATAGCTCAGGTATGGATTTAATGCACTGCTTTCAGCATTATGATTTGTCTACACAGTTGGGGTATATGAATGCTCAACTTAGTAGAAACCTCAGACGAAGCTTAAATAAAGGAACTCTGGTGGCCTAAAAGATAGAGTTATGCTGCCAACTCAGATGTGTAGGTAGTTTGACTCTACCAGCTGCTCAGTGGGATAAAGATAGCCAGTCTTCTCCCATATAATTTACTGCCTCTGAAAACCTGCTAAAGGGTCAGTTATGAGTCAGTTCCAGCTTAACAAAATGAGACTGAGTTGAAGTGCAAATAAAATCAAATTATGGAATTGTATCTGTCTTTGGTTCTGTAAAACACTGTACATTAAACCACTTTCTTATCCTGTCCTTTTGTTGTTGTTGTTCTTATATTGTTTACAGAACTCAAGCTTGTTTATTATTGAATTTCAGAGTTTAGAAGTTTTGAAAGATACCATTTTTCCATCTCGTGTCTGCCTCCAAGAACTTCATAGTTTAAAACAACGGTTTTGCATTTTGGAAAGTGAATTCTGCAAACTTCAAGAAGCACTGAAG
>NW_006400007.1:523874-537128 GCF_000299155.1 Elephantulus edwardii
AATTAAAGAAAATACAAAGTGTTGACGAAAGGAAAAAGGTATGGCATTAACTACACACTTGGTTGTTTAGCCCTATCATCATCATCGTCATTATTATTATTCAGACAGCAGAAGAGACGATTGACTTATTATGTACATATTATACCTTAGCCACGGTTGACAATTAGTCCAGAATATCACAGATCCAAGTAAAGGGTCAAGAGAGACTTATTTGATAAAGGAAGATGTTTCTCTCAAGTGTTGCTGATGATGAGAGGATGATGGAAGCTCTAGATCCCTTGAGAGAGAAAATCCAGGCAGTAACATGCAGTAACAATTTCCTCTAACGTTCCATATTTCTGTTACTGTGTACTCCATCAGGACACATGTTAGCTATTTACTTGGACTTCCGCCTCATTTTTCATTTCTTTTTCTTTTTTTTTTTCTTACTTTCAGTCTGCATCTTCACTGCTTCTTTCTCCTTTTGACTCTTAAGGTTCAAAAGGTTTCTAAGAAGATAATACTAAGGCCAAGAGTAGTCTTTCAGCCTTTCATCTGGCTATTCCTTTGTAGAAAATAAGTATATCCCTTCTATACAGAAGTCATTCTAGGAAAAGTATTTGATGATGTAGTTTTGGATTTCTTCACCAAACTATGTAAATCCCAGAAGACAGTGTTTGCAACCATTAGTCTAAAAAAGAACATATTTAGAAGTTGTAGAATAATAATTGATTTGGTACTAAGTACGTCTTACAGATACCCAGCACTCAAATATTTGTTGTTTCAGCATGTTCAAATTTTGAATGGCATTTTAAAATGTGTTTTTAATGATGCTTCATTTTGCAATTCAAGCTTGTACCATCACCGAAGGCACTGAGTCCCCTAGTTACCGTCTCTGACCTGCAGCGTGTTACCCTGAAACCTAACTCCAACGTGTTATCAACTCGAGTAACAAATGTCTTAATGTAAGGAACTTCATAGCAATGTGCTTGACTGCTACCTGAAAGAATAAGTGTTTGCTTCATTCTGACTTTAAAATTGCTCATTACAGGAAAGTTGAGATCTACAGAGAATTTTAAAGAACATTTAAAATTTTAAAAGAAAATTTTCTTAAAAGAAAGTTTAAAAGCATCCAAAAAGAATTTTAAAAACAACTTGATTTCAGAAATAATCAAATAATGAAAATGAGTATGTCTTAGACTCAAAAGAATATAGTGTGTTTGTATGTTTGTGTGTGTGTGTGTGTGTGTGTGTGTATGTGTGTGTTTGTAACCCATTTACTGTGTATGAATTGTCTTCCTATGTTATTAAAAATACTTTAAAACATTTTTACTTCTTCAATATAGGCCATAAATTTCATAGACAATATCCTGGGATTTTTTTTTTTTTTTTCAAATTTGTGTGTGTACCGTCAAATCAGATCTGACTGGTACAGGAGGAGATTGTTCCTCCTTCTTCAGCAGAGCATCTGGTGGATTTGAACCTCACACCTCCAGGATTACAGTGCAGCTTCTTGCCACTAGGCCACCAGAGCTCGCTGACAATATCCTGTTTTGAGATGGTTTGATTGCCTGTGGCTTTTTTGTTTAGCCTTTTTGTTTCTGTGACTCTTCAAAGAATACCCTTGGCCATTATCTGTATGCATAGCTGAGTTTTACCTTGGGTAGATTCTTGGTTATGTAATTACCAAGACAAGAAATATTACAATGATCACTTCATCTTATTCCCCCATCAGCATCTATTGCTCTTTTTTAAACATAGTGAGTACAGTGCTTTCTAGGAAATTGCCTTTAAAGCTTTAATTTTAGAACGAAGTTTAACACAATCTATTCATATGTTTATTTTATCAGAACTCCTGGGAAAAGCCAGGTAGATCTACGGAAACTACTTAGAAAGGTCGATGTAGAGAGGTAAGACACTCTTACCTTAAAATCCCTTTGAAATGTTGGTGTGGAACAGCTCCTAATGTTTACAATGTCTTTGCAGAAGCCCAGGTGGAACCCCACTTACCAATAAAGAAAACATGGAAACAGGAACCGGACTAACCCCAGTAATGACCCGGGCCTTGAGGAGAAAGTTTCAGGTAAGCCTTTTAAAAAATTAATTTTATTTTCTTTCTTCAAAATCATTGATTTAATCCAGGGCCATATTCTTTTTTTTTTTTAACTGGTTTATTTACAGAGTTCATATACTTTGCTAACCTTTCCCATTTGCCTCACCCACCTCTCCCTCCACCCATCAAATTGAATTGTGTGTCCCTCTGATTAACCACCCCTGTGCCCCTGCCGCACATCTTTACCCTTCTGCTTCCCCACCCTTGGATCCTCATACTTGTTCTACAATAATCGTCCTATTATACAATATTGGTCCTTATAGGACTGAGTTAGTTCACTCAACATAATGCTCTCCAATCCCTCCCAAGTTAGGTGGTAATTTATAAAATCATTGCTTCTGCATGCTGCATAGTATTTCATCGTGTGAATGTACCATAATTTCATAATACAGTCTATTGTGGTTGGACATTTGTGCTGTTTCCATGTTCTTGCAATGGTGACTAACACTGCTATGAGCATTGGTGCACAAGTCTCTGTTTGTGCCTCAGTTCTCATTTTCTCAGGGTATATTCCAAGCAGTGGAATAGCTGGGTTATATGGAACTTCTATGTTCAGTTTTTTGAGGAAATACCAAACTTAGGGCAGCATTCTTTATCATACTAGTTTGGGTTTTTTGGGTTTTTTTTAAAGCTCCTTACACTTTACAGAGAAGCCCTGTGGCACAGCGATTGAACACTTAGCAACAAATCAAAAGCGCAAATGTAGAGGTTCTTACCTACTATCTACTCCACAGAAATCTGCTCTCAGTAAGATATATAGTGTTGAAAACTCTATGGGATTGTTCTACTCTGTCCTGTAGGATTACTACTAGTTGAAATTGACTCAGTGCTAATGGATTTAGGTTTTTATAAACTTCGTAAAGCATTCTTGTATTTAGCATTCAAACATTCAATTAAATAACTGGATTATTTTCTCTAGCAAAAAAAAAGCCTGATTTGATTAATTTCTTATTAACAAGAAGTCTTTCCTAAGCACTAGCCTTGGTGGCATAGGGGGTTATGTATTGATCTGCTAAGTGAATCCAGCACTCTGGGGGAGAAAGTTGAAAGAGCTCCTCTAGTTAAGATTTGCAGCCTCAGAAACCTGATGGAGGGTCACAGCGAGTTGGAACCTAGTCAGCAGCAGTGGGTTTGGTGTTTGTTTGGTATGTGCCAGGCACTATAGTGAAGTATCAGAGATACTCAAAATCACTGCCATCAAGTCCATTTTGACCTCTATCAAGTTTCTGAGGTTGTGAATTAGGGGAGACTGCCCACCTTTCTTCCGTGGTGATGTTGGTGGATTTGAATCCTCAGCCTTTGGGTCATAACCCTTTGGGTTAGCATCATACTTTACCACAATTTACAGATCAGGGCTTTTCATCTGGGATACAGTGGTAACTAAAAGCAGACACAGATATGCCATTGTGGAGCTTCCAGTCTACTAGATGCTTGTAAAAAGAGCAAGGGCTGCATGGGGATCGCCATATCTGAACTTAACCAAAGTCATAAAGGGGCACTGTCCCTGTCAACATCATTAACAACACAAAACCAGTTTCCATGAGGTCAGACATGTCCCCCACACTCCACATCTCTTTCTACCCATCCCAACACCAATCTTACTGCTTTACTGGTTCCAAAATTCAATGTGATAGGCCACACAGAATAGAATTAAGGAAGTAAAAAGCAATAATTCAGAATAGTAGCAGAATACATTCAGTCAGGACAGCTTCTAAAATATGCTTGCAGGTACCTCAGGCTTGAGCCTCACTGCTTTAGACCACTGTTACAAAGCTCTCAGTCCTGCAAATTATGGCTGCCTCCCCTCCACCATCCCTAGTTGTCCAACAAACTTAGGCAAAAGTTCCTAGTTCTGCTTCCATGCAGTAGCAGTCCCAAAGTCTACTCCATCTCACATCAGGTCTCTGGTTCACTGTTGCAGCTGCTATGGTTGCTGCTTTTGTAGGCCCTTATCTGACTGGCACAAGAATCTCTGACCCCCAAGAATGGTTGCATTCTTTTGCTTCTTCTCTGCTGGTGATGAGGTTCTCAAATTATGCTCAAATTTAATGACAAGACTAGCCAATTCCCTTGTGGATAGGCTAGCATGCCCTATTTGTATATTCCCGCCCATCCAAGGTGCAAAGTCAGAAAATGGCTTGTTACTACTGTTGTTAGGTCTTGTCAAGTTGAATATGACTCACAGCAACTCTATGAACAAAAGATCTGAACCCTGTTCTGTGCTATCCTCACACTTCCTGACACATCAGAGCCCATTGGCAGCCACTCTGTCAATCCACCTGGTCAAGTGTCTTCTTCTCTTTCACTAACCTTCCACCCTTCCAAGCATCATGTCCCCATCCAAGGAATAGCCTCTCCTAGCAACATGCCCAAAGTATGTGAGGTAAAGTCTCATCATTCTTGCCTTCAAAGAGCTCTCTGGCTACATCCTCTCCAAGACATATCTAGTTGTTCTTTTGGCCGTCCATGGGATGTTCAGTGCTCTTCTCCAATACCATAGTTCAAAGGCATCAATTCTTCTTCTGTCATTCATTGTCTAGTTCTCAGATACATAGCAAGTGATCAGAAAACCTATGGCCTGAATCAGATGCACCTTAGTCCTCAAATTGACAATATTACTCCTCAATAATTTGGAGAGGTCCCTAACTGCAGATTTTCCCAGTGCAATGTATAACCTTATTTCCTGACTATTAGTAACAAGGGCATTAATTGTATATCAAAGCAAAATGAAGCTGTTGACAGTTTCAATCTCCTCTCCATCTATCGTGATATTGTCTATCCAGTTAGAAGAATGTTTATTTTCTTGGCATTGAGATGCAATCCATACCAAAGGCTGCATTCCTTGATCTTCTGCAATGAGTGCTTCAAGTCCTCCTCACTTTGAGCAAGCAAGGTCGTGTCATCTGCATAAGGCAGATGAGTCTCCCTCCAATGCTGATGCCACATTCATCTTCAAAGAGTCCAGTTTCTCAAATAATTTGCTCAGCATACAGATTAAATAGGTATGGAGAGAGAATACAAGACATTTTTAGTAATAAACCCTTAACACCACAATGCTAATCTAATAATCACCTTTGTTGAGCTCCAGGAGCTTGTCTTTGCCCTGTCCTATCACTAGTATAGTGAAGTGAGTACTCTAGAAATAGATGAAAATATAACACATAATAATCTAATCTTTTGAACAACAAGTATTACAGATAAAACTTAGTCCCACACATTGTATTTCCCTAATTCAACTTTCTAGGAAAATGCCTATTAAAAATCCCTGTTACACATAACTTTAAAATAATTCTAAACCATTAAGTTGGAACCAACTCAGAGCTGACTCTTCAGTGGGTTCACGGAGGCTATAAATTACACAGGAGAAGCCTGCCCATCTCCTTTCTCCTTTGGGGCAGCTGGAGGATTTGAACTGCCTGTGTTTGGGTTAGCAGTGCAACTCCTCCCGCTCAATCTCCCTAGGTGTCTTTTTTCTTTTAATTCCAAAGCAGCTTCATCAGTTAAGTTTGCGCTTGATTGAGGGCAAACAGGTATCTGACTCTAGTAGCTTAATTCAAACAGGGGCTTGTGTTTCTTATTTTTTTCTTTTTTTGGTGAGAAAAATTTGTATTTAGATTTAGCCAGCTGGACTCAGTTTAGATGAGCCCAATTTTGTTGGCAACATCCAAGGCATCATAGTCAGGAGCAAGTCAAACATAGGCTGCCTTCTCTCCGTCAGGCCTAACCGAGGTGTTGACCTTAGCCACATCAATGTCATAGAGCTTCTTTACAGCTTGTTTGATTTGGCTCTTGTTGGCCTTGACATCAACAATGAACACAAGTGTGTTGTTATCGTCTATCTTCTTCATCTGACTCAGTGGTCGGGGGAAATTTGATGATGGCATAGTGGTCAAGCTTGTTTCTCCTGGGGGCGCCCTTACAGGGGTATTTGGGCTGCCTTTGGAGTCTCAGCGTCTTAGGCCGCCGGAAGGTGGGTGAAGTGCAGTTTTTCTGGGTTTTTTTTTTTGCTGTGGATGCCCTTCAGGACTGTCTTCTTGGCCTTTAATGCCTTTGCTTTGGCTTCAGTTTTGGGAGGGGCAGGGGCTTCCTTCTACACTTTCGGTGCCATCTTCGTAGTGGGCCTGTGTTTATTACTTAAAAAATAGGTGATCAACAAAGGGTACAGCAGCTTCACAATGTTATCAGCATCCATGTCAAAACAGCTCTTCCATCCTTCATGTGTAACATCCATCCTTGTAGTCCAGATGGCTGAAGCCTCATGCTCACGTTGCAGGCACGAAAAGGAGGAAGGGCAAAGAGCATGACTAATAAAAAAGAAAAATCCTATTCAGGAACTTCTGCAGGAAGCTAGGGAATGTGGATTTTAGAACCTGGAGGCATTGCTGCCCTAAACAAAGTCTAGGTTCTTTTAGTGAGGAAGAAAATTTCTATTGGTTTCAGTAATATAATTCATATTCTAAGTGTCATTTTTCTTTTCCAGATGGCTCACCCCAGAAGCCCAATTCAAACTCTGCCCTCTTCTACAAGCAGCTTTGATGAACAAAACTGATGTCAACTCTGCCTGACTCCATGGGAAAAATCCATGAAATAAATAGATAAAACCATTTCAATTTTTTTAAGATGGAGTAATGTAAATATAAATTATTGCACTAATATGCTATACTAATATATAAGTCCATGTGAAGATTTAAGTTTGTAGACCCTACACATACTATGTTAAAAAATAGGTACTTCAATATTTTCTAGTTTCTGGGATATAAAAAATAACCAGATAGAAAAAAAGAAATGAATCCTCCAAAGTAATATTAACCCTGGAACTATCCAATATAGGCTGGAGAGATTACTAGCTTGTACTTTATAAGTACAATATGACCTTAGGAAAATAACCCTGTTCCTGTTTATCTTAGGATTATCAATGGTAAAAAGTAATCGCTTCACCAAAGTCCTTCACTTTAAGAAACTCTTCACTGGTAATTGAAAAGAAATATATTTTAATTTAGAAGGCTTATCCATTTATTAAGGGCAATAACAGTCACTTGATCAATTATAAAGACTTTCAGAATATTATTTCTTATATTTAATTAAGAAGTTAGACCAGTTCATGTCTACATTCTGTTTTTCAAATAGAATTTGAAGTGAAAAAGAATCGGCTCACTTTTTCATGGCTATTGAGTTGGAACTGCCTAATAGTTAACGCTCCAGCATGTTTCTGAGGATATGAATAGCATGGTAGGAGATTGCCCCTCCTCCCCTGGAGTCACTGGTAGAGTCAATCAGAAGAGTGTGGCTCCCGATGGACTAACTTCACCAGAACTCTCTAAAAGGTCCAAAATGACTTAAAAATGAGACTGTATCCTTTCTAGCACTTTAAGTAGTTAACTCTGGCTCACTAAGGTCTAAAGCATTTCTTATTTTTGTCTACGGTCGCGATTCAAGCATAAGGTAACTAGAGATTACATGAGAGTTAAGAATAGCAAAATTTAACAGAACAGCAAACAACAAATGCTGGCGAGGTTGTGGAGAAACTGGAACCCTTATTCACTGTTGGTGGAAGTGTAAAATGGTGCAACCACTATGGAAGGCTGTATGGCACTTTCTCAAAAAGTTGCAAATAGTGGCAAGCTCTGGTAGCCTAATGGCAAGAAGCTGTACTGCAATCCCAGAGGTGCACGGTTCGAATCCACCAGATGCTCTGCTGGAGAAGGAGGGACAATCTACTCCTGTACCAGTCAGATCTGATTTGACGGTACACTCACACAAATAATAAAAATTTTTTAAAAAAAAGTTGCAAATAGAAATACCATTTGACCCAGCAATTCCACTACTGGGAATATACCCCAAAGAAACCATAACCACCACCCAAGCAGATATATGTACACCCATGTTTATTGCTGCTTTGTTTACAGTAGCAAAGAGTTGGAAACAGCCTAAGTACCCATCAACAAACAAATGGATAGAGAAGCTCTGGTATATTCACACAATGGAATACTATGCTGCATTGAAAACAAGGACCTCATGTAATATACAAAATGGGTGGCCCTGGAGGACATTATGCTGAGTGAAATATCTCAGTCACAAAAGGATGAATACTGTATAATGCCACTGTTGTAAAATAGGACTGACATTGGGGCTGGAGGGAGACTGAGAAAGATGGGATAAATTATGTGTACTGAATTGAAACAGATGAGGGAAAGAACTGTTTAAAGGGGATATATAAGGTACTATGGTCATGACAGGATCCCAGAATGAAGGCTGCATAGTGGAGGGGACTGAGGGTGGGGGGCGACTGTATAACAATGAAAGAATTTTTCTTTTACTTTTCAAAGAAAAAAGCGAACTGGGAGTGGGGGGAAGGGGTGGGCAGGGAGAAAAGTACAACAATGAATGAATGGAAATCCAAAGTCTCTGTAAACTTTCATTAAAATTAATAATAAAAAAAATAAACCAGGTCTTTTTCATCCCACCGTGCAGGCTTCAGAGCTGCTATACATGGAGTCACTATGAGTCATAGGCTACTTGATGGCACATAACAACAACAACAACAGAGTTTTCAGATTTAGCAGATAAAAATATAATACTCAAATTTGAATTTCACGCCCCGGCCGCGCGTCGGGACCGGGGTCTGGTGCGGAGCGCCCTCCGTCCCGGGAACACGGGGAGCGGCCGGAAAGGCGGCCGCCCCCTTTAAAAAAAAAAAAAAAATTTGAATTTCACATAAACAACAAATAATGCCTTAATATAACTGTCCTATTAAATGTTGTTGTTGTTATGTGCCGTCGAGTCGTTTCCGACTCATAGCGACCCTATATATTCACTAGTCCTATTAAATAGTGAATATATACTATAAATATATCTTAAATATTGCATGGAACATAATTATAAAATTATTTCCTGTTTATCCGAAATTCAAATGTCTGTGGGCATCCTGTCATTTATCTGGCAGCACTATAAACCTGTCCCCCACAAAGTTTCAAAGAACATGAGGAGAGGCCTATCCTCATTATGTGCTGTACATCTCAGAGGAAGGGAAACTTCCTCAGGGTGAATGTGACTGAAGGCACAAGAGTAGTTTTGATGCTAATACCCTTCTCTACAGTTCCAAGAATAAGGATAACAACTTCCCATGGACAGGAAACAAAGGGATCCAGATCTTCACTATACTTATAATATGTATAGCTAGCCTTAAAGGAAGCAGCTACATATATGATATCCTTAAATATCTTTAGGTTAGCTAAGGTTAAAAGATATTTTAGGTTTCTTAAATATTTCTCTGAAATGCCAAGTAGAATCTTGCTAGAAAGAAGACTCTGAGACACTCTCACTTAAGAGCCTGTTTATGAGACCCACATTATGTTTACAATGTACTTATGAATGAAAATTAAACAGTAAAGTTAGCAAGTATACTTGTTTCTGGTAGAAGTATTTTTGAGGATTATTTTTAAACCTGCTAGTTACATTCATACTATGTAAGAATAAAAAAGATGCTTGAATATTTTAATGTTATTGTTGTTAAGTGCCATAAAGTCAGTTGAAACTCAGAGCGAGCCTAAGTACAACAACTTTGAACTCTGCCCTATCTTGAGCCAACCTCATTGTCTCTGACACACCTAAACCCCCCACCCCCAATACACCAGGCACTGAGTCAATCCATCTCATTCAGGGTCTTCCTCTCTTGCACTCCCCCTCCACCCTCCCAAGCATGAAGTCCCTCTCACTATGAGACAATGTTTATAATATTCATAAGCCTTCAAGTACTATGTCATTTTTTTATTATTATTATTATTTTTGTGTGAGTGTACCGTCAAATTATATCTGACTGGTACAGGAGGAGATTGTCCCTCCTTCCTCGGCAAAGCATCTGGTGGATTCGAACCATGCGCCTCTGGGATTGTAGTTGCAGCTCCTTACCACTAGGCCACCAGAGCTCCCCAGTAGTATGTCATTTAAATGATTTGGTCATTCTTGTGAAATGAAGGGTCATAAAAAAATGCTGTTGATCATATAGATAAACAACTTTAAAGGTGCTACTACCACTGTACCAGTATTAAAATGTATGCATTGTATCTTTTATAATTTTTTTATATGCTACCTATTTGAGAACTCTGTAAATACAATGACTTCATTAAAATATTGCTTATCTGATGCTTTTCAATGGTTGGTTTGCAACTGAGTAACAAGCAGAGAAAATAAGTGATGAAGATGCACCAGGTTATATTTTTAAATCAATATTAATACAACTTGATTTTCCTTTTTTTTAACTGGAAACATTACAAATGTAAGACGTTATATGAGACATAAATTACAAACTAACAAATTATAAAGCAAATTCCCATATAAACACCCAAAAATATATTAATGAGCATCCTAGAAAGCTCTCCTCCTTCCCTCCCTTAGCAAAGTGCATTCCCTATTAAACAATTACTTACCTGTTTGTTACAATAAATGTTTCCTTGACTTTGCCCTGTTAGTATGCATCCCTATATGTATGGTTTGTTTACCTTTTTTGTTGTTTTTATTACATCTATGCTGTTGGGTTTTGTTTTTATGGTAAATTACATGAAAGTTTACAGACTAGGTCACTTTTTCGTTCAGCAATTCATATACATTTAGGACAAAAGTTGGCAAAGCAAATTGACTTTCCATACAACAACTTACAAACATTCTCCTTCCTATTGATCGCAATGCCCAGTGTAACATCACTCATCTCACTTCTTCTCTGTTTCTGTTTTCCTTTCTTTTCTAACACTTCCTGCCTTCTGAACTTTGCCAATTGGCAAATAATACATTTTTAAAATTTCCAATGGGTGATTGGTATAAGGACTTCATACTACTACCACCATAGTGATGATATTCACCTAATATACCTGTCTATTGTTTGTCTGAAAATTGAGCCATTGGGGTGAGATCTCAGTTCTAGATCCAAAAGGGTCAAAATTTCTGGGTTTCCACTAGTCCCTACCAGACCAGTAATCCTTGTCTTTTTATACAATTTTGAGTTTTGTTCTACATTTTTCTCCCATTCAATTCAGAATCTTCTAAAGTAATTCTTCTTAGTAGTGGTCACTAAGCACTCTGTAGTTCTTCTGATCTTAAAGTCATAGAGGCTGAGGTCATGTGGCCCTCTAGTCCTTTGGACTTATTTTTTTCCATGCATCTTTGATTTTCTACACTTTGCTTTATATGAGAATAGAGTAATAGTTGTGCCTTAAACTACTGTTTTCTAGTTACTTTTGCATGGTTTTGAATTCCATATATATGGAATCATGCATGTATTCTTTTATGTCAAACCACTCTCAGCGTTTGTGTTAAAGCTTCATATTGTGTGCCTGTGATAATTTCATCACTTTTTTTTTAATTTCATCACTTTTGATCATTTCTTTTTCATGCATGAGCATAGCACTCAATCCATTCCATCGTTAATGTATTTTAGAAATGTTTCCAGTTTGGAGACCATTCATTTTGAACTATGCATGCCATTTTGAACATTCTTGAGCATGTAAATCTATACAAAAGTTTACTTCTTATCTAGGAGTAGAGTGTTTGGTTATAGAAAGTACTCATTTTCAGTTTTTGTACATAATACCAGTTTCATTTTCCAACTCGTACCAGTACAGTCCCTTCGGCACAGAAGAACATGAGAGTTTTTGTTTCATGGTCAGCATTTTTTGTGCATGTTCTTTGAAACCTGAGACATTAATTTTCTAAAGCTTATATATTGATGTGAGCAAATTATATTTGTGAGTTGGGTCAGGAGAACGAAATTTGTTTATCTCTATTTGCAAAACTTTTCTAAAGCAGTGATTTTTCACTTAAAACAAGTTCCTTTAACACAACAAGATAAAGGTAAACCACCCAATCACAAAATGGGTACAGGATATGAACAGACACTTCACCAAAGAAGACATGCAGATGACCAACAAACACATGAAGAAATGTTCAAAATCCCTAGCCCTGAGATGTAAATCAAAACAACTCTGAGATAACATCTCACCCCAGTAAAAATAGCAAAATTTAACAGAATAGCAAACAACAAATTCTGCCAGGGTTATGGAGAAACTGGAACCCTTCTCCACTGTTGGTGGGAGTGTAAAATGATGCTACCACTATGGAAGGCACTATGGCGCTTTTCAAAAAGTTGGAAATAGAAATACCTTTTGAGCCAGCACTTCCACTACTGAAAATACACCCTAATTAAATCAGAACTGCCACTGAAGCAGATATATACTGACCCGTGTTTGTTGCAGCTTTGTTCACAATAGCAAAGACTTGGAAACAACCCAAATTCCCATCAATAAACGAATGGTTAGAGAAGCTGTGGCATAGTCACATGATGGAATACTATGCAGCACTGAAAAACAAGAAACTCATGAAATATTATACAAAATGGGTGCCCTGGATGACATTTTGCTAAATGAAGTATCTCAGTCGCAAAAGGACAAATACTGCATAATGCCACTGTTATAAAACAGGACTGATATGGGGGTTGGAGGGGAAACTCAGAAAAGAGATAAGGAATAGAACTGCTTAAAAATAAAACATGATTAGATATTACTTGCATTACAACAGTCCAGAGTAAGAGCTGCATAGTAAAGTGGACAGGAGTGGGGGCAATTGTACAACAATGAAAGACTTTTTTTTCAAAGTGAAAAGTGACCTGGGGGTGCAGTGAGGAAAATGTCGGAAATTCAAGTTCTGTATAAACTTTGATTAAATTCTCAATTTAAAAAGTTTTTAAAAAACATGCACATCCAGGTTTATCACGGCTTTGTTCACAATAACAAGGAGTTGGAAACAACCCAAGTGCCCATCAACAAACGAATGGATAGAGAAGCTGTGGTATAGTCACACAATGGAATACTACACTGCATTGAAAAACAAGGAACTCATGAAATATTATTCAAAATGGGTGACCCTAGAGGACATTATGCTGAGTGAAATACCTCAGTCACAAAAGGACAAATACTGCATGGTGCCACTGTTGTAGAATGGGACTGACTTCAGGGTTGGGGTAAGACTGAGAAAAACTGGATAAATTGTGTATACTGCATTGAAACAGATGAGGGAGAGAATAATTTAAAAGCGATATGTGGTAGGGTATTATCGTTATAACAAGAGTCCCCAATTAAGGTTTCATGGTGGAGTGTACTTGGGGCGGTGGGAGG
>NW_006400007.1:537235-548274 GCF_000299155.1 Elephantulus edwardii
CAATGGATGAATGGAAGTCCAGAATCTGTGTAAATGTTCATTAAAATTATTAAAATAAAATTTTTTAAAAAACAAGTTCTTTGAGGGTGTTGGGCAGGGAGAAAAGTGCAACAATGAATGAATGGAAATCCAAAGTCTCTATAAACTTTCATTAAAATTAATTTTTAAAATATAATTAAAAACCAGGAAAAAAACCCAAGTATCTTGTACTTCTGAATCTCAGACTACACTTATATATATAGTAAGGTTGTAGTTAAACCACTTTTCTTCTGTTAGGAGTCTTGAGTACACAATGGTTAAAGCACTTAGTTATTAACCAAAAGAATCCACCAGCTGCTTCTCGAGATTTACAGCCTTGAAAATGCTTGGGGCAGTTCTATGCTAGCTATAGGGTTGGATTTGGCTGGAAGGCAAAGGATTTGCTTTTTACTTTTCTGTTAGATGTCACCACTCTTCTTGCAGTATTTTTAACCCTTTAAAATGCAAACTAACTGCTACCAATTTCCACTCCCTCTACCCTAAACTTCTATAATCTCAAACTGAAGGTTACTTTAAAGCAGCTTTTAAATGCAACCGTAGAAAACTGGCATAAAACCAGAAAAGGAGGAGCGGGAGGCGGAACCAAAGGTGAAAGGAAATCAGGAACTAGAGGAAAGGAGGAGGGATTTCAAAAGTGGACTAAAGCCGGTTAGGTTTGTAAAGCGGACCGGAAGGACCGGAGTAGATGCAGAACCATGGCGGGGCCGGTCAGTTTGCGAGAGCTTCTGATGGGAGCCTCTGCCTGGATTGGCTCTGAAAGCCCCGTAGGAGCCCCTCTAGAGGGAGGAGGGAGCACGGCTGGCGGGCCGGAGCCTCCGTGGCGCGAAGATGAGATCTGCGTGGTAGGAATCTTCGGCAAAACCGGTCTGCGCCTGAATTCCGAGAAGTTCTCGCTGGTGAATACGGTGTGTGACCGGCAAGTCTTTCCTCTCTTTCGCAACCAAGATCCAGGGGACCTAGAACCGGGGATCAAGGCTGAGGTTGGCACCGTCGGGGAGGTAAGAGGAGCCGGAGGCCCCGGGACCGGGGATCAAGTTCGAGGAGGTGTAACTGCCACGGAAGGAAACCGAACCGTGCCAGGTTCGCAGGACTACAACCTTCTACAGGCCTATTACAACCAAGAAAGCAAAGTTCTGTATCTTCTTCTTACCTCCATTTGTGACAATTCACAGCTTCTCCGGGCTTGTCGGGCGCTTCAGAGTGGAGAAGCTGGAGGTGGCCTCGCTTTACCTCATGCAGAAGCACATGAGTTCTGGAAGCATCAAGAGAAGCTGCAGTGCCTCAATCTCCTTTACCTTTTCTCTGTGTGTCACATCCTGCTTCTGGTCCACCCGACTTGCTCTTTTGACATTACCTACGATCGGGTATTCCGAGCCCTGGATGGGCTGAGACAGAAAGTACTGCCCCTGCTCAAAACGGCCATTAAAGATTGTCCAGTTGGCAAAGACTGGAAGCTAAACTGCCGACCCTGCCCACCTAGACTCCTTTTCCTCTTTCAACTTAACGGGGCCCTCAAGGTGGAACCGCCTCGAAGCCAAGACCCAGCTCACCCAGAGAAGCCCAAGAAACATTCTCCTAAAAGGAGACTGCAGCATGCTTTGGAGGACCAGATTTATAGAATCTTCCGGAAGAGTCGTGTCTTGACCAATCAGAGCATCAACTGCCTCTTTACTGTGCCTGCCAACCAAGCTTTTGTGTACATAGTTCCTGGAAGCCAGGAGGAGGATCCAGTGGGCATGTTGCTGGACCAACTTCGGAGTCATTGTACTGTGAAGGATCCAGAATCTTTACTGGTGCCTGCACCTCTTCCTGGGCCCAGGCGATACCAGGTCATGAGACAGCACAGCCGCCAGCAGCTTTCCTTCCACATTGACAGCAGCAGCTCGAGTTCTTCAGGCCAGCTTGTAGACTTCACCCTTCGGGAATTCCTGTGGCAACATGTGGAGTTAGTCCTGAGCAAGAAAGGTTTTGATGATAGTGTGGGCAGGAACCCACAGCCCTCCCATTTTGAACTCCCCACTTACCAAAAGTGGATCTCGGCAGCTTCCAAACTGTATGAAGTTGTTATTGATGGGAAAGAGGAGGACCCATCATCTCCCACAGGAGAACTAACATCTAAGATTTTGAGCAGTATTAAAGTCTTGGAAGGGTTTTTGGATATCGACACAAAATTCTCTGAAAACCGGTGCCAAAAAGCTTTACCCATGGCTCATAGTGCTTATCAGTCAAATTTGCCTCACAATTACACGATGACTGTCCATAAGAATCAACTTGCACAGGCTCTTAGAGTATATAGTCAGCATGCAAGGGGTCCAGCCTTTCACAAATATGCCATGCAGTTACATGAAGACTGCTACAAATTTTGGAGCAATGGCCATCAACTCTGTGAGGAGAGGAGTTTAACTGATCAACACTGTGTACATAAATTTCACTCCTTGCCTAAATCAGGTAGCTAAAAGTTTCTCAGCATGTTAAAGTCAAAACTTTGAGCTGTGTCCTTATTCTTGGTTTTGTATAGTTTGTTCATTGTGTGTTATATTTCTGAAAGCTAACTTACAGGAATTTATGCATCAAATGTTAGGGTTGGTTTTGTGTTTGTTTTTTTTTCTGTAAAAGCTATTTTCTTGTATTTAAAAAAAAATAGTGGATTAGTAAATGAAGGCTATTAAATAGTACAAAGTTCCAGAAATTTCATGTTAACTTTTTTTACTAGAGATAATTTCTTGGGTTAGAATTAATATAATGAGCTCTGATAGTATAACTTGTTGGGTTGCTAACCGAAAGATTGATCATTTGAACCCACCAGCCACTCTGAGGGAGGAAAATAAACAGCCTTCCCATTAAGATTTATAGCCTCTAAAGCCTGCTAGAGGGTCACTGAATTGACACTTGACTATGACAATGGCTTTTATTTGGCTTTAAAATAGTATGCTGATGGTGGCAGGATGAGAAATTCACTTAGAACCCTTATAACTTTAGACCAAAAAGATAAATTATTTGATGTAAATTATTTACTGTGTGTGTGTGTGTGTGTGTAGGTCAGGCTTTTGAGTGTTTGTTTTTGTTTTTCCTTCACATCTCCAAAGAGCTATGTGGAGAATTTTAGGGGTTAGATACTGTAGGATGCAAAGTAAAATTTCATACTTTGTTTTGCATTTGTGAAATTAATGGTGAGTATTATCTTCTGTAGGAGAAAAACCAGAGGCTGATAGAAATCCTCCTGTTCTGTATCATAATAGCCGCGCTCGATCCACTGGTGCCTGTAATTGTGGAAGGAAGCAAGCACCTCGAGATGACCCGTTTGATATCAAAGCAGCTAACTATGACTTTTATCAGGTAGATGTCTAGTTTTTCTCTCTTTCTTTTGGCTAAGTACTATCTGAGTGAAAATAAATTCTTTTCGGGAGCAAAACACCTAGAAAAGCAAATGTGCCCCTCTGTGATAGATGAATGAGGGATAATTCTTAACATATATTTTTTGGCTAATTACATTGATTGTTGATCTTGTGTTTTAAAGTGAGGAATGGGTTCTTTTTAATGAAAAGCTTACAGTTTGTATTTTCTCCATAGCTTCTGGAAGAAAAATGTTGTGGAAAATTGGATCATATCAATTTCCCAGTGTTTGAACCCAGTACTCCAGATCCTGCTCCTGCCAAAAATGAATCTTCTCCTGCCCCTCCAGATACAGATGCTGATAAACTGAAAGAAAAAGAACCTCAAACACAAGGAGAGAGCACAAGCCTGAGTTTAGCTTTGAGTTTAGGCCAGTCCACAGATAGCCTAGGTACTTATACAGCAGATCCTCAAGCAGGAGGAGATAATCCAGAAGTTCATGGTCAAGGAGAGGTGAAAACTGAGAAGAGACCAAACTTGGTGGATAGACAGGCATCAACAGTTGAGTATCTCCCAGGCATGCTACATTCAAATTGTCCTAAAGGTCTCCTACCCAAATTCTCCAGCTGGTCTTTAGTTAAACTAGGCCCTGCTAAGTCATATAACTTTCATACAGGTTTGGACCAACAGGGTTTCATTCCAGGAACAAACTATCTTATGCCTTGGGACATAGTCATCAAGACCAGAGCTGAAGATGAAGGAGATTTAGACACTAATTCCTGGCCTGCTCCAAATAAGGCTATTCCTGGAAAGAGAAGTGCAGTTGTGATGGGAAGAGGAAGACGGCGGGATGACATAGCTAGAGCTTTTGTGGGCTTTGAATATGAAGACTCTCGAGGCCGGAGATTCATGTGTTCGGGACCTGACAAAGTAATGAAAGTAATGGGAAGTGGACCAAAGGAATCAGCTTTAAAAGCCCTCAATAGCGATATGCCATTATATATTCTGTCATCATCTCAGGGTCGAGGGCTAAAACCACATTATGCCCAGCTTATGAGGCTCTTCGTTGTGGTTCCTGATGCACCTTTGCAGATAATACTGATTCCACAGGTAAGAAATATCACAAACATAAACACACCCAAAAGTGAACAAACAACAAAAACCAGAAGCTAGATCTTTAAGAGGTCTTAATCATACCTACTTTCCAGGAGCTCTCATGGAATAGTGGGCTAAGTGTTGGGCTGATGACCAAAAGGACAACAGTACAAAGCCAACAGCCACACTATAGGAGAAAGATGTGACAATCCTTTTGACTTATTTATAGCCATGGAAACCCTACAGAGCAGTTCTAGTTTGTCTTGTAAGGGTGCTATGCGTTAAAATTGGACAGCAATGGATTTTTGGTTATTCCTAGTATTTTGTTTTTTTGAAAAAGAAATTATAGCTATATAAATCATTCCAAACCATTATTTGACTTTATTTGAATCAGAAACAGAAATTGAAGTTGAAAATGGGATAACATGAGACTATGTAGTATGTCGCCTGCGACTCAGCACAACCCTACGTACAACAGCTCTGAACCCTGCCCCATCATGAGCCAGTCGATCTGACTAAAGTTAGGACTGCACTCATACCTCCTTAATCTTAGAGTTTGTTTTTGATCTTATTGTTTTGGCATTCATTTTGCAAGTATTTCTTCAGAAGTGTAAAAATAATGGTATTACCTGTGCTTTCTTTCAGGTTCAGCCAGGCCCACCACCATGTCCAGTTTTTTACCCAGAAAAACAAGAAATCACTCTCCCACCTGATGGCCTTTGGGTTTTAAGGTTTCCCTATGCATATGTGACTGAAAGAGGACCTTGCTTCCCTCCTAAGGAAAATGTGCAGTTAATGAGTTATAAGGTGCTTCGTGGAGTTCTCAAAGCAGTAACTCAATGAGTGTTTCTCAGCTGGTTCAGTACTCAACTTGAGCAGGCTGTGCACAATTATTGTGGCTGTGCACAGTTTTTTTGTTTGTTTGTTTGTTTGAATGTATGTGCTGTGATTTGTTCAGTATTTGGACAATAATTGTTCCACTATTTCATATTGTTAATATTTATTGGGAATGGGGCTATGGCTTTCCAATAAAGGTTGGTTGGTTTAGAAAAAGACAAAATATATGGTTGATACGTCTATTTTCTCTTATTTCTAGTTTGTAATAATTTTTATAAACCTTGTTTTTGTTACAGCTGAATATTACATAACTATGTTAAGTGAAAACTTTATTTTTGCAAAAGTTGGTATTTTAGTTGCGATTTTCCTTAAGATGATGTTTCTGATTTCCACTCCCCCAAAAATTATAATTAGATAAATTAACTGGTAACAAGATGGGGATAGATTTGATGTAATTGCAAAAAAAGACACAATTACTTGACTCAGTTCTACTATTGAGTAATTCTGGCTTTGTACTATTTCATTCTTAGATTGATAGGAGTTGTGATTTTTTTTTTTATTATTTTTGTGTGTGTGTACCGTCAAATCAGATCTGACTGGTACAGGAGGAAATTGTCCCTCCTTCCCTGGCAGAGCATCTGGTGGATTTGAACCATGCACCTCTGGGATTGCAGTAAGGAGTTGCAATTTTTTTATTTAGGAGTTGCAATTTTTAAGTCAGTGTTACTTCCATTAAAACATTTTCATTCAAAACACACTTTATTTTAAAAAATTCCTATGCTATAATGCAGTTTGCTAAGTGATACAATCTTATAAATCTGTAGTACCTTTCAGGAGCATCAAGATAGTGACACTGATATATGACCAATTAGCTAACTGTGCCAAGTAACTTGCCAAATCTCTAGTGCAGTTGTTTATACTTTGTTTTTTGGTATTTTAGAGTATGCAAGGGAAAATTTGTAATTAGCACCTAAGTTTTAGACTTGTTAAGTGTGTTTTATACTTAGGTACTTAAGTTTGATTAAGAAAAGGGAGACTTGCACTGCAATCCCAGAGGTGCATAGTTCGAATCCACCAGATGCTCTGCTGGGAAAGGAGGGACAATCTCCTCCTGTACCAGTCAGATCTGATCCGACGGTACACACACACACAATAATAAAAACATTAAAAAAAAAAGAAAAGGGAGACTGTGAGTGAATATGAATAAGTCTTCATCTTACCTTCCATCCTTTTCTTCCTTTTCTAAATTTTTAAAATCACTTTTGTTACTGTTGTTTTTTTCTTGTGTACCGTCAAATCAGATCCGACTGGCACAGGAGGAGATTGCCCCTCCTCCAGTGGAGCATCTGGTGGATTCAAACCTCATGCCTTTGGGATTGCAGCGCAGCTTCTTGCCGCTAGGTCACCAGAGTTCCCAAAATCACATTACTTAGTATGGTTCTTGACTGACATTAAAAACACATTCAGTTTGGGAAATATGACTTGTTAGCTCTGTAAGATATACATTAATAATTTTATTCTAAGAAAGCGACTTGGAAGAACAAAAGTTATTTCTTTTTGTCTTGTTTTCCTGTGAGTTTCATTATTCTATATAAAGCACTTTACATTCCTGTTTAAATGAATATATTTTCTTGATATTTTTAGTTCTAAAAACTACACTAAATTGGATTTCTGTAGAATAATATCAGATTTTACACTGTTGTGTTTATAATCCACATAAAAGTTCAGATATATATATTGTCTATAAAATAGATATATGTAAATGAGCATATTTTATATATGTAAAAATATGTGTGTAGGTAGGTGTGTGTGTGTGTATACATATATATTGTTGTTGATTGCCTTCCAGTCAAGTATGACTCATAGCAACCCTATGAACAAAAGGCCTGAAGCCCCTCTACAACTATATAACTATCAACATTTTTCAAAGTTCGTAGAGTTTTCAGAGGCATGTTATTTAGGAAGTGGATGCCACTCCTACTTCCAAACCTGTATGTATGCATGTGTGTGTGTATATATTTATGTTTTTAATTTTATTTTACTTATTTATTTAATCTGTAAGTTTACAGAGTACTGCATTAGGAAAATGTGCACATATAATCTCAACGATCACACTGGTGGTTAGAATCCACCAGCAAGCAGCTCCATGGGATAAAGATGGGCAGCCTTCTCCCATGCAGTTTACAGCCTCAGAAACCCAACCAGGGGGTCATCTATGAGTCCATTCTGACTCCACAGCAATAAGCTTGAGTTTTTTTTAGTTGAATAATATATGTCAGCTTGGCTAGGCCATGATTTTCAGTGATTTGCAGGATTATGTAATCATCCTTTTTGTGATCTGGTCTGAGCAGTTAAACAGTTGAAAGTTTTTTGAATGTGACCTGCAGTCAATGTATATGGGCATTCTGCGAATCTTTCTCTCTCAATTGTGCATCTGACTCATCCTGTGACCTCTTGTTCTTGAGATGTGAGCCAGAGGCTTGCCACATGACCCATAGATTTTGGGTATGTCAACCCCTGCAACTTCATGAGTTGGGAGAAAGCTCCAGCTTGATGCCTAGATTTGGAACTAGGCAGCCTGCACAACAGTGTGTCATGTACATATAATTATTTCCCCTGCCACTGTTTTTGCTCCTGGAGAAGTCAGACTAAGACAGTCATATAAACCTCATTTCAGCAAATTTTTTAAAAAATTACATTTTAAAAATATTTAGACTTAATATTTCTTCAGCAGTACCTGTGTTATCTTTTGCTTAACAGATGCTTCTGATTGATTCTTAAGAATCACTGGAGCTGCACTTCAATCCCAGAGGTGTGCAGTTCGAATCCACCAGATGCTCTGTTGGAGAAGGAGGGACAGTCTCCTGTACCAGTCAGATCCAATTTGACGGTACACACACACACACACACACACACACACAATTTTTTTTAAAAATCGCTGGGTCAGAAGAGACCTCAGAGGACATCCTTTGGCCTGTTGGTAAGTTTATTAAATGTAACTGTGAATAGAGAAGTAAACTATAGCTCACTATTTAAAGGGCTATACCATATTTAAAGGCCTTTTGTGATAAATCTTTTGTAAAGTAGATTATATCATTCACATTTTAGAATTTGTTTTAATTGGATCATATAGTGATTTGTGTAGGCACCCTTGTACTACTAAAACAGTACATCTATATTATGCCAACAACAGAAAAAGAAAAAATTGAAGATTTTCAACAGATGGAAAACAAATTAGAAAAACAATAATAAGGAAGCATGATTTCTAGTAATAAAAGTAGCTGCCTTTTTCCCCCCAAAAAAAGTTACTGTTTTTTATTGAATGGCATATAGTAACAGCAGCTATTTGATGAATGTCTATTAGGTATTTTCCTAGGCATTTTACATACATGATCTCTAATTCTCAAAACACAAAAAAGATATTCCTATTTTAAAGGTGAGGAATTAGTCAACATCCATGTAACTAGGAAATAGTTGTTAGATGTAACTATGACTCATAGTGACCCTGTAAGCAACAGTTCTGAACCTTGACCCTGTGCCCTCCTCATCTCACCTGAGACACTCAAGCTCATTGTTAACAGTCACTGTGTACAGTCATCTTGTTGAAGCTCTTCCTCTCTCTCACTAACCCTCTACCCTTCCAAACATGTCCCTTTCCAAGGACCGGCCTCTCCTAACAAGATGTGAAAAAATATGTTAAATTACATTTCATCATTCCTGCCTCTTAGGAGCACCCTAGTTGCACCTTCTGCAAGATACATTTCCTTAGTTTTTTGGAAAGAGCAAAAGTAAAAATTTTAATTCAGGATTTTTATTTCAAAGCTAGGTGGTTCCTATTGTTAAGCAGTCCTCCTTAGAAAACGGAAGTGAATATCTTGATGCTGATCTTAAGAGAATGGGTGATAACCCTTCTCACAAAAAAATCTTAGTTCTTTTGAAAGTATAAATCTTTAGTCTACAAAACTATATTGAGGGGTTTTTTTTATATTTTTAAAACTCTTGGTCCCTGTTTTCTCCTTTATAAAATAATACTGACAACTTGCTCCTCACATTGTTGTTTTTGTTGTGTACCATCGAGTCAGAACTGACCCATAGCTAGCCCTCCAATGAGTTTCCAGAGGCTGTTAATTGCACAGGAGATTGCCCATCCTTCTTCTGACTCACATACTGGCTATCTTATTACCAGCCATTTTTACATTTATAACAATAATAAAACATCTATTTTGTGTAATGACATGTTGTTATGCGCCATCAAGTGCACTATGACTCATAGTAACCCTATGGATAACGGCTCTGAGCCTTGCCTCATCCTGAGCCAGGTTCACCATCCCTGACATAGCTGATCCATTGTTACAGTCACTATGTCAAGCCATCTCTTGAGGGTCTTCCTCTCTTGCACAGACTCTCCACCTTTAAAAGCATGATGTCTTTCTCCAAGGATTGGCCCTTCCTAGTGACATGCTCAAAGTAAATGAGATGGATTTTCACTCTCCTTGCCTCCAAGGAGCAGCCTGGTGTCACTTTCTCCAGAACAAACCTGTTTGTTCTCTTGGTAGTCCTGATAGTCAATATTCTTCTTCAGCATCACAAATCAAAGGCATTGATTCTTCTCCCATCATTAGTCATTGTCTAGCTTTCTCATGCATAGCAAGTAATTGAAAAGGCTATGGCTTGGATCAGACACACCTTATTCTTTAGAATGACATTGTTACTCATTAGTATTTTGGAGAAGTCCTTGAGAGCAGATTTTCCCAATGCAGCTTGTCTTTTCGTTTTCTGACAGCTGGTGCCAAGGGTGTTGGTTATGGATGCAATGAGTTGTAAGTTGAAATCACCGACAACTTTAATCCTTTCTACATGTATCATGCTGGTGCCCATTAGCCCAGTGGTGAGGATTTTTGTTTTCTTGATGCTGAGATGCAATCTATATTGAAGGCTCTAGTTCTTGATCATCTATCTACAAGCAAACACTTTGATGACATGGGTCTGGCAATAACAAGACTGAGGTTATAATCCTATTTAGAATGCATAGTTTTTGTTATAATATATGATTACTGTAAACTATCTTTTTTAAAAAATTTATAAATTCATTTTGCATTTCTTTCTTTTTTATGAAAAATATTTGTCCCATACTTTCCTTCATTTACACGTTTCATACAGTTATTCCTATATATTGTGTTTTATAAAATTAATCACTATTGGACAATGCCTACATTACCTGGTCTTTTCAGATTCTTGCAGATCTTTCCTTTTTTCATTACCTCCTCCTTCCACCCACGAAATTTTGCAGCCCTGTGATTTTGCCCCTACCTATCCTCACCCCTCTGCTCTCACCCCTTCCCTTCTGACCCTCCTTGTCCATGGATCCCCATACACATTTTACTAGTTATCCTTCTGTGTTTACAATAATGGTCTTATGTAGTATTTCTCCTTAGGGGACTGAGTTAGTTCACTCAGCATAATGCTCTCCAGACTCTCCAAAATTATGTAGTATTTTTCAAAATCATTGATCTGTAAACTGTATGTTTTTAAAATTTATTTTTATTTTATATTGGTTTGCATCAACACACGCAGATTAACAAAAAGGGCAACCTAGGTAGAACTATCAAGTATGGAAACACAAAGGAGGAGGAACAGTTGTAAGCAGACCCTAGTGATTGGTACATGGAATGTGAGAGCCATGAATGAAGGAAAATTAGAAATTGTTAAGAAAGAAATGGAACGCATAAATATTG